>NW_026622819.1:6911481-7219444 GCF_023065955.2 Ursus arctos | reverse complement strand
GCCAAAGGCTCTGCCTGAAGGGGCGGTTACACTTGGCCCCTGAGCCTCCCTGCCAAGCGACCAGGGCCACCAGGGGCACTCCTCTGCCCTGCCTCCCTGCTTCCCGCCCTCCTGCCTCGCTCCACCACCATACCCAACCAGGGACAGGAAGTTGACGCTGACCCAAGGCCAGCTCTGAGAGAGTCCCCAGGATGTGATGGCCATTAACTCACCATTCCCCAAGGTGTTGCACTCCTACAGTTGAACCCAAACCTCCCACTTGTGTCTTCACTGGCTGTTTGTCCTACTCTGATTCTTCGCTGCCCGTCCATACTCTCCCCCAGATCAAATGCTGGCATTTTTTATTTGAACTGTCCTTTGTGCCAGGCTGTTTCTTCAACACTCTCCTGCCACTATTAACTTGTTTTCCTCCATCCCAATAGGACTAGACCAGATAGATAGATGATCTCCAAGGGCCCTTGCAGCTCCAAGAGGCTGAGGTTTCACGGCCAGTGGCTGTGGAGTCCCCTTCCTCTGAACAGTTAGGTTGTCTGTCAGTGTTTAATTAATACTGAGAATGCAGCAAATCCCGCTCACTCCGTGCCTTCAGTGGCCCATTGACTGTGGGTTTGGCTTGTCAAGCCTGTCCAAATGACTAACTGGTTGATCCCACACTCCTAACAGCTCCATGAGAGAAGTATCTACTTAGGCTAATGGCCTCCATCCCGCAGTGGGCAGCGCTGAAGGCTGGGAGAGTGCATTACTGTGATATTCTGGTAATAGTTTGGAAGTCATACAACAATGGGGCCATTTTAAAGTGTTTGAATATTACCATCCTTCTTCATGAGAGATGTCACTTCATTATTTGAAACTCCCCAAAATGTCAGCTACTCTCCCGGTCTTGAAAAATAACCTCAATCGCAGCTATTTTCCTTTAAACCCCTTGTTCAAAATTCTGTTCCAAACAGAGAACAGATCTCATATTTAATATTCTTTAAAAAATGGAATCAGGGCAGCACTAGAAAATTAAACTATGGAAACATTTTTATTATTTATACGGTCATGTTTATTTAGGAAGGACTGTTCAACAGCTCTTCAGAAAAAGCTTGGGTTGCGATATTTTTCTTTTCACCAGGCTGCTGTGACAGAGTAACAGAAACTGAGTGGTGTTCCGGCAGCATACGTTTATTCTCTCCCAGGCCTGGAGGCCAGAAGTCTGAAATTAGGGTGTCACAGAGCCATGCTCTCACTGAAGGCACGAGGAAGGTCCATCCCGCCTCTTCCAGCTTCAGGTGTTCCCAGCAGTCCTTGATGTTCCCTTAGTGATAACGTCACCCCCATCACCTGCCTGTCTTCTGTGTGCCCTCACACCAGCTTCCCTCTGTGCTCATCTGTCTCCGTTTCCAAAATTGTCTTTTTTATAAGGACATCTGTCTGATTGGATTAAGGCCGACCCTAAGGCCTTCATTTTAACTCAGTACTGGGGGCTAGGGGGGTCATTGTATCTTTTTTGGGGGGACACAATTGAGCTTCTAATACCATCAATGTAATTTTTAATCATAGGTGACATTTTGGTCATCTAAGTTCATAAGTAAGTATTCTTCATTTCCATGTGTGCGTGCACACACACAAGTAAATGTATTTCCTCTCTTTGCAGAACATTTAGAAAAAAGTATGTGTTGTTTTTTTATAGTTGAATTTGTCACTGTTCAACATTCAGCTGTTGTTAGATTTTCTTTTTCTTTTTTAAAACTTATTTATTTAAGAGAGAGAGAAGGCATGGGTGGGGGGGGAGGCAGAGGGGGAGGGAGAGAGAGAATCCCAAACAGGCACCGTGCCCAGCATGGAGCCCAACACCGGGCTTGATCTCAGGACCCTGAGATCATGACCTCAGCCGAAATCAAGAGTTGGGAGCTTAACGAGCTGAGCCGCCCAGGTGCCCCTGTTGTTAGATTTTCTCAGACGGTGACCATGCCACCATGTTCTTCATCCTTTTCCTCAGCGCTCTGCTTTTCTCACAATGGAGCATCAGTGATGCTGTTTGTCTTCTCTGCACTTTCACTGCACCTTGTTCTTTTCCATCATATGTCACTTGGAGCGTGTTGTCTTCCAGAGGCAGATCCTGAAGGTTCTGCCATAACTCGATTAAAGCTCTCCGAGGAGAAGAGAGTGCTTTTACATGTTTTTTGAGCCCGTGCAGTATGGACCATGTCTTACACATAGAAAATACTCTGCCTTTCTCTCCCCATATCTCTCTTCCTGCCCCATGTTGTTGCTGTCCATAGTAATCCTGAAATTTAAACATATCAAGTATTACAGAAAATATTATTTCATAAGCTGATCCTTGATTTGAAAAATCATAAGGCAACACATTTGGACCAGGTTACTCTCTGTGAGATGTTTTGCATTTCTCTTTGGCCCAAGACTTTCTAAAATGCAGATTTCCTTTTGTAATTAGAGAAAAACATGTAGCTAAATTAACCTTGAGCATAAAAGTTATAAGATATAAAAAATAGGCATTATAAAGATTTGACCAAGCACATAATATGATGCCTTTTGGCAGCTGAGTAGAAAATGGAAGGTACACATAACCATAAATGTAAATGTGTTCCCTGAGTCAGAAAGGAATTTATAATTTATTTACCTTGGTAAATAGAGATTTTACGTTGATGGCTTTTTTATTAGATTTACACGTATGGATAAAAGCATAGTTCTAATAATAGGTGATTTTCTTTTTCCCCCACGGAAATCATAATTAAAATGGGCTTATCATTTTGAGGCATGATTGAAGCAAATATATATAATTTGAAACTCATTGCTCATGGTCTAGGACACAGGAAGGGTTCCTATGAAAAGATGAGTGAAGGGGCGCCTGGGTGGCTCAGTCATTAAGTGTCTGCCTTCGGCTCAGGTCATGATCCCAGGGTTCTGGGATCGAGATCCGCATCAGGCTCCCTGCTCAGCGGGAAGCCTGCTTCTCTCTCTCCCACTCTCCCTGCTTGTGTTCCCTCTCTTGCTGTGTCTCTCTCTGTCAAATAAATAAAATCTTTAGAAAAAAAAAAAAAAGAAAAGATGAGTGAACTGGAGCAGTAAACTTGAAAAGATAGTATGTACTTGAAGCTAATTGGAAAGGAGGGGGCAGCTGATTCAGTGTGAACAGAACCCTGTAGCATCCATGGCATGTAGGCAGTAAGTGAATTGCTGGTGAAATTATTTAATATTTTACTGTAGCATTGTTGTCTTCCTATAAAGTTCAGTTAAATTGTTTTTACTCATTTTTTATTAGGTCCAAAGTTGAATTCAGGACCCACATTTTTACCTTGTTTCCATAACATTCAAAGTGGAATGCATTTTGCCAGGAAAGGCACGTAATTATTAAGAATTAATTTGTTGAAAGTACAGTTTTACAAGTAGAACACAGAGACTTTTCTATTTTCATGCAGAAAGCATATTTTGTAGTTGCGGGGTGTGTACCATTATGTACGTGCCCCGTGATGCTAGGAGAACTCTGTATAAATGTACCACAGTTAGCTTTTTTAAAAAGAAAACAATTTTACCAGTTTTTGACAAATTTCATTTTGTCACTGCTGTTTAGATATAGACAATATATGTGAAGATTCGTAGATCAACCTCGAAGGCATTATAAGCCTATAAATCGATGTACAGAGAGTATATTACCTCTATGTGCTCTACACCAGTAACCTTTTTATCCTGACCTTCTCAAGTAACTGGTGTTTTTCGACTGCATTCCTTTCTGCACGTGGGAGTCAGCTCTCTCTTTTCTTGCCCCAATTATATATATGCCCCCTTTTCAATTAACATGGTAGCATTTGAGGTTTTAAATCCTTAATTATCATTCATCACATTGAAATACCCTTTAGATGGTAAGTAGTAATCTGTTTGCTCCACTGGTTGAGCAGAGTTGGTATTTGGCAAATAGAAATTATATCTTCTGCTCATTCTACCTGGAATCAAAGGAAGCATTGAGTGATATTTGAATGAGTACATTGATTTCCAGCCAGATGTTTCAGACACGTGCAGTGCCATTCTCTGAAGATATTTAACGATAGAAAGAGGTTAAATTTTCCTAAATCTGAGTTGTAACAGTGATCTTAATATTGCAACATACACACACACACACACATACAGATGGATGTATATATATATGTGTGTGTGTATGTGTGCGTGTGTGTGTGTGTGTGTGTGTGTGTGTATATCCAGAGCATACAGGGCACACATTCAATCTTATCAGAGCTCCTAGTTGATAGGCTCCATCTTTATCCTGACTTTGCACATGAGGAGAGCTTGTCAGGGTCACAGTCTCTGACTGTGGCAGACTCCAGAATAGACCTCAGCCTTCTTGTCTGCAGCAGCCCTGCTGATAACCTTCTACCATAAATACTGAAAAGAGGTTGGGGGGAGAGCAACTCTTCCTCCTTCCCCATCGCTCATCTCTCTCCCTTGGAATTTCTACCTACCATCTGAACCATCATAAAATTCATTAGTAAGTCCAAACATTCACCATGGATTATCCGGTCTCTTATTTCTCTCTGTGTTCACTTAATTCTGAAAACCAGATATCCTTAACTAACAAAACCATGTTATTTCTCTGTCCTGCCTTTTTCAGTAGAATGAATATTACAGATATGAGTCGGCACAAGAGGCTTACTGACTTTGTAACACAGCGGTTCTAGAATCTGATAGATCATCAGGTTCTCTCGAATAGACTTTTATAGACGGAAATCCCCAAATCCCTTCCGTCTCTACTGAATAAGGGGATCTCTGCTTTGCACACAAACACATCTCATGCTGTGTGGGGACAGATCCAAGCATGGACTGTGCAAACAGTGCCTCTAATCACAGACCTGCTGAGGGCAACGGGGAGGGGGGTTTGAGGAGCGGATGTTTGGGGGGATCGAGGGGATGAAAGACAGGAAGTTCTGCTCTGACCCTGGTGAGCTTGAGTGACGCTGAGGTATCCAGTTCACTGTCCAGTAGGTATTTGAAAAAGGCATTTTAAACTCTTGGTGGAGGTAGAAGAGGAGGAGAGACCGGAAGGAGGCAAACAGAACAAGTGGTAGTGAGAGAGCCATAGAGAGAATGAATGAATGAATGAATGAGGGGATGAATGAATGAGTGAATGTGGAACCAAGAAGGTTTGGGAACAGGGCTAGATTGTTGGTTCATTAGGAAGCCTCTCCTGCATTTCAGCCTCTCAATGTAAAGGAAGAATGGGTTGTCTGCTCTGTGGGGAAGTGTTTAGGAGGCCAGGGTCCTCGGATGAAGCAGATGTCAGGTGTGGGGTTTGGCGTTCGGAGAGGCGAAGCAGGTAGGCTGGTTGGGGATCTAGGGAGCACGTTTTGTCAAGGTGTGTGGACGGCACCGGGCGTTGAGATATTCCAAGCAGGGAGTCCGACGCAGATACAGGTATTTGATATGAAGGAGGTGTGCTGCCAACTCCTGTGCGAGGAACAGCAGGAGGGATCCAGGAGAGAATGGAAGGAACTGAGTGTGAATCCACCTCCTGGTGTCTTGCAGATCTGTGGCTTTTGAGCCCAAGGCGAGGGTCCGCTGCCCCAATTTGGGACAAATGTGCTGATGTCAAGGGAGAGTATCTCTTGGGTGCGTGCAGCTTTCCCAGTGATGCAGGGAGCATCGCTGGTGCATAGCCCAGGCGACGTGCCTCCGAAGAGCCATGACGCTTGTCACTCTGCAGCCCTGAGTGGCTGCTGGGCAGTTGAGCTGGGCGGTGATTCCATGCCAGAGGGCTTGTACGTTACAGATGTGTGATGGGGAGCCCAGGTGCTGTCTGGCCACATTTCAATGACAGACAAGATTTGGGGATTAGCCACTGTTGTCTATGATCTGAGCTTCTGTTGCCCATTTCATTTGCTTGTCTCTCCTCTCCCTTCAATTATATGATTAATTAAAAGGCAACAGGTTTTCAAACCACAGATACTTCTGTTGGCCAAGGTACTACCTGGTGATAAGACAGGAGGTTGGAATATATAGACCATAATTGTGATATTGCAAATAAAGGAATAAATGACTCTTCATTTCTTTTCTCTTTAGAGAACAGTATAGAGCTAACACAGTTAATAGAGAGCTAACATAAGAGGCCAATGGCATTAATCTTTGTATTTACTTCTTTATTGATTATTTGCAAAAAATACTAGCATCCCCTGCACCTGAATATCAATTACTAATTTGGGTGAACAGTTTCTCAATTCCAAATACGGGGTGTGGAGACCTAATGTAGTCATATGGCAGATCACTGACTGATCTAAAGAAACTTAAATTTTAGAGGAGGAGGAGGAGAAAGAGAAGTGAAAAAGAAATTAGATGAGCACATAGTATGGAAGAGGTAGACGTGAGAGAAAAATTCTATAAATGCCTACTGTGACAGGGGCGCCTGGGTGGCTCAGTGGGTTAAGTGTCTGCCTTCAGCTCAGGTCATGATCCCAGGGTCCCTGGATTGGGTCCCACATCCGGCTCCCTGCTCAGCCCGGAGCCTGCTTCTCCCTGTGCCTCTGCCACTCCTCCTGCTTGGGTGCTCTCTGTCTGTCTCTGTCTCTGACAAATAAATAAATAAAATCTTTAAAAAATGCATACTGTGACAAACTAAGATCAAGAACAGTGTAGAATTTAATGACATGCTTTAGATTTGCTATTATTACCCAAAACAAAGCCGCAATTACCGATGGTCCACACAGTGACTATAAAGCAGCTGGATGTTGGCACTGAGTGTCCAACAATTGGAGTTTGTGTTTCTCTGGTGATAACTTTCTCTTGCAATTTAAAATGAGAGGAAGTTTGTTTCTCTTGTGCCTGTGGATGGGGAGGAGGAAAGGACGGCGTCGTAAACCCTTAATGTCGTAAAAAGACATTTAAGGAAGACATTGTCTCAGAAGGAAGCAATTAACCGGATTGCTTTGAGTCTTTCAAGAAATGCCAACTATAAGGCAAATCATATTGACAAGTAGATATCGGGTATCATTTGCTATGCATTCTGCCCGGAAAGAAAGGGACCTGAGAACTCACCAGAAGCTTATGCGCTAGGTGACAAGATAAGATTTATGCTCCTGAAAAATTAATCGTGATAGTGGAGCGCTGTCCCAGGTACTCTGTGATTAATGGCTGGTGTGTGACGGAAACCAGTGCTCAGGGAGCTCAGAGCTAGGAGAGAAGATGCTCCTCGTGGACGGGGACCATCAGAGGAGACAGAGCACCTCTGACTACCTGACCACCTTCTACACCACCTTCCACACCAGCGCTTCTCACACTGTTCGTAGTTTGGGCCAGATCATCTTTTTTTTTTGGATGCTCTCTGTGCATTGTAGGATTTTTAGCATCATCCTCGGCTTCTACCCCCTAGATGCCAGTGTCCCCATCCTGTAATTCTGACAGCAAAGATGTCCCCACACGTTTCCATATGTCCCCTGGAAGGAGGTGGCAAGATGGCCCCCAGTTGACAGCCAGTAATCTACACCAGCAGCAACAGCTTAGCGTTTTGAATTACCCATGTGATACACACAGTTGAATACCCGTTGTGTTATTTAAGGATTGCAAAGAAGTATTATTTGCCATGCTATTTTTTGTTTAATAAAGCACCAGAATACTGATTGTTTAAACTTACAGGGAATTCTAGAATAGTTCATCTTCCTGCAAATTCAGCAAAGTTTAGTTATCCGGCATTCTATCTACAACGTCCGGGTTAATAATTAGAGGTGGGGAAGAAGAGTTTTGGAAAATACTCCCTGGTTCCCACTGCCTCAGTTTCCCATCTGTGTGGCCTTGGGCAAGTTACGTAAATTCACTGTGTCTCACTTTCCTCTTGGGAATAATCATAACGTCTGCCATCAGATTTTCATGATGAGTAAACGAGTTCACGAGAATCACACTCGGTGAGTGCAGCCTGCTGTATCATTAAGCCAGGGATGAACGTCACTATCATTTTATTGCTGTAGTTGTGAACTTTACAGATCTCTCTCTTTCTCTCTCTCTTTCTCCCCTTCCCATATAACTCCTTGACCCTCCACTTGGCATTTTATCCTCCAGGGCCTCTCCTGCTGGTCAAAATCATTGTACTTCAAGAGGCAGGAGGCTAAGCTGATAGGCCAGTGAGGGCTGAGCATGGAACTAGCAGGGACACAGTCTCTTCTGTCATATTCCATTGGTCAGAACGGTCACAGGCCTGCAGGAGTTCGGAGTGGTGAACTAGACTCAGTTCTGGACCGGGGACAGGCATGTCACCCTACAGAAGGAGGGGAGTGGCAGTGGGGGCATGTTCTGTGACTCCACCTCCCATCGATTCTGACCTCCTTGACCAGGAGTCTTCGTTTTTAATATACACCTAGATGTGAGTCTGATGCAGGAAATCTGGAGTCAGAAGCAGAGGTTTCAAAAATGGATGGGGGGAAAACACTAGAATTTCTGTTTTTATTATTTTTATATAAAAGTTGGTATAAAATTTGCTAATACTAATATTCAGTATTCAGCATCCTCACTTTCTCCCTGTGTCAAGCCACTGCCACATGTCTGAGTCACTTCCTGGGCTATCTTGAAGGAGTCCTGGGCAGATGGGGATGGATTTTGGTTTATAAGTGCCACTGCAGTGGAATTTTGCATTATGTTATTTAATACAGTGGGGTCTTCATAGTGTTTTGTAATGAAGTGGGAAGGGACTATTACTTCATGTTCCATAAGAAAGTTCTCTAGGTATCTAGTGGTAGCATAGTTTAAAGATCATCATATTTGGGGTGCCTGGGTGGCTCAGTCGTTAAGCGTCTGCCTTCAGCTCAGGTCATGATCCCAGGTTCCTGGGATCAAGTCCTGCATCAGGCTCCTCGCTCAGCGGGAAGCCTGCTTCTCCTTCTCGCACTTCCCCTGCTTGTGTTCCCTCTCTCTCTGTGTCTCTCTCTGTCAAATAAATAAATAAAATCTTTAAAAAATTCATCATATTTATTTAACATTGAACAGTCTCTTTTTCAAAGAAGTGATCCAAATTTGATGAACTGTTGTAGTTTTTAATAGTATGATAAATAGTGGGTACTATTGGAAAAAAATAACGTTTTCATTTCAAGAATGAGTAAAACAATCTGTGTTTCAAAAAAACCTCATGCAATGGAAGTTATTTTTTTATCGGACACTTCAAAATATTTCCATCCTTACACGAATTTGCTGCTGGGAATGATACAAGTGTCACAGTAATAATGCCTTACCTATACTCTATGTTTGAGAATATAGAAAATTTTTAAAAAATATTTTAATATACACTTTTAACTTGGTGATAAAACTTCCAACTGGAGGGTTTCAGTGTGTTCTGTGTTCGTTTTAAAACTTTTATGAGTTTTCAAGCATGAGATTTTGACACCAGTGAGGATGGAAAGGTACTAGGCAAATTTCAACAACAAAAAAAATTGTCTAATTGGAAGACAGGTTTGAAAAAAAAAGAGCATATCAAAATTTCATAAGAACAGTCAGAGATGCAATTGGATTTATGTATCTGTTTTTGATGTCTCCTTTAGCTGTAACACTTTTAAACCAAAAATCAAAATAAACTGAATGTCAAAACAGACTCCCTAAACAGATTTTTTTAATAATTCTTTTTATTATGTTAGTCACCATACAGTACATCCCTGGTTTCTGATGTAAAGTTCGATGATTCATTAGTTGTGTATAACACCCAGTGCACCATGCAATACGTGCCCTCCTTACTACCCATCACCAGCCTATCCCATTCCCCCACCCCTCTCCCCTCTGAAGCCCTCGGTTTGTTTCTCAGAGTCCCTAGTCTCTCATGCTTCATTCCCCCTTCTGATTACCCCCCTTTCTTTATCCCTTTCTTCCCCTACCGATCATCCTAGTTCTTATGTTCCATAGATGAGAGAAACCATATGATAATTGTCTTTCTCTGCTTGACTTATTTCACTTAGCATTATCTCCTCCAGTTCCATCCACATTGCAGCAAATGTTGAGAAATCGTTCTTTTTGATAGCTGAGTAATATTCCATTTTATATATGGACCACATCTTCTTAATCCAGTCATCTGTTGAAGGGCATCTCGCTCCTTCCACGATTTAGCTATTGCGGATAATGCTGCTATGAACATTGGGGTGCATATGGCCCTTCTCTTCACTACGTCTGTATCTTTGAGGTAGATACCCAGTAGTGCAATGGCTCTAGGAAGAAATTGATTTTTTATTTATTTTTTTATTTTTTTCAAAGAGTTAATTTATTTATTTTACAGAGATAGAGACAGCCAGCGAGAGAGGGAACACAAGCAGGGCGAGTGGGAGAGGAAGAAGCAGGCTCATAGCAGAGGAGCCTGATGTGGGGCTCGATCCCCTAATGCCGGGATGACGCCCTGAGCCGAAGGGAGATGCTTAACCACTGTGCCACCCAGGCGCCCCAGAAATTGATTTTTTAAACAGACCAATTAATTATGAAGAGATTGAAACAGTGATTAAAAACCTTCCAAAAAACAAAACGCCAGGGCCTGATGGATTTCCCGAGGAATTCTACGAAACATTCAAAGAAGAAATTATACCTATTCTCCTAAAGCTATTTCAAAAAATAGAAACATAAGGAAAGCTACCAAACTCATTCTATGAGGCCAATATTACCTTGATCCCCAAACCAGGCAAAGACCCCATCAAAAAGGAGAATTACAGACCGATTTCCCTATCCCGCCACATTACTGAATTGCTCTATAACTTCTAGTAGTTTGGGGGTGAATTTTTTGGGTTTTCCATATAGAGTATCATGTCATCTGCGAAGAGAGACAGTTTGACTTCTTCTTTGCCGATTTGGATACCTTTTATCCCTTTTTGTTGTCTGATTGCTGTTGCAAGGACTTCTAGTACTATGTTGAATAATAATGGCGAGAGTGGGCATCCTTGTCGTGTTCCTGATCTTAAGGGAAAGGCTTCCAGCTTTTCCCCATTGAGAATGATATTTGCTGTAGGCTTTTCATAGATGGTTTTTATGAGATTGAGGAATGTACCCTCTATCCCTACACTCTGAAGGGTTTTAATCAGGAAAGGATGCTGTATTTTGTCAAATGCTTTTTCGGCATCGATTGAGAGAATCATATGATTTTTGGCTTTTTTCTTGTTGATATAATCTATCACACTGATAGATTTGTGAATGTTGAACCACCCTTGCATCCCGGGGATGAATCCCACTTGGTCATGGTGGATAATCCTTTTAATGTACTGTTGGATTAGCAAGGATCTTTTTGAGAATTTTGACGTCCATATTCATCAGGGAAATCGGTCTGTAATTCTCCTTTTTGATGGGGTCTAAAGAATCCACCCCCAAACTACTAGAAGTTATAGAGCAATTCAGTAATATGGCAGGATACAAAATCAATGCTCAGAAATCAGTTACATTTCTATACATGAACAATGAGACTGAAGAATGAGAAATTAGGGAATCCATCCCATTTAAAATAGCACCAAAAATCATACGTTATCTTGGAATTAGCTTAACCAGAGATGTAAAGGATCTATATTCTAGAAACTACAAATCACTCTTGAAAGACATTGAAGAAGACATAAAAAGATGGAAAAATATTCCATGCTCATGGATCGGAAGAATTAACATAGTTAAAATGTCCATGCTACCCAGAGCAATCTACACTTTCATTGCTATCCCGATCAAAATACCAATGACATTTTTTAAAGACCTGGAACAAACAGCCCTTAAATTTGTGTGGAACCAGAAGTGGCCACGAATCGCAAAGGAAGTGTTGAAAAGGAAAAACAAAGCTGGGGGCATCACAATGTTGGATTTCAAGTTATACCACAAAGCTGTGATCACAAAGACAGCATGGTACTGGCACAAAAACAGACACATAGACCAATGGAACAGAACAGAGAACCCGGAAATGGACCCTCGGCTCCTTTGGCAACTAATCTTTGATAAAGCAGGAAAAAACATCCAGTGGAAAAAAGACAGTCTCTTCAATAAATGGTGCTCGGAAAATTGGACAGCTACATGCCAAAGAATGAAGCTTGACCACTCTCTCACACCATACACAAAGATAAACTCTAAATGGATGAAAGACCTCGATGTGAGACAGGAATCCATCAAAATCCTAGAGGAGAGCATAGGCAGCAATCTCTACCACATTGGCCACAGCAAACTTTTTCATGACACATCTCCAAAGGCAAGAGAAACAAAAGATAAAATGAACTTGTGGGACTTCATCAAGATAAAAAGCTTCTGCACAGCCAGGGAAATAGTCAAAAAAACTAAGAGGCAGCCCACGGAATGGGAGAATATATTTGCAAATGACACTACAGATAAAAGACTGGTATCCAAGATCTACAAAGAACTTCTCAAACTCAATACACAAGAAACAAATAAACAAATCAAAAAATGGGCAGAAGATATGAACAGACACTTTTCCAATGAAGACATACAAATGGCTAACAGACACATGAAAAAATGTTCAAAATGATTAGCCATCAGGGAAATTCAAATCAAAACCACACTAAGATACCACCTTATGCCAGTTAAAATGGCAAAAATTGACAAGGCAAGAAACAACAATTGTTGGAGAGGATGTGGAGAAAGGGGATCCCTCCTACATTGTTGGTGGGAATGCAAGTTGGTACAGCCACTCTGGAAAACAGTGTGGAGGTCCCTTAAAAAGTTAAAAATTGAGCTACCCTATGATCCTAAAGAGATTTAAATCACTGTATCACGATATCAGAAATTACTCAACCAGGATTTTAAAAAAACCCTTTCATTCAATTAGAATATAAAACAGCATTTATTCTATAGTATCCTTCATTTTATCTCTTTGCAGTTCTTTCAAAACGTAATTAAAACATACATATCTACATGCACAGCTCTATGTATAGATAACACATAAATGAGGACGTGCACGGGAGTAAATGCGGAGTCTTACTGATAAGTACATACAAGCAAAGCATTTTGAGAAATACTAGAAGAGGCATATCAAAGATGTCTTGTGAATACCACAGTAGCGGGTTTCCAGTCAGCTTAAGCAATTGAATAAAATATCACTGCAGCTGAGATTCTCTTTCTAGTAAAAAAAAAAAAGGCTTTGATTTAAAAATATTTTTTGGGGAACGGAGCCTTTGTTTGGAGAACATGATGAAATGTTTTACTGTGCTTTGCTTGTCCTGTTTGTCATGTCTACTCTTTTCAATATCACATGATAAGAATTAGATGTAGTTTGGGGCGCCTGGGTGGCTCAGTCGTTAAGCGTCTGCCTTCGGCTCAGGGCATGATCCCGGCATTCCGGGATCGAGCCCCACATCAGGCTCTTCCGCTATGAGCCTGCTTCTTCCTCTCCCACTCCCCCTGCTTGTGTTCCCTCTCTCGTTGGCTGTCTCTATCTCTGTTGAATAAATAAATAAAATATTTTAAAAAAAAGAATTAGATGTAGTTTAAAACTTGCCCATTTAGCTACTGCCTGGTGGACTGTTTGTGGTCAAGACGGCATTTTGATTCTAGCCACTTCATCATGCAGCCAGTTTTTAGTAAAATTATGTTTTTAGTTTAATATTGGAAAAGAAGAATCTTCCTCCATCTTAACCTTGATTTTTAGAAAATAAATTTCATTCATGAGACTGTACTTGCTGGAAATATAAACGCCATCAAGAATGATTTTCATGTTTCTCTGCTCCTGTTCCAGCTCCCTTGAGAACACATGTTCCTGTGCTGGGCCACCTTGCTACTGTCTCCTAGTTACCCTTTCCCCTTCTCCAGGGGGCCCAGCTGCATGCACTGCTCCATGCTTCTGTGCCTTCAAGAGCCTAGTTGGCTGGGGCCAGTGGAGAAGGCACAGAGAAAGGCGGGAAGGAAGAGAGGGGACCGGGGTTAAGATTCCCTTCACTTGTGCTTACAAGGGCACCTCTGACTGGCTGTGGCCCTAGGTCAAAGGTCAGCTCCACCCAAAGACTTGGACTACAGAGCTCCATATGATCTGGCTCTGTCTTTATTATGGTCCCAGTCTTCTTCCACTGTCCATCTGGACTTCCTGGGAGCCACCTGGGACTCTTGTGTTTCCCTCCACCCACCCACCATCTCTGTTCACAGTCCTCTTATTAGGCCTTCCTTAAGTTTATCTTATGTGATGATGTTGCACACTGTTTCCTAGAGGACCATTGTTTAATAATGGATCCTACAAATTTATGATTTTCCTGGGCTTTGGAAGTATCTTTAATTTTATTTTAGAACACAGTATATATGTCATGTGTTTCTTTTAAATTTGTCTTATATTGCTTGCTTATACTCTTTACTCATCAGTGATTTCAAAAAGAGAGAGAGAGTTTAAGAATCCACATCTTTTTTTTTTTTTTAAAGATTTTATTTATTTATTTGACAAAGAGACAGCCAGTGAGAGAGGGAACACAGGCAAGGGGAGTGGGAGAGGAAGAAGCAGGCTCCCAGCGGAGGAGCCTGATGTGGGGCTCAATCCCAGAACACCGGGATCACACCCTGAGCCGAAGGCAGATGCTTAACGACTGAGCCACCCAGGCACCCCAGAATCCACATCTTTTAACTGAGTTTAACTGGCATTTTATTTATTTGTTTGTTTATTTGAGAGAGAGAGAGAGTGCACACTTGCATGCTCTTGGTGGGGGGCAGGCAGAGGGAGAAGGAGAGAGAATCTTAAGCAGGCTCCACACCCCGCATGGAGCCCACCAGGGGGCTTGATCTCATGACCCTGGAATCATGTCCTGAGCTGAAATCAAGAATCAGAAACTTAACTGAGCCACCCAGGTGCCCCACATTTATTTTTTTAACTTAGAGTTTGAGGAAAGGGATTGTCAAACTGTTTTGCTGCATTTGACTAGAGCAAGTATTAGCAAATTTGTCTTCTGGAAAGGACCAGATAGTAGACTTTGAAGATTTGCAGACATACGATTTCTGGTGCCAATGATGAGTTCTGCCATTTGTGGTGCAAAACCAGCCACAGACAATATATAAATGAATAGAGGTGGCTGTGTTCCAATAAAACTTTATTTATATTAATAGGTGATGGGCCAGGTTGGCCTGCCAATTGTCGTTTGCCGATTGTTGTAGGAGACTCACACAATGTAAGAAAATGGATATAATTTCTTTTAAAAGTGTGGCATTTTTTGAGGTAGAAAGATTATAAATCTTTACAATGGATGAAATTATAAAATCTTTGACATTTAAATCATTATTCAAATTATCTTTATTTTTTATTGTGTTCAGTTAGCCAGCATATAGTACATCATTAGTTTTTGATGTAGTGTTCAATGATTCATTGGTTACATATAACACCCAGTGAGAAAACTTCTACTTATATTCATCCAAAAATAGTTATAGTGTAGAAAGAAATACTTGGCTATAAGAATTATATATGTATGAAAGAACTAAGCATCTAGTCTTTTTGAATCAAATAATATTTAGTGTATTGTGTGAAACCTAAGAGTAGTATTTGACACTTTTTCTGATGTAAAAACCCCTTAACAGATATTTAATTGACCCTAGCGACTGTTGAAAGAGATGGTATTTTCCAGATCATGCTGATGTCTGAGTTAAAATAAAAATGAGTGTCTTCATCGTTTTATACATGTGCACATGTGTGTTTGTGCATGTGTGCGGACTTCCTTGTCTTTGTGTGAAATCATGGTGGACGAGGGAACAGGAAAATGGACCAATCCATACATGAGTTCTGGGTCTTCTCAGTGCTGGCTGGGTCAAGGCATGGGCTGTCCCCTCCTTGCATGGGGTGCATGAAGAACAAAATCAGAGGGCTGAAACTGGCTGTGATTGTTTTGAGTGCAACTGGAAAAGGAGAATGTGTTCAAAGAGGGAAGTGTCAGATGTCAGCGGGTGCCAAGAGGCAGGAGAGAGACAGACCCGAGACAGACCTGAGAAGACTCCTTTAAAATAGAGGAAGAGATAAAATATGAACATTAAATAAGTGATTATATGGGGGCACCTGGCTGGCTCAATTGGTGAAGCATGCATCTCTTGATTTCTGGATCGTGAGTTCGTACCCCCAGTTGGGCGCACAGCTTACCTAAAAAAATCTTAAACAAGAAGAATTCAGGATCCTTTATTTTAAAAAAAAAAAGTGATTGTATGAAAAGAAGTCCTAAGGAATATCTTATTTGGGTTGAAATGGGTTAGCTGTCCATCTCTGTTCCACCTGTCTATGACCAGGAGGCAGACCACAATAAGACTATGTCTTTTGAGGCCACTCCTTGAAGGGGGTGCTTCTGAAGCAGTGGGCATGGTGAGCTGAGGAGAGGCTCCCAGATGTCTGCTGTGTTGCCCAAGGCAGGAGGTGAGAATTCAAATCAGGCAGCAGAGAAAGATTGCTGAGCCTTATTAATATCTTGGACTGGGAGATAGAAGGGTGGGGTGAGCCCAGATTCTATGAGGAATATAGCTGTCAATAAAACGATAGGAAAACCCAGTTTGAATAATGCTTATCCTTGTTAAACCAGTGCCTTAAGCATTGTAACGATTTGAAAATTTGACTTTTTGTTGGTACAGTCAGGTGACGGTGACCCACCTACCTGTAACACAAGTGCATCTTCAAACACAGCCTTATAAGAAATCTTTGTAATTTCTTTTTATTATAATATTACAGATGGAATTGTAGTACCTTGATTTATCATCTGTATTTGGTCAAGGTGGTGGAACAAAACCCTACTTTTTCTAGAAGCTTCATGCAAAGGGATCAGTATTTCTGGTACAGCTCTATAGAGGGTTTACCTCAAAGCCTGTGCTTCTTGCTCAATTTTCTTGGAAACATCCATACTTTTTTTTTTTTTAAGATTTTATTTATTTATTTGAGAGCAAGAGTGAGCAAGAGAGAGAGCGTGAGGGGGGCAGAGAGGAGTAGAGGGAGAAGTAGACTCCCCACTGAGCAGGGAGCCTGACGTGGGGCTCGATCCCCAGTCTCCGGAATCATGACCTGAGTTGAAGGCAGATGCTTAACCGACTGAGCCACCCAAGTGCCCTGGAAACATCCATACCTTTTGACAGTATTTTTCGATTCGCTACGAAGCAGCCACCAGCAGAGCACTTGGGTCAAGGTTCATCGTAGCATGCCATCTCCACGGGGGACAAGCTTGCTCTGAGACCTCCCTGGGAGTGCGCTCTTCCCCTGTGTACTCATGAATGGCTGTTTGGCTAGGAGATGGGTTGGGCATCTGGACACAGCTGTTGTGGAAACTTGGGAGCTCATGTTGAAGCTTCACTTAGAGAAGAAGAACCAAACCTGACTGCTCTTGAGTCTCACGACTCATGATTTGACCAGGGCGACTACAGTTTGAATTAAAGGACATATTTAATTTGAATATTAATATGGTGAGAGGCTAAGTCAAGAGTTCCTTGATAATCCTGTGCTTCTTTGGGGAGGAAGAGCTCTAGGCATTTTTGGCCCTTCTGGCTGACTCACAGAGGCACCGTCTTGGTCGGTTTCCAGAGCAGAGACTGATGCTCAGAATTTCTTGTGGGCTGGTTTGCAGAATGAGACCCCACACCATCCAAGTTAGGTCAGCTTCCGGAAATGCAAGTATTTTGTGGGCAGGAATGCTTTCTAACAAGAAACGTTCCAAATGCTTACTAGGATGGAAGGTATCCTGGACAGAGGATGGATGGAAAACGCCCCTGCAGTGATGTACAGATGCTTCTAGTCGGAGCGAGGGGTCCTGAACTGCGTTGGAGGCGTGAGGAATTTTGCACACACCGCAGAAGCTTCTCCCTCGCTTCCTCTACTTTGGTGTAGTTATTAGAATAGAAGGCTTTGTGAGGTGTCCTGCTGGGCCTGCTGCCCCAGACTGGCAGGGTTTATCTGGCTGGCCAAGGAGGTGCCCTCCTCCCCGTGCTGTCATCACTTTCCCCAGGGCCAGGTTCTGGCTGTGAAGACTGCTCCTTCCCTCCCCCAGGGCTGGGGTGGAACTATAATTGAAGCACCGTGTGGCGTGTTGGCACAAGGAGAGCTACTTATTAACGTGCATCCGTTCTATCCTGCTAGGTTCCTCCAGCTGAATTTTGTAAGAGCAAATAAGAGGGCTGTTGCGCATTTTACGCAAAAGCACCCAAGATGCACACTAGCTCGTGATTTCCATTTGCGATTTCCTCAAAATCGTACCCTGTGAAAGAGTTCTTGAGTTGGGATTTTAAAAAAAATCCCATCACTGGTGATTGTTAAAAATAATTGATAAATTGCATTGAATTTGAATCAGCCCAATCTGTCATAAAAACGGAATAGAAGTAATTATATTCTCGTCTTTCCTTATTCGCTGGCTCATTGTTAACTCCCCCATGACCGATTTCCCTTCATAATTCATTCAGGATGTGTCCACGTTGATACTTTTCAGGCAAGCAAATCTAGGTTTGAGTTTACATTATGAAAATGAAGGTCTTTTGCTTTCCCCTTGTCACTATTCGTTTCTTTCCAAATGCTATATTAGCTACTGTATTATAGTCCTCTGAAAATTATTACGTTGCTGGATATTCATTACAATGTGCTTTCATTTGGAATTGGAACATTCAATCAAGAAAGCCTCGTTGATATAGACAAATTCATTATATACGGATTTTTAGTAAAACCATGGATCATGTGCATTGAGGTGCATTGTAATTAATTCCATGAACCCCATGTTCTGCGTTAGGTATTATGGCCATGAAAATGAAGTGACGTTTGGGCATTCTTTGAGACAAGTAGGAGCTGGGGAACAACTTGGAGGCAGTCATGGACAGAGAGGGGCATGCCTGACGTTACGCGTGTTCTATGTAACGGGGGGCCTATTCAGGGCAGTGCCTACAACTCACTAACTGGCCTGCGTTGGGGGATTTGGTTCAAGATAAGTTGGCAGGGGCAAGCTGACAAAGTGCTCAGTTTTTCCAACCAAGGAGTGTAGGAGACAGAATTCTAACATGGTCCCCAGGATTCTGCATCCCGGTGGACTTGTCCTATCTCATCCTCTCTTGTTGAGTGTGGGCAGAGCTGGTGATAAGGTGGGATTCCCTTCCACGATGGGGTTGCCTTACATGGGAAAAGTAAAGGGATTTTGCAGATGCAATTAAGAACACGAATGAATTGAGTATAAGTAATCGAAAAGGAGATTCCCCTAGTGGCCTTGACCTGATCTTGTGGGTCCTTAGGAGAGACTCCCAGCAGAAGCAGATGCTCTGCTGTTGACTTTGAAGAGGCACATTCCCATGCTGTGAAGAGGGCCACATGGCAGGGATAGATGAGCAGCCCTTAGGAGTAGAGGACCTCAGTCCTAAAACCGTCAGGAACTGAATTTTGCCACAACCAATGAGCTTGGAAGAGGATTCTGAGCCTGAAATGACATTTCCATCTTAGCCAACACCTTGACTTCAGGCTGGTGAAATCGTAAAGAGAGGACCCAGCCAAGAAATGACTGAGCTCCTGACCCAAGAGAACTGTGAGCTAATAATAGGTATTGCCGTAAGCGTCTACGTTTATAGCAACTTGTGGGAATGCGATAGGAAACTGAAATTTCCTGTTGCTGCTGTAACAAGTGACCGTGTGCTTACTGGCTTAAAGCAAAGTAAATTTATTACCTTACCCTTCCGGATGTCAGACATCCAAAATGGGTCTCACTAGGCTAAAATGAAGGTATTGGCAGGGCTGTGTTTCTTGTGGAAGCTCTAGGGGACAATGTATTCCTTTGCCATTTTCAGCTTCCAGAGGTCAACTACGCTGCATGGCTCCTGGCCCCCTTCCATCTTCAATGATAGCGATGTCATCACTCAACACTCTGACCTCTGCTCTCCTCATTACTCTCCTGACTTCCTCTTTTACTTATGAGGACCCTCGTGATGACATTGGACTCACTGGGTAGCCCAGGATAATCTCCCCATGTCAAGGTCAACTGACTAGCAACCTTAATTCCATCTGTAATTTAGATACCCTATGGCCAGGTAAGATAATGCGGTCACCAGGTCCAGGGGTTAGGACAGGGGCACCTCTATTCTGTCTACCACTAGGAACTCAGGTTTTATGTTTTGGAGTGGGGAGACGCCCGTGTGACACGATGGAATGTGTGTTACAGAAAGACCATTCTGACGGCATGGCTGTGGGCCTGGGTGGAAATCCCTTCCTCCCTCTGCTCAGATGCGGCTTCCAGGAAGCGGGGTTGCCTCAGTGGACCCACAGCGCTTGAGATTCCACTGTTCCTTTTCTTATATTCTAGAACTGGAATTAATTTCATTAAGTGGATTTCACCATAAATTAAGTATTGTGTCTTGTTCATTTCCCTTAGTGTCCATTTCACAGGGAGGGGGAGTGTGCCATTTTGTGCGTGTGTATTACTGTGATTGAGAGTTGTGGGGACACTGCAGTTAATGCTTGTCTACCTTCTGCCTTTAGGAGGTCCTGGGTCCTCTTCCCCTGCGTTACTGAAAGCATCAGAGATAAGTTCGAGGTCGGCTGACAGCCCGCTCACAGTCCCCTCTGCTGGTTATCAGTTCTGGCTCCTTGTTTTTCCAGCCTTTACTTCCTCTTTGCTTTGTTTTTCTTTCCTTCCTTCCTTCCTTCCTTCCTTCCTTCCTTCCTTCCTTCCTTCCTTCCTTCCTTCCTTCCCTCCCTCCCTCCCTCCCTCTCTCCTTCCTCCCTCCTTCCCTCTCTCCCTCCCTTTCTTCCTGCCTTTTCTTTTTTCTTTTCTTTTCTTTTCTTTTCTTTTCTTTTCTTTTCTTTTCTTTTCTTTTCTTTTCTTTTTTCTTTTTTTCCTTTCCTTTCCTTTCCTTTCCTTTCCTTTCCTTTCCTTTCCTTTCCTTTCCTTTCCTCTGTCCAGTCTTCATCATTTTATTTGTAGTCATTTTGCTTAAAGGTATATCTGACATTACTCCGTTTGTTCCAGAGAGTGGACCTTGTTTGATCTGAATTCTGCTGATGCTCTTATGTTGGAGTGGGAAGGAAATGAGATCTGAGCCAACCATCCCTCCCTTTACTCAAGAGACCCCTGTGTTCCCGAGATGTGTGGTGGCCTGACACTGTTTCTCTCCTGTCAGGGACAGTAGTATTTCTTGGTCTCTTTCAGGCAGGTTTCATGGTTCTATTTACCCTACCTATTTGGAAGTACAGATTTGGAAGTCTGGAGGATACTTCTCAGTATCCCTCTGTAAATCTGTCAATCAGTATATCAGTGGAAATCAATAAAATAATATGAATATGGAATTTACTTTTCATATAAAGTAGGGTTTTTCCAGTCTGGTACAGTAGACATTTGGGGTTGGATAATTCTTCATGGACGGACTGGTCTATGCATTCATTCTAAGATGTTGAGCGGCATTGCTGGCCTCCGTCCACCAGATGCCAGCAGCACCCCCCTCACCCCTCGGCGGTGTGAAAACAAAAAATTGTCTGTGGACATTGCCAAATGTCATCCCCAGTTGGGGCCAGTAGTGTACACATATCTGAGAATAGTAGGGAAGTATTTTTTGAACAGGAGCCAGGGCTGAATTGAATCCAATGTTTGAGTGGGGTGAAGACTATTTTAATTCTAGTAGAGAAAAGTTCTGTGCTGGAGAGAAGATGGAAGTGTTATTCTTATAGGAGTACATGTGCCATGGGGCCTCTGGCTGGCCCAGTTGAAGGAGTGTGCGACTCTTGATCTCGAGGTCGTGAGTTCAAGCCCCATGTTGAGTGTAGAGATTACTTAAAAAATAAATGTTTTAAAAAAGTAAATGTGCATTATCAAAGTACAATAATTGTTGATTTCTTTTAAGTTTTGTTAATCTTACTGGTTATTAGAAGTTAAATTTTTAGGAATCCAATTTACTTTAGTGACATTCGTGTATTCAGTTTTCTCATCTATAAAATGGAATGACAATGATACCTATCTCACAGGGTTATTGTGAAGATCATATGAGACTTACAGAGTGGCTTTTATGGTGCCTAGGTGCTCTTGGTTCATGTTAGCTAGTAATATCAACAAAGATCTGGGTTAGGTTGATGAAGGGATTATTTAAATGGTATAAACACAGTCACGCATGCTGATTTCTTTATTTAAAAACAACTTTGTATTTCTTAGTATCTTCTTTCTAACCAGAAGTTCTAGATAAAGCAATATTGCCTCACCTTGGCTTGGAGAAATCTCTTTTCTATCAGATTAGAAGGAGTCCAGACCCGTGTTCTCAGGCATCCACTGCGAGTCACGCCAGGCAGCCCTCGGGCCAACCTGAGCAGGTGTTCTGAAGGGTGTGCTGCACATCTGACCGGCCACCACGTCCTCCTTGTCATTACTGCCTGTCACACTCTCTTTTCTGGCCAGAGTCTAGAGACATGTGATTGCTTCAGGCTAACTTGTGAAATCTTACACAGGTTTCTGGCCATCAGTTTCTGAAAATTTTCACTTCCATATACATTTGTAAAATGACCGTGTTGGAGTTGGGGTGGGGAGGTGGTCTTCAAGACCCTTGGGTTCCATAGTTCTCCAGAAGAATTTATAAGACTCACAAATGGTCTTGCTCATGGCTGTAGTTTCTTTTTTCTTTTACTTTTTTTAGATTTATTTATTTATTTTTAGAGAGAGAGCACATGTGTGTGCATGCGAGCACAAGCAGGGGGAGAGGAAGAGGGGGAGGG
This sequence comes from Ursus arctos, assembly GCF_023065955.2. Classification (NCBI taxonomy): domain Eukaryota; kingdom Metazoa; phylum Chordata; class Mammalia; order Carnivora; family Ursidae; genus Ursus; species Ursus arctos. The sequence continues at coordinate 7,196,877 of NW_026622819.1, read as the reverse complement.
GGAGAGAGAATCCTCACGCAGACTCCCTGCTGAGGGCAGAGGTGGGGCTCAATCCCAGGACCTTGAGATCATGACCTGAGCTGAAATCAAAGAGTAAGATGCTTAACGGGCTGCGCCACGCAGCCACTCTTCATGGTGAAGCATATGAAGCCAGACTCGCAGAAGGAGAAGGCACATGGGGGGAAGTCCAGAGGCAACAGGTACAAATTTCCAAGAGTCTTCTCTCACAGAGGAGTCACAGAGGATGAGCTTAATTCCTCCAGCAACACATTGTGACGACACGTGTGTAGTGCTGTCTACCAGGGAAGCTCACTGAACTCACTGCCCACGGTGTTACTGAGGGTTGGTCACGTAGGCACCCTCTGCCTGGAACATTCTAAAATTCCAGACTCCTGGAAGCAAAGCAAGTTCCAGCATAAGCCACCTTGTTACATACGTGGTTTAGGTCCAGCAAGCTGTTCTTAACAGAAAATGGTGGAAACCCTCCCGAAATCCAAGCTCCCAGATACCAGCTAAAGGCCGACTTTACAAGCAGGTCCTTCTAGGGACCAGTCTCAGGCCTGTGCTGTGTGGACTCTTTTCTGTGCAGTCATTAAAGGAGGCTCATTTTCAGATGGGCTTTAATAGCACTGGTTTGCTGGGTCAGAAAAAACCCCTAGAACTAATCCTTATTTTTTAAACCGTTATATTTTAGTACTATAGAGTAGAAGTCGGGAGTGTAATTTGAGAAATCCTATACACATTTACAGAAACCTCAAGATCCCCCTTTGTCATACAAAATCTTACGTTTTCTATTTTATGCCCTTTTTTTTGCTACCATTCCACCAATAATTATAATGGAAATGTTTCTATTCTACTTTAGTGTTAACAAGAGTATTTTCGTGGATGTTATCTCTTTGGAACTCTATATCATCATTTTTTGGTGATTAGGGTATTTATTTATTTATTTATTTATTTATTTATTTATTTATTTATTTCCATTTTTCCAGAGGAGCAGACCAACTTAAGTGAGGTGATTTGCTCAGGTTGCATAGCTAATAAAAACAAATAGTGGGCTTGTTTTCCTTCATGAATTCCACAGCCGTCTCTAGTGTCTTATTACTGAGGCAGATGCTGTTACTGGCCTTGATATCCACTTTTATTGCTTCCATGCCCACAGCAGATAATATTCAACTCTCCCTTACGTGTTGTTGACCTGGCTACCCGCTGTCCTCCATCTGCCACCACGCCGTCTCTGATTGAGGGTGGGGATTCTCTAGTGTAGGGAATTTGTTGCAGGTGGGGAGTTGGGTGACTTAGTGTGGGGACAAATTAGAGGCACGAGGCGCTCAGCTTTCCAACCAACAGTTACTCCGTCAGTAGTCTTCTCCCCATATGGCTTTCTATGATGATTCCAAGGGATGCACTTCTGGTAGTCCCTTTAGTCTAAAGATCTGATCTTCCAACCTAAAGGAAAAAAAATGTATTTCTGCTTAGTATCAGAAGATAACTGTATGATGCAAATGTTGTACTCCGTATAGCCTTATTTTTCATAATTGTCATCATTTCTAAAACAAATTGAAATATACCTATTTCAAAAATAAATTAGTATGTTTAAAACAGAGATAAATATAATTTATCCCCAAATTATTAAGCAATTACAAATCAAACAGTTGGTGCTGATTAATTATCTATATGCAAGGTAGCGTTTTAAAAATTCATGATAAATTGCAGCAATCTGTTGAAGTGTTGAAGGTGATTATTTATAAAGTGTGATGTAAATGGAATTTGTCACAGCGGAAGGAAAATAAATTCTTTATTAACATCCAATTATCTCTTTCTCTCACTTCTGGATTCAATATGTCCTACCTCTACATCAACTCTTACAGCTCCGGGACAATGGTATTTATTAAGGTGGCATTTTTCATGCCATCAGCACTCGTGGTTTTCATGTCCAGATCAGTGTCACCCCATTGCCAACAAGTTCCAAACTTGACTGCAAAAAAAGGATGCAAAAATAAGCTTTACATTTCCTTCCCTGAGAGCTCCACAACCTCAGTTTTTGGGGTTTTCTCAATGAGTGGATGGTCTTGTCACTGTTTGTCTGGTCATCCTTCCAGACTGAATTGCTAACCGTCAGCATCATCCACACACAGGAAATGCTCTGCAAGTTCATTCTCTAGGCTTTGAACCTCAGCCTGCCTCAGTATTTTTTTGTCAATGATTCAGGTTTGGATTTAAAGTCTATGCTAAATATATTTGTGAATAGTCCCAAGTGAATAAGTTGATTGACAGTTTTAGTGTCTGTTGGTTCTTTATAGATGAAATCTACCAATATAATATTTTCAAAGGCAAAATAATCTCTCCAATTGGAGCTAACTCCATCACCAATAAAACCAGCAAGAGCCAACTATGTTAATCAAGAATGAGAACTAGCTGAGTTGTTTCAAAAACACAAAACAACAGATTTCAGTGGCTCTAAAAAAAGTAATAATTTTTCATTAATCATTATATAATATTATGATTCAGAATGTGATGCCTCAGCTTTTTCTAACTAATCCTATCATGTCTGAAGAATATGCATGTTTTTGGAAGTTATACTTCTACGAAAATTTTATTATGTAAAATTTCAGATCTAGACAAGGGTAAAGAAAATTCTATGAAATTCTGTATTCAGCAGTGCGTCAATAAGTGTATCAATATTTTTGCAAATCTTGTTTCTATTCCCTTACCCACTTCCCCTGTGGCTACCCCAGCCCCGGATGATCCTGAAGCGAATCTCAGAAAACAGGTCATATATCATCTTTCAGGATGTACGTTGGATTCTATGCTTTCGAGTTATAGGCAATCATAAAGTAGAGAGAGGGGAAGGGCTGGAATAGTCGGAGGAATCAGATGCCATATTATCTGAGAAACCAGAAAAGGAACTTGAGCATACTGGTCTAGAGAGAAGAAGACCCAGGGGGACAATTCAGGGGTTCATAAACAAGAAGGGAGCAATAATGTGGAAGAAGGCAAAGAATTTATCTTGGTGTCTCTGAGGCATAGAACCAGAACGAATGGGTACAAGCTGTGGGATGAGAGATACGAGCTCAGTTTAAGGAAGAACTTCCTAAAGTCAAATGGGTCAAAGACTCGATGGTCACAAGAAACTGGTATTTTCAACCAGCCGGGTTTATCAAGCAGACAGAGCCATAGCTCTGCCACTGAGAGGGGGTGTAGGTGGGATTTGATGTCCCGTGGCTCTCTCCAAAGAGCCCCAGGAGGTGTGGTTAGATTCTCAGCTCACCCTTCTCTTGGTTTATATGAAATAAGAATCTAATTTTTCTGAGTAAGAAAGCCAGATAAGAGCCTCATTCATTTGTGGTATGGACATATAGGGCCATGGACAGATCCTAGTGTTTTGAGCCAACAACCTGGGGATCCACCTGGATCCTGCCACTTCCTGGCGGGGCAGAACTCAATGAGGTATTTACCTTTAGCTTGAACGTGAGACTCCTAAGCTATAAAATCGGGTTTTTAAGGAGTTTTCTGAGAATTACATAAGGGCTCATAATTAAAGTCTGTTTCCTTTAATCTCTACTCCATTAGGTACTTGATATTAAGTGTTTGACTTTACTGTTACAATGTCCAGAGCTTCCCAAACTTCCCTGTTAAGATTGTACTGATGTAGTTGTTTTTGTATTACTTTGTTCAGCAGTCTAGTTGGGAGTACAATGACGAGATGCACATGATCTTTCCAGAAGGAGGCTAGAATTTGGTGGGCATTCTAGGAGAGGTCAAGTTCTCTTCATTACTCTAGAGAAATAAGGATATTCTTAATTTAACCATGCTTGCTTCCTCCCATCAAAAGGGAATGGTTGCAGTTATTCCCTTGCTATAATCTTCCCACATTCTTTCTCATAGGGGTGGGGAGGAGTTGGTTTAAAGATAACATATTTTTTTCTAGTGCTGTCTTAAGAGACATGAAAAAGGTTTCCATTGTAGCCCCAAATTACACTAAACAAGAATGGCTTATTTAACCAAGAATGACATCATTATATTGGTAGAGACTTTGTTAATCAGCAATAGTCGTTTATGGAACCATCGCCTTCTAGAGATTGCCTCAAATAATAGGATGCTTCTCAAATCATGTTTCTATTCCTCCTCTTTATTAATAGTATTTACACATTGACGTTTGCCAATGCATTCAATTTATTGGATACCTAGAAAGTACAGAAATGCCCTTTGCTTTGTAATGTGCCCTTGCTAACTGACATGTCATCAGTTCATGGTATCTGAAACATCAAACCAAAACATAGAACTGTGGACAAGACAGTTCTCTCCTTGGAAACATCAACCTGTATTCAGAGACTTAAGCCATCCGTGTGATCCTGAAATGCCCCGAGGGCAGACATATCGCCAGCAGTCTTTGGAGCACACCCAGTATGGAACTGAGCACTGATGGTCTTTGTTCCCAAACAGGTTGTTGGGAAATGTGAGATAAATGGATTTTTTTGTGGTGGTGGGAGAAAATGTAGGAGAGGCTTGGAAGGAGAGGGTGCCGTGGGGCAAGGAATGTTGAAACTTAGCAATGCCTCTTTGGTCTTCGTCCACAAAACACTGCCTTTCTCCTTACAGCATTTTTCGGATGCCAGGCCCTCACCATGAAAACACAGCATGCCAGCCAAGCGCCTGACATTCCCCATGAGCACGGTATGGAGCCGGCCAGTGCTTGCTGCTCCCGTATCTGGATCTCAGACATTCAGTATGGGTAGAAACCAGTCCTGGGATGGCCTGAAAGGAAGCCGAGGGGGCAGCTCCCTTGAACTTGGTTTAACATAACCCGGGAAGTGATGACTGTTTTAATTGCCCTCTGTTCACCTACATGGTGAGTCAGGAAGTCCTCTGACGCAGGGCTATGGGGATGCAGGCAGCCCGGCACTGGGCAGATAGGATGACAGCAGTTTATTAGACACATAGACAAAAAGCTAGGACCACATGGGGAGCAGAGTGAAGGACCCAGGCTGTGGGTACAGGCTTTATAGTATCAGGAGGTTGGGGTGCCCCTGGTTCCCACAGCAGGAGGTGCTGGGCTTGCTTGAAGAATTAATTACAGGAGCTGAGAGCTGGAGCCAGTCCTCAGGGATGAGCAGGAACTGTGCCTGGTCCCATGATAAGGAGGGTCTTTTGGCTTAGGGGACCTTATCCATAGTGATGCAGCAGGGAGGGGAATGTGCAGTTTGGCCATTTGAGACCCTCCCAGTCCCCCCAGGTATGGAGGCAACACAAAATCGTAGGCTTTAATTTTAGACCTTACAGCATCGTGACTGGAAAAAAAGGGGGGGGGGAAGAAAAAGTGCACTCATTTGTAACCCCAGTGGGCCAATACCTCATTGTTTCAGTCACTTAGCCCACATATTGATACTTTAGCCCTACCTTTCTTTCTTCTTCTTTTTTTTTCTTTTTTTGAGAGAGAGAGAGAGAGTGAAAGAGAAAGAGCTCCAGAGAGAATGCGTGGAAGGTGGGGTGGTTAGAGGGAGAGGGAGAGAGAAAGTCTTAAGCAGCCTCCACACTCAGTGCAGAGTCTAACGCAGGGCTCAATCTCACAACCCTGAGATCATGACCTGAGCCGAAATCAAGAGTTGGACACTTAACCGACTGAGCCAACCAGACACCCCTTCCCCCGAACTTTCTATTCCTAAATATTAATGTGCATATACATTATAGTAAAAAATTCCCAACAGTAAGATAGAAGGAATTTCAGATCAAAGACAATATTTATTCATCTTTTAGGGGGCTCAAAATAAGGGATAAGTTACTGAGTAGGTGAAGATACTTGATTCTTAGCCACATGGCACCTTCCCTTCCTCCACTTCGTGCACCTAACAGGCCACACATTACATCTTCTGGTGAATGTTCTTTGCTGTCATTGTCGTTCAGAAGCTATCCTCATTATTAAGAGGAGGATACCTTGCTTTGTCCTCTGGTAGGGTATACAAAATGATAAAATTAGAAATGTACTTCCTTTTGGTTTTCCATCCTTGGTCTCCAGGGTCCACTGAGGAACAGCTGGACTTTACTACCCACAGGTGACCTCAGAGGGAGTGTGAGTATGAGGGCGTCACCCCCCTGACCAGCCTAGAATCTCACAGCTGAGAACCAGAGGCTGGGCTCCCCTCCACCAATTCATGTGACATCCAGTTGAATTCATTTTCTTATAAAATGTTTCCCTGAATGTGTGGCCATATTTTAATTTCAAATTCTTGGTGCCCTGCTCTGGGATTTGCTTTGAACATTATTGGAATACAACACATCCTTTCCTTGGAGGCTGGGTGGTTGAAGCTTTCCGACTTTCTCTTCATCACTGCCCCCGCCCCCCCGCCCCCCGCCCCCCGCCCTGGCCTTCCTTCAACATACCAATCTCCCCTCTCCTTCCTGGCCTTCGTTCCCCTTCTTCCTTCCCTGCTTCATTGCTGCTGTTTGCCTGTCCCCTGTCTTCCCACTGCACAAGTGTCATCCCTCTTGGCTTATAGACATGTGTTGGGCAAATAAGAAATGCTCTTCAAGAGGAAATCATACACATAAACTAAAACTTAAGTGATCTGTTTTAATGGTGTTTTTTTGTTTGTTTGTTTCTGTCTATTCTTACAACATAATTCCCCCAAATAGACTTGAATTTGAGTTTGTTTACATCTTTCACAAGGAGTCCTTATTTCCTAAAAAGAAACTAGGCACAAAGCCTACCATTTGAGAGTTTCTAATCCTCCCAGTGGTTTAAAGACAACAACAAAAGTAGATTTACAAGCTAAATTCTTCTTATCAATCTCTGCAGGTGAGATAGCAAGAGATGAGGGGAGTGTGTGTTTGAGAAAAGATAATCATCATAGCGGTGGTGGTGGTTGGTTTCCACAAGGAGGCACATTGAGAGACACCCAAGTGAAAGAGGGGAAATGTGGGCCTGGACAGACGTCTTTTAGAGTCGCTTTGTGTGGTTAACAATCCGAGTGTAACCGGTGAGAATATGATGAGGACCTAGCACAGGTCACAGGCATTAAAGACCATGTTTTGTTTTGTTTTGCAAGGACCTAAATTCAAGTCATAGAAAAAGGTTAATGGCAGTGTGCAGGTGTCCTTGAACCAGGAGAGCGAGGTTCTTGTCTCATGGTGTCGAGGAATGAATCTTGCAGACAAAGGAGAGTGAGTAAAGCCGTCAAGTTTATTCAGCAAGGATAACAGACAGAAAAGCTCTTGGGAGTGAGAGGGGTCCCGACAGGGTTGCCATTGAGGGCTATTAGGGTTGTTCTTTTAGTGAAGGCTAACCAGGGAACTTAAATCCTTTTAACGTCCCTACCGATAGCACGATTGAGGAAGGACTGGTGATAACACCTTTAGTGGCTAAGTACCTTTTTAAGATCTGTAATTCTTTGTTGGTCACAGGAGATGGTTACAAGACCCCACCTCTGATACCTAGGGCAGGTGGTCTGGTTTGTTTCCTTATCTCTGGTTTCCTTAAACCACTGCGTTTTGGGGATTTGTGTGAGCCTGACCCCACAGCCCCCTACCTACCTTTCCCTAACTAGCCCCCCCCCCCATCTTTTACTCAATAAGACCCTTCAGATGTATATCGGTGGGTCATATACTTGAGGGATGATCCTGGGGTGGGGAGGGGGGGAATTTCCAATTCTTATATGTTAAAGTAGATGTACAGAGTCCTGGGGATCAGGCTAAGATTGCCTTTTGCCCTTAACAAAGTGTCAGCATCTAGGCACTTGCATCCCTAGGGGAATGTCTCTGCCTGTTTCAAGGCATTTGTCAATGGGCTGTAAGTAGTAAGGAAATTTAATCATTTTTCTTCTGCCTTTGTTTCCCACATCATCCTGGTGGCTTCCAGGGCTCTGGCAGACGGAGTGGAAGAACAGGGAGTGGTTTTATTCCTTTCTTCATCCAATCTGCTTCTACTCACAACACTTCTCACAACAATGGGCGTTTTTCCCACACCAACCAATTCACCAGCAACCCGGACACCAACTGGGTGTCCTACATTCAATTTAATTCTGACGCTAGCTTCCTGGAATTCCTCAGACCCCACAGACTAGGAGCAATCTCCCCTTCAGATGCCAGTCACAAGTCCAGATGGCCTCCTGTGCTTCTGACCAGCCTGCTCTAGGTCAGGGCTTCTCTCTACCCCTCCTCAGGTTCAATAATTTGCTAGAAATGGCTTCTCTGACTCAGTAAAACACTTTCCTGAAATTTGCCAGTTTATTAAAAAAGATACAATTCAGGGGCACCCAAATGGAAGAGCTGCGTGGCCCAAAGTAATGGAGGTGGTGGTGGGCCCACCACCCTCCCAACACCTCAGTGTGTTCATCAGCCAAGAAGCTCTCTGAACCACGGCATGTACTCCGTTTCTGGAGGTTTCATTACATCAGCATGATGAATTAAATCATGGTTATTGATGCGTGAACTCAATTTTCAGCCCTTTCTCCCTTCCTTGAATCCTGTGGGTGGGGCTTTAAATTCCAACCCTTGGCCCCATCCTGAAGCTGTCCTTGCCCCCCCCCTCCCCCAGAGAGTCATGCCATTAGTGTAAACTCAGGTGTGGTTGAAAGGACCTTGTTATGAATCACAAAAGCTGTTCCTCTCAGGAGTGTGTTCCTAGGGCTCCTGAAATTCCAAGGGTTTTCAAAGCTCTGTCTCAGGACCTGGGAGGGGAAAGGGACAAAGACCAAGGATATGTTCCTCCTGGTATCACACATTGATAACAAATTTTCAGTAATTCCTTACCGCACAGAACGGTTCCTTCCAGCTTTATCCAAATATTGCAGCAATCAACTTAACATTCTGAACAGATTTTGTAGTGGGTTTCTTTTTGTTGTTGTTTTTTGTTTTCTTTTTTTGGGCAGACACCTGTATCTTTTTTTTTCTTCCTGGCTGAATGGATGAAGATTTTCTAAATATTTGGAATTCCTTAGCCATTTACATGAAATTTTATTTTAAAATCTCCCCCAGAGTGGGGGGGGGGGGATTCTCATCAACACTCATAGAAATATTTGTTACTCTGAACCTTTTTAAGAATATTAAGAGCAAACTTTGACCTCAAAGCTGTTTCCATTTCTCCCTTTCATTATAGCTGTGTTTCCAAGGTACACAGAGATACCTGGAGGATTAGGGTGGGATGAGAAAGTGTTTTTAAGAAATAATCGCAATCATTAAACAGTTAACAGTTTTGCAGGCTTACCGTGTGCAGGGTGTATATTCAATGCCATTTCAAAACCCTCCTTCGCACCTGCCACAGCTCTTCGAAGCTGCTGGTATTTACTATAGGCGTGAAGCAATGAGGAATAATGAGGGTGAGAGAAAGGCAGAGATTCTCCTAAATCCCGGAGCAGGATTCAGCCCAGCTCTTCCCGCCCCCAGATAAACCCAAGGGTGGCTGGAACAGGACATTTGTGGTCTTTACAAAGGAGGAGAGAGGGAGCTGTGACTTGGCTTTTGAGTCTGCAAGTGGCGCAGACAGACTGACAGCCAGACCTGCAGTCTCCCCTTCTGGGTCAGCTGCCTGGTGGCCTGACTCTCCGTCTGCATTAGGTCACCGAACACCGTCCCCAACACTGAGTAGGTTAATCAATACATTTTTAATCCAATAGTCAGGATTTTTGTTGCACAGGAGAATTGTGCTTCCCTGAGCCTTCTAATTTCAGACTGAAATGAATCTGTAGAATTATGCCTCAGACTAGCTTTTGAGAACCCAGTTGAAGGGAAGAGGGTTAGACTTGTAACTTCTCTGGAGAGTCTTTCCAAATCAGCATGAATATTTCTATTTTATTTTCACGTCATGACACCTGACAGCTCTTCTCCCCAGGGTTCCTCCTCAGGCAGTTTTCAGTATTCAGTCTAAATGAGCATCCAGGAGGTGTCAACCAGCCGGCTGCTGGTCTTGGGGCTGAGTGATGTCACCGTGACCACCCTGACCTTTGACCTTTGGCTGCACTTCTCTGCCTCCTGGGCTCCTCGGTGGCTGTGTGCAGAGCTGTCCAGAGGCCACCCCATCTCTGCTCACTCTTGTATATAACCGACTCATGAACCTTGCTGATCCACCGCATCCATGCCCCTTGACCTTGCCACTGGGAAACATCTGGAAGTCGTAGCCAGCACCAGGATGCCAGGCTGACCGTTCTCGTGCTTGGGTTCTGAATCACTAGGGATGCCTTACGAGTGAAGCGGTGGAAGGAAGAGGCTGGAGGGCTTCGTTTATTCTCAGCAGTGTTCACTGGCCTCATCTGCAGGGAGAAAAGATAATTAATTTTTTAGAGCCCTAGAGCCTCCGTCCATAATATAAACCACATGTTTTGTGATGGAGCTGGGCATTTTGATGGCCATTTTCAGGTATAATACAGAAGCTGTGATTTCCTTTGACTGACTTTCAGTGAAATTTAATTTGGTATAAGAAAAGATTAGGGGTGTGTGTGTATGAAATTACATATATATATGAAATATGTATATGAAATATATAGTTTGTTTGCCAGGTGTGCTGGGCTTTACTTTTCCCCTTTAGAATAGTTTTGTGACCATCTCTCCATATGATAGTACATGGGCCGTGTATCCTATGGAAGCAAACAGCAACCTGATTTTCATCCATGGGGCAGATTGAAGGTCTTCAGTGCAGGCTGCTGTGCTGAGGTAATAATTGAGATGGTAATGAAGGAGTTTTCTCTGTGTTTCTTACCTGGTGGAGGAGTCATTTTCTGGATTGCTGCCAGATGCAAAACTCTTTGGGGCCAGATGTTGAATCCCACCACCCACTTATGCCTCACCACCCTAATGGGTCAGGAAATCCATCAGTGATAAGAAATGAGCTTTCCAGTTCCTGATGAAGACTGAAGACTCCAAACCCAGCTACTCCTACTGGCTTACTTTGCCCTAGAATTTACGGAGAGCTTCCACATCCTTCACTTTGTTTCTCACAACAATCTTATGAAACAGGAAGCACAGGGATGATTGTTCCCATTATATGGATGCAAAGATTGGGTTTCAGAAATGCAAAATGATCTGCGTAAACTTCACTCATCTTGAACCCATGGTCTTAAAACCTATGGTGAAGTTTTGCCTTGAAATTGTTGCCCTCTGCTCAGAAAGTTTCTCAAGGCAAAGTCACTGTGCCTTTCTGAGCTTCTAGATTCATGACTTCTGTCAACACATATTTAATTAGGATGTCCTGTGTGGCGGTCAGACTTCTAAGTGCAGGAAGTAAAATGGTGACCAAAGAAAAGGACTTTCTTCTCTTAGAAGTTTGATTATAGTTGGAGACAAACATTTAATCAATTGTTACGGAAAGGGCTCGAAAATGATCAGTGTGCTGCCAAGAATACAAATGCAGTGATCCAGTAGACAGCATCATAATGGCTCCTGTACGTAAGGTGGGCAGCACCAGCCCACTCTTAGGGAGTGATGTCTGAGCTACCATCTGAGCAATGAGGCATGGGGCAGAAGTGAGAGGAAGAGATTTCTGGAGAGGAAGACCAGGAAATCCAAACATCCAGAAGACAGAATGACCTTGGTGTAGGCTAAAGAAACATAAAGAAGTTTAGAGTTGCTGAATCATAGTGGTCAAGGGGCAGAGGGATGATATTACTCATGGTCTGAGAAATGAGGGGAAGATCTCATGACATTCGTGAGCAAGGCTGAAGGCCCCAGATTATAAGTCCAATGCCAAGCCAGTGGAAGATATGAAGTGTGATCTAATATTCACGTTGGAAAGGCACTTTGGTTGAGGCGTAGAGAAATGGTGATGATGGAACAAGCCTGGAGAAAGAACACCAATCAGGAGATGTTTGCAGTGGTTCAGATGAGAGCTACTGGTAGAGAAATAGATGGGTTTGGGATTTTTTTGGTTTGTTACAGTCAAGAGGATTTGCTGGTGGATTGCATGTTGGCAGTGAGTAAATGAGGGGAATCAAGGATAACTTGTCTATTTTTTTACCTGAGTAGGTGGTGATACGAACAGAACCTAGGGGAAAAGCAAGCCAGAACACAGTGAGAGGAATCATGTGTGGTGATTTGGGTACTATGAGAATCCTTTTCAGCTATCCTGAGGGATGTCCCCAGAAGAGAGAATATTGACTTGTTGGCAGTGGACAGGAATGGAGGCACCGCATATGGATGGTTTTTACCCTCATGGGACCAGGTGATACTCCCCAAGGAGGAAGGGTTGAGAAGAACCACAGGAGTCTCAGGCAGATGTCAGAGGCATGCCATCTTTTGGGGAAGACCTAGCAGAGGGGGACTGGCAAGGAGACTGAGAAGGAGTAGCTAGTGAGTGAACAAGAAAACCTGGGCATTGTGGGCTGCAGACCATGGGAAGAAAGTGGTTCTAGAAGGAAGGAGAAGTCAAACGCTAATGCTTTTGAGAAGTCAGTAACAAAATGCTAGGCAGGTTGATGATTGAGCTATTGCGACTTCTTGTTCCATTCCCTTCCCAGAAAAGAGCAAAACAAAAGCCAAAATAAAGCATGTGAGCCACACTTATGTCACTACACACCCTTGTTTCCAAGCAAAGATGACTATAAGGGTCAAGAGAAACTGAGCTTCTTGCGTACCTCCAACTCAGCTTCTTCCCTGGACGGTAGAATACTTTCTCACACCACCAGCGCCATTGGAATGGAGCGTCTCAAACTGACGTCAGAGAACCAACTGGAGACCTTCTGTCCAGAGCGCGTGCAGCCTTCGGGAGTTCCTTTCCCAGCCAGTACCTACATCTGTGCCTTCTGCCTGTTTCTACCACTGATTCTGCCTTCTCAGGCTTCTCGAATGTGGCGTCTTTGCTTGCTCCTCACTGGGCTTCAGCTAGGTCACCTTCTTTCATTAATTGTTTATTTTCTCACCTATTTAATCCTTTTCCTTTAGGCTTTTTTTTTAAAGCTGCATATCTGATCATGGTTCAATCTTAGATCCTTCACATTCTTTCTGACCTTGAGCAGTTTGTCATGTTCCATGCCTCAGTTTCCCCTTGCCTCTAACTATGGTTAATGTCTTAATGTAGGTAAACTACGATGTTACCTTAAGGCTTCAAATGCTTACATGTAAAAAGTCCTGTTTTCAAACCGCATCATCTAAGAGGCTTCATGGTCTGTCCTTCTCTCCCTTTCCAGCTTCAGAGTCTGCTAATCCCCACCCTTCCCCATGGGCTTCAGCAGACACATCTCACGCAGATCCCTGACTATGGGATGCCTTTTCACTCCTAACCCACCTTAACGTGTGGTTACCTGTGTCCAGCAAGCACGTGCCCCTTTCCTCTGCCAGGAAAAGCTCCATCCCTGCTCATGTGGAAGCCCAGCTGAATTCGTTTGCATGGCTCTCCATCTTCGCTACCCAGGGTGTTCACTTCTCGATGTTCTCATGCTATATACTTTTACTTAGCAAATTGTATTATAATTACTCCCTTCCATTTCTTTCATCTTTATTTCGCTGAGAATTTCTAATGCGCAGGAGGCTTTAGAAAGAATCATGTTGTAACCCACATTCTTTCACATAATAAGGGCTCAGTAAATATTATGTTTACAAGTTAAGATGGATTACATAGAAATATACTGGATAATTAACATCCCCTGTTTTGGGGGTGTTTCTTTGGCATAGAACCAATTAAAATGATCACAGACATCCCTGGATGGCTTAGTCGCTTAAGTGTCCAGCTCTTGGTTTTGGCTCAGGTCATGTGGGGAGTCTGCCTGAAAATTCGCTCTGCCCCTGCCTCTGATCCCAGGGTCCTGGGACTGAGACCTGCCTCCCGCTCGCTGCTCAGTGGGGAGTGTGCTTCTCCCTCTCCGTGGGCCCCTGCTCCTGTGCTCTCGCTCACTCTCTCTCTCTCAAATAAATAAAATCTTTAAAAATAAATAAATAAATAAATATTGGAAAAAAATAAAATGATTGCATAAGCATGACATAGAGTTTCTGTCCATATTTCATATATCGTGACTTTACTAATATTAAACTCAGACAAGCCTCAATGACTCTCCTTCGTGTTTTTACACATTGGAGGAGAAACTTTACTTTTTCGTCTTAGGATTATTATGCGGTAACATTTTTGTTTATCACTGATGTAAAGGGAATATAGAAGCTATTCCCTAAGGTAAGAGTTTCTTTTTCCTGGGACTCATCATTATTTAAAAGAAAAGCAAACATTGGCAGAGAAGGCCTAGGGATGAAATCTTTTGGAAACGCCTAGAGTGTGGTGCCTAGAAAAGGTGAGATTCCGAGATTTTGTAGGTCACTTGTGGACTTGCTGCATCCATTTTTTAATAGGTTCAATTAAAATTGGGTAATTAAACATTATGTGTCAGCCGAATCACCCAGATTATGTATTAGTATGAACGCAAATCTAATTACGAATGACATTTGTCAAAATACCATAGAAGGTAAACCAATCAAAATAGTTATAAATAGACTGATAAGGTCTTTGAATATGCAACAAAAATGATGAACACATTGGGACAGAGATAGTTCTCAAAACCAGAAATCATTTCTAAATTAAAAAGCAATTAAATATTTTATAATTGCTATTTGGATGTATGTGTATGTGGCTTGATTTTCACAGCTACAATAATCCTAAGAAAATAATTAGGAGACCTAATTATCTATCATCATAATCCATTAAACCAGTTGCCCTTGACAGCACAGATAGATGTGTATGGGGAAACGTTACCTTATTTGGAAAAACAAAGAATAAAATCTACTTCTCTTAATATTCAGCCTAATCAGACCTGTAGGTCTTAGGAAGTGAGGATAACTCTGTTAGCATGATTTATTTCAGAGATATTAGCACTCTTAAGGTATGACTATTCTAGAAAATACTACATTGAAAGCACAGTACTTCTCCACAGCCTATGTGATGGCTTTGGAAGGAATGCTTGGCTTCCCTCGTTAATAGTGGTACTGTTTTCAGCCTTGAGAGCATTTAGGGAGACTCCAAAAGGCTGACTCCTCCAGTAGGAGGACAGCAGTGGGAATTGTGAGAATGTTTGGGGTCAACGAGTAGAGACTGGGAGGAAAGGTAGGCTAGCTCTCACTGAGGCTAAGAACCCAGGAGTGCACCAGGTCTCACTGCTCCTCGTCCTTGTCTTTCTGAGGACTGGGGGTACCTCTTCAATGGTCTGTCACACCTCCTCAGAGTTCCCCTGCCCTGTGCTATGAGAGAAAGGGGTTGGCCTCCATGTTACATGTGGGGAGGTAAGGACCCACCTTTCACTGGAATGGGAGGGACGTGGAATCTTAGAATCTCAGATTGGAAATTCAAGTGTGTTTCCTTGGTCGTACCTGCATAATGTGTGGGTGTCCTTCATGCCATACCCAGGACACTGGGCTCTGTTGACCGTGGTGCTTATCAACTCAATTTGCATGGTTTCTCTGTGGGACAGTGTTTCCTTTATTCTCCCAAATCGAATACATAAACTGATTTTGGGAATATAACCCAGAGTGAACTACCTGTTTGCAGTTCAGTATCTTCACCCCAGTGTAAGGTGCTGGAAGATGGGATCGTAGCCACACTTACTGCTCATAGATGCTCTTTGTCTTGCCTTCGATACAATTCCCCATGGGTTTGGATAATTCCACCGAACTGCGGAGTGACAGGCTAGTCTCAATTAAGTTGACTTTTGTGTCTTGAGGGCCCTTTCAGAGCTCAGGGTAGGAGGGGTTGCCAGCCAAAACGTTCAAATAAATGAGTTCATATGGAATCAGCATTGAAACCATAACGGTTTTGTCAAAAATCTCTGTAATGACAAAGTGAAGAGGCATCATCTGTTCAGACAAACCATTTTATTTCTCTTTCCCACCGAAGGTCTTTTCCCTTTTATGAGCAAGAGAAAGCATCACATTTTATTTCCTCTGACAGGTTCAAACAAGCCAAATCAGTCTTTCAGTAGGACCCTGGTGAGGCAGGAAGGAATTAGGAGTCTGGGAGGTCCTGGCGCCCCACTCACTGAAAGGTGGGGCCCAAGCACGTGGGCTAAGATGTTGGATGCTGAAGCCAGATGACCTGAGTTCAAATCATGCGTCATCCACTCAGTAGCTTGGTGACATTGGGTGAGCTACTCCCCCTGCCATGTGCTGTAGAGGGTGAATCTGATAGTGGTGCCTGTTTCTTGTGGCTCTTGGGAGGATGATGTGTATAGTACTGCGCAGAGAAGTAGCAGACATCATTCCCATCCAGAACTCTGGGAAATTTTCCCTGATGTAACTTGCTGGCGCTCTTTTAGGATATTTTACTGTCCCACATTGTCTGATTTCTGGTTTCTGCTGTGGCCTTGTTCCTCTGTGTACCTGTTATGCTTGGAACATCGTGTCAACTCCAGATTGAGCCCGAGCTGTCTGCAGTACAGGCTCATCTGCTGGGTCTCCTTGAACTCGCTGTGTTGATCCAAATGGTGGGCACTGCTGAATTCTTTCGGTCAACGCTTGAAAAATCATAGACCCAAAGTGGTCCCGAAGAATAGCTTTAGATTTCCTCTGTTGATTTTGAGAGTTATGAGACCCAAGTCTACCTGAAACTCTGGCATTAAGGCTGAATTTGGCTGGTTTGGAAGCAGAATAAATATTAGCTTTTTAATAGCATACTTCTTTCTGATTTTCCCACATGTGTGAAAAATCGAAGAGAAATGTAAGCCTCAGATATGAAAAACTTCATTTTTTTTCTTTTCTATTTTTCTTGTTTTCTTCCACTTACAAATTTCGACTTCTTTAGCTTTGCTAAATGTCCTGCACATTGAGGGTTATGCGTTTTCCCTCATTTTGCATTTCTGTTTTTCATTTAATCACATTTGCTTGACTCAGGACATAGAATTACAAGCAAATAAATCATGGTCCTATGACTTTAAAAGTGAAGTTCTTGAATTTCTCTAATGTTAGCAGTACCTTTCATGTGATTGATATGATTTGCTTGATTGATTTGATTTTTTTTCCAGTTAGTTTTGAAAAACCAGAATATATTACCAATGAACTTGATTCAAGAGTGCAGTGATCCAAATAGCTTATGAATCTGTTTTGTGTGGTTTTTGTTTTTTTTTTGTTTTTTGTTTTTTTTGTGGTTTTTTTTTTTTTTTTTTTTTTTTGTCAACTACTTTGCTATTTGGGAAATAGATTTATTTTCTTGTTATGTTTTTCTTCAACCAGAGTGGTAAAGGTAGTTTTATTTTCCTAAGACTGAAGTTACTTGTGGGCGTAGAAAGAAGGCAGTCCCGAATCGCGCATGGCACCTGGTCCAGCAGAGGAGTGGGTGCGGATGAGTTTCCTGTTACAGATGAGACAGACTTGGGCTGCTGATACCCACCCAAAGGTCAGGTTGGGCATGTGGCATCCCCCTTACCTCAACATCTACTTTTTCAGCAGGTAGTGCTCTTCCCCCTGAGTCATGGGGTTAGTCTTCCATCTGCGGCCATCCTGTTGTCCCTGTGTATATCAGCCTGAGCTCCCATCTGTCTGCTGGTGGCCTGCCACAGCCCCTACCCCAGTCTCCTGTTCATCCATCCTGGACCCCTTCTCACCCACCCCTGAGGTCTGTCTCACTTACTCATCTCACAGCGCTGGCGTCTTGCGGCCATCTTACCCATGGCTTTCCTTGGCTCATGAAAATCTCTAACTCAGTGGCAGGGTTCGTGAGTCCCGTCCTGAGCTGCATGCCAGCCTGTAAAGCCACATCCCTCTCCATGCTCTGCCTTAGTGACTCTGAGTCCCTCACGCAAATACACTTTCTCAACATTCCAGGCTTTGCACTGGCTGCTTGACTTGCTTGTCATAAACACCCACTCCTGCACCCGCTGACTCGCTGGTCCATCCCTTCGTGTCCAGCTCACCACGGCTTCCCTGGGGACTGCCCTTGATCCATCTCAACCCATATCTGGGCCTGGTGTTCGCCTTCAGTACTCCCCACACCCCAGCATGTTCCCCTCCAGCAGCTCTTCAAGATCAGAGATGCGGCTTTCATATTTATAGGGACTAACTCAGATATTTGGCAGAAACATGGAGATGAGTTTATCTCCCTGCTGACATTAAAATCATTTGTCTGTATGTGTGTGTGTGTGTGTGTGTGTGTGTGCGTGTGTATGTGTGTGCATGTGTGTGCACATGTGCATAGTTCATGTATACATATGCCTGTATTATTTTTCTATCGCTGCTGTGACAAAATTAACACAAACTTGGTGACTTAAAGCAACGGAACTCCATGCTCTCACAGTTCTAGAGGACAGGAGTCCAAATTGAGTTTTATGGAGCTAAGATCGAGGTGTCTCGTTGGCCATGCTCCCCCCAGAGGTTCTAGGGGAGATTCTGTTCTTTGCCTCTTCTGGATTCTGGTGGCTGCTGGCTTTCCTTGACTTGTGACCTTACAATGTCTCACTCCGACGCGCACAAATGAGTGTTTCTGGATGCTACCAGAGCCGTAAAGCTCAATTCCTTCGTAGCAAGTTGGGTAAAGTTACAACGTTTGGCAATGAATTGCCAACGCTAGCTAGTCAGAGAGCAGAAAACTACTGACAGTGGACCAGATGGGGGAGGGGGACTGTGAGCAGTGTTCACTGCTATTTGTTGTAAAATTGTACCAAAAATTTTTCTTTTTCAAACCAAGTATCTTAGACATCACATGCATCAAAAAAACTCCTGCTCTTGGGCACCTCGGTTGATCCGTCAGTTAAGTTCGGCTCAGGTCATGATGTCAGGGTCATGAGATCGAGTCCCGCATCAGGCTGTGTGCTCCACAGAGTCTGCTTGAGATTCTCTCCCTCTGCCCCTTGTCCTGCTTTCGATCTCTCTCTCTCAAATAAATAAATAAAAGTCTTTAAACACACACACACACACACACACACACACACACACACACCCCACTTCTTATTCTCATACTTGAAGCACTTTTGGACTTCTTTACTGGGTAGAGCTCTTTCTCATCTAAGGTTTTAGTCATAGTTGTGATAATATTTTAGGGCATTCCTCTGGTAAGTAAACTGATTATACTAGAGAAGAGAGACAAATGTGGGAGGAAATAAACGGCAAACTCACAAAGTACTGTTTAATGCTAACTTATTTGATTTAATAAGTTCCAGCAGATATTCTTAAAATTATGAGAATGTTAAATATTAACTGGAAAATGAATATATCAATAATGTTCATTAAGTTCTCATTTAACATTGTGAACATATTATAAATAATGTTTCTTGAACAGAAGTATGTCATCCTGTTTCACAGTGTATTTAAAATAAGAAAGAAATGTAACTGCCCAAATGTACACCAGAACACAAATTTTAATGTTCATTTCTCTCAGCTGCAAACAAAAACTTATGGAAATAATGCTGAATAAGGCTCATAAAAAGGGTTTTCAGTATATCCTGGGATTTGGCAAATAGATCGATATGTTCTGAAAGTGGGAGTAAAGTCAATCTTGGTAGTGGTAGGATGCATCTCAGGAAACAAGCATTTATAATGTGAATAATAAATTCTGAGTGGTTGGTTCAGCAGATATAGAGTAATTCCCCAGTAAGCATCTCTAATCTGGGCTTCCTATCTACTCCAGTGACTCTAGTGCACCCATTCTACCTCAGAACTGCAGAGAAAAGTAATCGGGTATGAAGTGGTGTTTGTCTTCCTAAAGCCAGTTTCAGAAAACAATAGAAAATATTGATGGAAAAACTAAAAACAAACACTCATCTATTTAAATCTATATTGTCTGTTAAGCTGAGTTTATGTAGAATGTCTTCATTAGGATTCAGCCAGAATATACAATAATGAGACCAAAACTGATGACCACGACATAGGTGACCTTACAGTTCCAGCAACAGAAACCAAACACACAAAAAGTCCCAAGTGGTAGGTAAGGTGTATAAAAATTATCCTGTCTCTGCATCTTCATTTACATTCATGCTGTGATTGCTGGAGTAGTTTTCTACATCTGTTTCATGTTGCCTCAAAATAAAGACCTTGGTCCTTCATATTGTTTGTGTGATATATTCCCTTTTAACCCTTTGACTGTATTTCCAATTGAAATCTCATTGTATGGCTGGGGCGCGCATTCCTGTATTCAGGCCAAAATTGTCTCTCTTCACTTCTCCCAATGGCTCTAGAGTATGATTGCCAGCCGTCCAGTGCTCTGGGTAGGAATGCTTTGGTCAAAGCCAAGCTACAAAGTTATCCGTGCAAAGACGTTTACAATCTCCATTTTCATTTAGTATATCCTGTAATTGTATTAAGACACCAGAAACTGTAAGATAAAACACATATTAAATATTTATTTAATAATAAAAAAAGACGTTTCCAGGACAGCCTTCATTATAGCAAATTGTTTGTCCCTAAAGTTGGTCTGTATCTTACAAATCATCCCCTACCAACACACTGGTAATTTTTTTCTTTGTATTTCGCAAAGCCTCATGTCATTATCAAATAATTTTAATTTGATTGCGATGTATCTATGTAATTTCTAGCAAACATTACAATTTCTGTTGAGCATTACAGATATTTTGGTGTTGAAATGGCATCATCACTATGATGTATGCTTTTAAAAAACACACGAGAGAAAATGTGTTAGAAGCAACAGTTTCCCCACCAAACACACTGGAAACTTAAATTAGGCAAGTCCTTGAAAAGTTGGTCCACTCTAATGGCAATACTTATCCCATGCCTGGTTGACTTTGAATTGAGTTTCTTATGTACTAATACTTGAGGAAATTTATGTATAAAAATAGACCTTCCTCTAGTAATTGGATTTTTTCCCCACCATGGTTAGGCTAACAAATTGTACAAGATGCCATTTCTTTAAACCAGGCCCACTTGGATCCATGAAAATGATTTTTTTGAAACCCAAAGCAGCTTTTGGAACTAGGCTGGCCTTCTAGTACCACTTTCGTTAATAGCACGATTTTTAAAGTTAGCAATTGTTTGCTCCCTCAGTGTCTATCATAATTTTAAATATTATACCATATATCATAGCGTTCTTTGATGTTGGGCTCATTCCCAAGTTACTTTTATCACCGAATCATCCCAGTGGGGCTCATCTGTGTTCAGGAGTAGGGTTATTAGAGCTTTTCCTCTATTACTTTGTTTTTCTCCCTCCTCAGGGCCATTCCAAGCATTTAAATTGAGTATCAGAGGTGCCTGGTGCCTTAAAACCAAATATGTTAAATATGCTTCCTGGAACCCCAGGATTCTAGAGGTGCTCAGGGGTTTTCTGCATTACATATGTTCTAAGTCTATTATTTAAAAATCATTTACATGAATATACATAATATACAAAATGTTTAGGCATTGGAAACCCTCAGGGAGTTAACTTTTATTATAACATTACCTGGATTACTTGGTTTGTTGTAGGACATAGAATGAAGTGACTGCTGTTATTTCAGAATATACTCCACATTACCTGAGCTTCAAAGGTGGCCTTATTTATTACTACTTAATTTGTATAAGTCATTATTATTTCAAAAACAGACAAGCAAAAGAAAATACAGAAATAATTAGATACTGAGTGCTGTGACTCAGTGGTCATTTGCTCTTACATTTTACAAATGATTTGCTGCTGTAATCTTGCATTTATAAAGCATGCATTTGGTAAAGGCCACTTTTACTTTCTTTTATATGAGATTGTGTATAAGAATTAAAGAAATGAGCTCGGCCATAGCAACTTCTTACCAGACACATTGCCAGAGGCAAGGGAAACAAAACAAAAATGAACGATTAGAACTTCATCAAGATGAAAAGCTCCTGCACAGTGAAGGAAACAATCAGCAAAACTAAAAGGCAGCCCACAGGGTGGGAGAAGATATTTGTAGATGACGTATCCGATAAAAGGGTAGCGTCCAAAATCTATAAAGAACTTACCATACTCAACACCCAAAAAACAACCCAGGTAAGAAATGGACAAAAGACATGACTAGACACTTTTCCAAAGAAGACATCCAGATGGCCAACAGACCCATGAAAAGATGCTCAACATCACTCATCATCAGGGAAACACAAATCAAAACCACGATGAGATACCACCTCACACCTGCCAGAATGGCTAAAATTAACGACACAGGAAACAACAGATGTTGGCGAGGATGTAGAGAAAGGGGAACCCTCTTGAATTGTTGGTGGGAATGCAAGCTGGCATAGCTGCTCTGGAAAACACTATGGAGGTGCCTCAAAAAACTAAAAATAACACTATCCTACAACCCAGCAATTGAACTACTAGGTATTGACCCAAACGGTACAATTATACAGATTTAAAGGGGCACATGCACTTCAATGTTTATAGCAGCATTATCAGCAATAACCAAACTATGGAGATTGCACAAATGTTCACTGACTGATGCATGGACAAAGAAGATGTGATATGTATACACAATGGAATATTACTCAGCCATCAAAATGAACGAAATCTTGCCAGTTGCAATGATGTGGATGGAACTAGAATGTATGATACTAAGTGAAATACGTCAATCAGAGAAAGACAAATACCATATGATTTCACTCATAGGTGGAATTTAAGAAATACAACAGATGAATATAGGGGAAGGGGGGGACAAAGGAGAAAGGGCAACAAACCATGAGAGATTCTTAACAATGGAGAACATACTGAGGGTTGCTGGAGGAAGGTGGTTAGGGGATGGGATAAATGGGTGATGGGAATTAAGGAGGGTACTTGTTGTGATGAGCGCTGGGTGTTGTATGTAAATGATGAATCACTGAATTCTACTCCTGAAACCAATATGGAACTGCATGTTAATTAAAATTTAAATAAAAATAAAAAAAGACATGAGTCTTCTGCTGAAGAAGTATGGAAACCCTGCTTTAGTCTTCTCTTTGCCATTGTCGGGGCAACATGAGGTGCTTAGGGAAGGAATCCTCGAGCGTCATTAGCTGTAGAAGTGCAGTGCATCATGGGCTCGCCCAACCAACTCAAGGACTCCAAAGCCTCCCATGCCCCTTCCGCATGGGAGGCCCTATGAAGGTACCCTGGAGCCATTTCCAAGGCTGTGGGTATAGAGCATTCTATATTCATTTACTTATTTGACAAGTATCTATTAAGTTCTTGTTGAATGTGAGGCATTGCTATAGGTGCTGGGGACACAAGAGCAAGAGGGCCAGTTGCCTACTCAAATTCAGCTTGCCTTCTAGAGGGAACTGGGGAGGCAGACCACAGTTTTACTAAATACATATTTATAAAGGCCCCAGTGAGGTGATAACACTTGGACATATATATGCAAGAGGCCAGGCATTAGCTAGGTGGATATCTGGAAGAAGAATGTTCCAGATAGTGGGACTAGCTTGTGCACAGACATATGGAACACTGTGGCATTGTCTGAGAACCACACCGAGGATCCCATGCCTCCCAGAACAGAGTGTGGGGTGGAGGGCACTAGGAAATGAGACAGAGAAAATAAGTGACTGGATGTGGCAGAACATTCCAGATGGCTTTGACTTTTACTCCAGTGAATGAAGGACCATTGGAGGGCTGTTGCGGAGGGGGGATAGTATTTCCATATTTGTTTTTAAAAGTACAACGTTGCTGCTGTGTAAAGAACAGACTATGTTCTCGTATTCAATATGTTTAATTTCACAGAACCAACCTAAGCTTCTTATATCATAACTTGACCATATAATTGTTGAACCCAGAGTTTCATTAATGAATCATGTCCCACTTAAGATCAATACTGGGATCATGAATAGGTCCAGAAACTTGAAAAATGAATACACTCATGACAAAGGAATCAGTCTTTTATGATTAATTCATATTTACTGAATGCCAACAGTTCTGAACTTAGGTATGCACAAATTTCTGTGATTTAGACATGTATTTTTCTAAATCGTGGGATGAAGAAAACATGACAATCAGTAACGAGGGTCACTTCAACAATTTCGATGATGGGAGAGCACAGGCTTCTGTGGGTCAGAGGACAGTGGTTTAGACCACAGGCTTCAATACAAGTCACCAAGTTCAAATTTTGATGTCCCACTTATTCTTTTTTTCTGGCTTTATGGTAAGTTATTTAGCCGATGTCCTCATCCAGAATATTATGGTAATGTTGTCTCCCACATAAAATTAGATCGAGACTTACCTTAGAGAATGTATACACAGCACCCAGCTCTGCAGTCAGCACAATGCAAGAGTTTGTAAATTGTTATCCGTATTTTGCCTAAGATTTGGCAGCTGATTTCCAGCAAAGCGATGGCCCTCATTAGTGTCCTAGCAATTGTCAGTCTCAAACTCTTATTTGGATGTCACACACTCTTGTACTGGGTTGAATGGTGTCCTTCCAAAATTCGTGTCCCCCCGGATTTCTCAGAAGGTGACCTTCTCTGGAGGTAGAGTGCTTGCATATGCAATGAGCTACCTGAGGTTTTCTTCGACTAGGGTGGACCTTAATCAAAGACTAGCATCCTTATAAGAAGAGGGTATTTGGACAAACAGAGGCAGAGATTGGAGTGATGCTTCCCGAAACCCTACAACACTAGGGCTGCTAGCCTCCACCAGAGGCTGGGAGAAGGGCAGGTAGCAGACACTCTCCTGGAGACTCCACAAGGACTAACCCTGCTGGCGCTTTGATTTCAGACTTCTAGCCTTAGGAACTGCGAGGGAGTAAGTTTCTATTGTTTAAAGCCACCCAGAATATGGTACTTCGTAATGACAGCCCTAGGAATCTAATATACTGTCTACTCAATTACAAAACAACCCTCAATTTAAAAAGATCCAACGAGGGTGCCTGGGTGGCTGAGTTGGTTAAATGCCCAATTGTTGATTTCAGCTCAGGTCATGATCTCATAGTCGTGGGATTGAGGCCTGCTTTAGGCTCTGTGCTCAGCGGTGAGTCTTCTTGTCCCTCTCCCTCTGCTCCCCCCCCCCCCCCGCCGCTTATGCTTTCTCTCTCTCTCTGAAATAAATAAATAAAATCTTAAAAAGATCCACCGAGTAACAAAAGGCCCAAAAGCATTTAACAAGTCGGAAACTCTGCTGTGCAGCTGTCAAAGTACGTCTGATTCTGTATTCTGATGTGCAAGATGATCTTGGGCCTTCATATAAGGGTTTTAAAAATGGTAGTAACACATTTTTTATGGGATTCCCAAAGTAATCTCTATCTGTTATTTTGGATGATGTCAGTGTCATGAGAATTAAAAACCAGTCGTTGGATAATAAGACTAACACCTCCTCACAGTTCTCTGCTTCGGAGGTCGCCAGTAAGAGTGAAATGGACTTACATATTTGCCGTGGACGTAAATGTAGATGTACTACAAATTGATATTGAAAGCAACTATACAGTAGACGCCAGGAAGTAAATGCAGAGGAATGTGGAACAAATCCCTCCCAAGTGACTGAACTGTCCACCCCTTTGTGTCTTTTGTTGCACACCATTCCATCTCAAATTCCCCGTGTTTTGAACCTGTCACGTGTGGCCACTAAAGGTAATTTGCGAACATGTCTCTGCTTCAGGATAACCGGATTAGCACCTTATTGAAGGTACATAAAAATCAGTTATTTCAAGTTCCAACTCATTTGTGTTTTGCTTCTGTTTTGAACAAGGATATGGTCTCACATTGCCTGGCAATCTGTTTATAGTTGCAACCCCGATTTAACATTCTCCGGCATTTCACAGAAATACATGACATAAGAATGTGAATGCAATGTATATTAAAAAAAAAAAAAAGCCCTCAGGTGGTTGTTAATTTTTGGCACTGTGTAATTAAACTAGTTTTTTTAATGTTATCTTTTGCCAGTATCTAATTAGCAAAGCCATCTGCTGAAAGAGTAGCGGCCCATCTGCGTAGAATGTTGTTCTCTTCATTTTTATGAAAAGTATCTGCCTTTGCTGGTCCCTGTCTAATTAACTTCTCTCGCTGCGGAATGTGATAATACACAGCTTTGTTTATATACTTCTGAGAACTGTGGATTTATATGTATGTAACACGTACATAGAAAGAGCCAATCTTTTTTCTTCCCCACATTCAATTCACTCCCGAGATCGGAGCTCCGTTGATCCTAACTCGAGCATCTGTGTGTGCGTGGTGGTGAGGTATGTACTGTGTCGTGCTTCCTTCCATCCTGGGCTTCTGCAGGGATAAAATGATTTTCTGTAAACCTATTCTGTTTCCTCTTCTGTCTGTCTATAGCACCGTGGCTTCCTCAAAGTTGATGATATTGTAAGTTCCAGGTTCTCTCTGGATCTGAAATGAACATGGCTATTGGAACAATGGAAATGACTATGGTGAAATTCTCAGAGTTAGCAAGATTGTGTCCAGACTGATGGAAAACACGTATGCTTTATCATAAACTAATATCTGATGTGTGCAAATATCACCTATATGTCTGTTTCTCTTCCATCAAAATTATGTAGTGCAGTGTCTTACACTTGGTAGGTGGGTCCTTTATAACCATGTATGACATGAGAGAATGAATACAAATGCATAGAGCAAAGCTTCTGAAGATAGTTGAAGAACACAGATGTTACTGGTATATATTTACAGACAAAACAAAACAAAACAAAACAAAGATTCTACAAATGGGAATCTTCATGTCTTTTAAGATGCAGGTGCTTCACACTCTTTGCCTACTGTATACAGCCTTTGGATATCCAAGTAGCCACAGTATTACTGCTACATGTCTGCTGCCAGAAAATGTAATGAATATTAAATGCAGAACAGAATAGAGAATTAAGATTCTTTTTTTCCTCTGTGGGGCTACTGTGCAATAGAAAAATACAAGAGATGATAAAAATTAGATTTAAAAAAAACCACAGAGACTCAGGAAATAAGATCATGAGTGTTGTACTGAGATCTGAGATGTAGATTGTCAATGCCTTTGCATTTGTTTTGACTGTCATAAAGATAGGTTTGTGTAGCTAGAAAAGTGTCTTAAGAGGAAATCACCTGGAAACATGGCTTCACAAATCAGTAGTGGGATTTGTTCCAAAATTAAGATGCATGAAAGAATAACAAGAATCTCCTCTAAGAATACAGTAAGAAGACTTGATTAAAAGAAATTTAATTTAGTAGAACAATTCTTGTGGAATAAAGAAAGTTATGACCAGGTTAAAACATAATATAATTTCAAACAGGATGAATAACTTTGAGAAATAAACTCTGCTACAGGAGGATTCTACTGATACTCATATTTCTCTCTAACAAAACTGGGTCTTCCCCCCCATAGTTGTGAAGTGCTCAGATGGGTTAAGTGCAGTTCATTGAGAGAATAGAAGGACACTATGGGATCAACATCCTATTTTAGGCCACTCTGGAGAAGACATGTTTTCCCACTGCATTCTTTGATAAATTCTGTGACATCCAGTAATATTTGTCCAGCCCTACAATAAGTAGTTCAGTCCATTCCTAATATACGTCTTGTCTATCCTGATTCAGGTAGGCAGTGAATCAACAGAAAAGCTGAACAGTCGTGATCTTCAATTAATTCTGGATTTGAATATTATTGGAAAGCCGGTTATACTGTAATAAAAATGCCTCAGAAATAACTTTGCTTCTTTTAATAACTGTCTTCAGAAAAATCTGCAAGGTTTGTCCTATTTTCTATTGGTCTAATAAACTTGTGTGTGCAGGTGCCTTTTCTTGCTAAACTGGATGAAGTAATGAAATATTCTTGAAAACTCTCCTTTTTTTCTATTACTTTCCCCATCCAATCCTTGGCCTTCAATTATCTTGAAAACACACAGGCTACTTGGGCATCAGGCAGACTGGGAAAGCTATTTGCGATTTCGGCAGAAGGATTTGAGCAATTCTGATGGCGTTTGATCAGTGCTCTTGCAGCCCTGGGACTAACCATGCTCCTTATAGGCCTTATGTTTACTGAAAAGAGAACTACTGTTTAACTTTCAACAAAATCATTGGACTAACAAGGGCCCCTACAAATGCCTCTTTATCTAAGGCTTTTTACTTTGCAGTTGTCCTAGTAATTATATAACCAAATTCTCCTGGTAATAGGAAGTCAAAGTTGCAATAGGGGTCGACTTTGTAAGAGAATGTATTGTAGTGTATCAATTCTGTTTTGAGTTTAAGTAAGGGCAAAAATACCAATGTCTTTGTTTAAATACAAACAACGTAGTCCATTTTATAAAGAGATCTAAGAAAGGAAAGGTCCGTTTGGAATAATAGGAATGCGCTTATTTTATGTGAGTTGCGTGGGGACACACAGATCCGCACTACATGTGAAGCCCTAATGTCTTCTCGGGAGGTGTCCTCCCTTGTCATGAAAGTATTTGTCATCCCAGCACAGAATTTAAGTCATTTGTTTGCATCACATGTTGACTAGCTGTGATTTTATTGCTGCCATTAAACATTATGAACAGGAAGACATCAGCGAAAGAATTAACAAATTCTTTTATCGGATGTTGACACTGACAAAAATCGCTAAGTCTACACAAGGGAAAGCAGTTAGGATATTGTTTCTATTTGAAAGACACTGAAGTGGTTCTCTTTAGAATACTTTTCTTATGGACTCCTATTTGCCAAGGAAGAGAAGTTATACAAGATGCGGTGTTCTGTGTTTTAATCTCTATTATGTAACATTCTTTGGAGGACGGTCGATACAAGATTATGGTGCCCCATTACTTTGTTATTCTCCTAGGTTTAGGAGAATTAAAAATTATCTTCTTCCTAGAAGTGAGAGTGAAGCCATTATTCTCCTTCGTAATATTTGACGGTAGCTCATTTTTGGCTTAGTTTAGTTTATCATTTAACATTAGTTCAAATTAGCAAAGAATTGTCCCTTGCTTAAATTATTTTTTCTGATAATAAAGCACCTGGGTGGCTCCGTCGGTTAAGTGTCCTACTCTTGATATTGACTCGGGTCATAATCTCAGGGTTGTGAGATCGAGCCCCACGTTGGGCTCCACGCTGTGCTTGGAACCTGCTTAAGATTCTCTCTCTGACTCTCCCACCCCCACGCCCCACTGCTGCTCATGCGCTCTCTCTCTCTCTCAAAAAAAAAAAAAAAAATTAAAATTAAAAAAAATTTTCTGGTAATGATTTAAATGGTCCTTCAGAAATCCTAAATTCTTTGGAAATCCAGCTCTAATAGGAAGATAAAACACAAATCCACATTCCATACAATAATACAAAAGATGAGCAACTCAAATTCTTAAATTGTTCCAGAAGTGATTCACAGTCTCAGCTTATAGATCGTTAATATTCGCAGGCATCATTTCTTCCCATGACGTCCGCGCTGTGTACTGTCTCAGCTGATCACAGGTGGCATATGGGAGACAGCAGCTGATGTGAAAGGAAGCACATCAACTTGGTCATCATGAGTTAGATTTGGAAAGTTGGGAAAACGTCCTCGCGAGTTGTGGCTGTAACTGGTCAGTCAGAGCTCCTACCAGTATGAAAATTACTGGTATTGGGTGAACTAATAGATGTGCTCTTTGCATGAGCTATTTCTTTTATTGACTATTCATCATTTACATAAACGGAGCTTGGGAGTAAGGAGGTGCAAGATCGTCCTCGCTCCGTTATCTTCGAATCTTGAGAAATGACATACTATGAACAGAAAATACAAATGTCTAAATGAGGATTTACATCATTTTGTTCCCAGGCTTGTCTTTTCAGCGTGCTATGGATCTATCCTGTGGTTCCACCGAAGGGACGGTTTCGGGAATTACTACAGTAGCCCCCAACTCCTTGCATGGGCCTTTCTTACAGTGATCTAAATATCACGCTGCCACTGCTGAACTACGGATACTTAGGGGCCAAGTCCTTCAAAATGCTTTGATTTCAAAGCTAAATAGAAGCCCCTATGAGTGAATTGCATGAATTTAGTGTAAATTCTATCTTAGTATGAAAACGTTGGTTCGATGGTACGCCCACATTTCCTAATCTGATTACCAATGCCTTATTATTTATCCCCTTTTATTCAGTCAGAACCGTAACAGTCTCTGTCATTTTGGTGTTTCCTACAGGCAGTGGAGTGGGAGTGTGATGAAGCCACCAAGAAGGCCTGTTACAGTAAGGGCAAGTCCGAGGTAAGAGCATGCTGAAATTTGAAGGACTTCACGTGAAGCATTTTAATATGAAGGCTATTCCTGACAATGGTGCCTTGCAACTTGGAAAAAAAAAAAAAAGCGAGATTCAAAATATACATCGGGCGTCTGGGTGGCTCAGTCGGTTAAGCGTCTGCCTTTGGCTCCGGTCGTGATCCCAGGGTACTGGGATTGAGTCCCGAATCGGGCTCCTTGCTCAGCGGGGCGTCTGCTTCTCCCTCTACCCCTCCCCCTTGCTCATGATCTCTCTCTCACATGCTCTCTCTCTCTCTCTCTCTCTGAAATAAAATCTTTAAAAAACAAAAAACAGAAACAAAATATATGTTCAGTAGATTCTCCAGGTTTTACCATTAAATCAAGATTAACCACAGTTTCTAAAAAAGGATTCAGACTAGAAGAGCAGGTCTGATTTGCACCATTAATCGTTAGGCTAAGATATGGAATCAGTTGGCTGTGATATTGTTTGGAAATATATAGGCCTAAATTTTAAAAATAACATTTTAATTTCCCCCAATTATATCTTAGAGCTAATTCCATAAAGTGACTATGTGATAAATAAAATTATTATATCAAAAATGATGAGATTTCTTTATAATTCATCTTAACAGATCTATAAACTCCCCCTCCCTCCCTCTCTCTCCTCCACCCACCCCCTCTCTTTCCATATGAAAATCAGCTTCCCCAAGTTGCTAAAGAAAGCAGTTTCTAGTGAAGGTTGGAAATACATTTCTTGAGCAACTGTGCCCAGTGTCGACTTGTGTCCACACGGGTGGCTGGCTCAGGAAGAGCAGAATTCCCCCACCTGGGTAAATCTGGTTCTAAGAAAGTTATCCTGGACCACCTTGAGGAAATTCTTTTGCAGCTGATAGAGAGGCTCATTCTGTCTCGTTCTGAGAGCAATGGCCTTACTTCCTTGGAGCCTGGGCCTTTCCAATGTGAATCCCACTTTGGGTCACAGAAGAAAGCAGATCCACAAAGAACAGCAAGAAGGGCTCCCTGTGCAAATGTGAGCCCAGAGCCAGGAGTGTGGGGGAGAATCTAGCAAATGCAGTGAGTGAACACTGATAAAAGATCCTCATGCCGTCCGTTTGTGAATAAAAGATGTTACGTACTTTATTTTACCCAATTTCATTGACATGGAGGCTGGTCTCAGCAAACTTAGTCACTGGGTTTTCCAAAACTGAATAAAGAATCCGGAAGAACGAGAGGGGAAGGAAGAAAACGCAGTCTTAGCCAGGGAAGCACTTAGAGATGAAGAAAGGGGGAAAAAAGGCAGAAATTAAGGCAATTTACTGAGAGATCTTTAACCTCAGAGAATGCTTCCGAGATAAATCATCAGAGACACAAGAAGATGTAAAGATAGCACCAGGTTACAAAAAATCGGAATATTGTCTCTGAAAATGCCCCACAAAATAATAAGTAAGTAATGAATTCCTCTTACTGAGTTTGGATAAATTATGTGTAAAATCCTGAGAAGGGGCTTTTCTCTGTGGTTTGCATTCACGTCCCTGGAATGTTTGCGTGTCTTGATGTAGCAGATGTGTTTCTTCCTGCTCACGAGAGCACAGGGAGTTCTTCGAATAAGACCACCTTCTTGCAGTGTGGAGAGACAGACTCGCCTGGGGCAGTGAGGGGGAAGGTTGTTTTTCTTTCTACCGGCAGAAAGCATTGACTTTCTTTCCATGCTTCTAATGCCTTCCTCGTCATCCCCTTTGCCTGATGACCACGGTGCCTTCCAGGGTCTGTGGGCATGCTTCCTCCTCCCTTTTGGCTTTTCCTCTCCTTTTTCTTCTGGTATTTTTCTTTTCTTTTTTTTTTTCCCTCGTTCTTTGGCTCATCCCTGTTCCCTTCTTGGTCTGTGTGCAGCCAGTAAGCATGATTCCATTTTGGGCAACCCATCAACAAACTTTGTGGATGCCGACCTCAGTGCCTGTTTCTGAACATGGGTATAACCCGGACCTGTGGGGTGGCCATGCCTTCCTACCCTTTCAAGGGGCCCCATCTCAAATGTTGCCCCCACTTTCAACTTGCCTACACTACCTCCTCCCTCCCCCAGTTATCACCCAGGGACTTCTGTCTTTCTCTGCAGGGATTCCTGCCCCTGCTGCACCCCCACATTGCACCAGTTACCAACAGCCAGCTGTATTTTCCCTGTCATGCTGCATTTTCATTATGCAACCCATGCCCTTGAGCTGGGAGCTGGGCCTGACGGTGTCCTCTTGAGCCCAGGACACAGCCAAAGCTGGATGTGTAACTCCACTCTCCTGACAGGTGACCAAACACGTGAAACCCACACCTGCGTAGTGAACATCATTAATCCAGGGTTTCTCGCCCTCCCCACTCTTGACGTTTGGGATCCAGTGACTCTTCGTTGTGGGGTCTCTGTCCTATTCATTGGGGATGTTTAGCAATGTCCCCAGGTCCCCAATAGATGCTAGCAGTCCCTCTCACCCAGTTGTGACAGCCAAAAATACCCAAAAATGTCTCCAGACATTGCCAGATACTGACGTGGTAAAGAATCCCTACTGTGTTTCTCCAAATGGTGAAAAGATGGGCAAATCTTCCTCCGTCCATTTCACATTGTTCTCATGTTTCCTCTAGATCACATTCATTCGTTTCACAGACTTTTTCGAAAATAACTATTTCCTTCCCCTCTCTGGACATCAGTCTCCTGTGTTCCTTATGTATTTCAGGAAACATCTGGTTATGTAGGTAACCAACGCTTCTCCTGCTGATAGTGTCTGAGTCAGTAATTTTATACGATTTAGTGTGGTAGCCTTTTACTAGTAGATCATTACTGCTTGGAGTGAGTGATTGCTTCTGTTGAATCAAAACTGACCCATGTTTTGCCTTAAGCTGTGACCATTTGTTGTCTGGTGCTTAGAAATCAGGCAAGTGAAAATCAGAAACAAAGAGGAAAGACCATCCTTCTTTCCATTAGGTAACGTACATTTGGTTGGCAGAAGGGATCAGTCCTTACTACCCTCCGCTGAGTTTTCTGAGACACAGAAGGAAAATGAACAAAACAAACATGGTCAAATAAAATCAGACCTTCACATTCCACGTGTTTCTGGTTTTAATGGGTTAAAAAAAGTGGCAAATCTCAGTTGTTATAAATCGATTCAAACTGCATTTGTCGATGGAATTTTTTTCAGAAGAATATATTAATGTACACGAACATGAATTTCAAGCCAATACTCGAAGGGGAGATTGCGTGTTCTCGGAGTCGCATTAAGTATATTGATAGACCCGTCTACACTTTTGGACAACCTGTGCTCGGTTGAAATGGAATTCGGTTTTGTAGCAGCGCCGTGTATGGTAGATGTGTGTGTGCACAAAATGATGGGATGGGTTTACAGAGGCATCAGCCCAAGCCATACTGCCTGGCGGTCCATGGGTGAGGAGCCCAACGGGACCTCCGGCGCTGCATCCTCCTTCTCTAGTTCTTTTTCTTACTTAGCATCTCTGTTACGTTCTCAAAGTGGCACCTGACTCAGTAGCCGTCAGGGGAGAGGCTTGAGCCCAGCCCCTGGGACACAGAAGAGAAGGAAACAAGGCCACTTCCTATGAAAGGGAGCAGCCAGGCCAAACACCACCTGCCCAAGGGCCAGTCCCTGAATTCACAATTCAGACAACCCAGATTTCTCCATTCTGGCAGTTCAAGGGGCCAAATCAGAAAACATTTTCACAGAGTCATCTTAACTGGGGGGGTCCCCTTATCCGTGGCTTTGCTTCTGGAAGTTTCCCTTACCCACGGTCAACCGAGGTCCAGAGGCAGATGATTCTCCTTCTGATGTCGCGTCAGAAGGTCAGTAGCGGCCCCATGCTGCATCACAGCACCTGTGTCATTCATCTTACGTCACCCCATCACGTAGGCATCTCATCTCATGTCATCACTCACAGAAGGGTGAGTGCGGTAAGTAAGACATTTTGCGGGAGACAGCACATTCACAAAATTTTTACTACAGTGTATTATTAGAATTGTTCCATTTTATTATTTGTTGTTGTAATCTCACCCTGTGCCTAATTTTCAAAATAAACTTTATCATGGATACGGTACGTATAGGAAAAATCATAGTATATATAGGGCTTGGTACTGTCCATCGTTTCAGGCATCCCCTGGGGGTCTTAGAAGGTATCCTCATAGATAAGCGGGGGTGGCTGTAACATCTGTTTGTGGAGTGAAATTCAGGCTTTTCTTAGTAGCCATGAGTTTAGAAAAGAGAATTCAGCGATTTTATATTTTTTATTTGTACCATAGTCTTAGGACGACTTACACAGAATTACAAAGTTTTCCTTCTCCCTGGAATCAAAAGAATAATGCAGAATGTGACATCTCAAAAATGAAAACAATGCCAGTCATTTTGACTGAACTCATGTTTTTCTGTCCCCTAAGAACGGTGGTCTGTGCTGTCCCACATAATGCTGGGTGTGCAGAGCCAGGAATGCCGGGCGCGGCCGAGGGGGCGAGCCTGCGGGTGGTGCGCCCTGGGCCCACTCGCGGCTCTGATGGAAACATTCCTCAGCCGCCTGCGACAGGGGTGAAGATAGATGGCACGTTTACTCCTATTTCCCTGGAATTGCTGGGACCGACACAGGCACCGTTTCACGTGCAGTCCATTAAACTGACAGTTCAGGGATCAGGTCAAGAAAATGTCACGAGATCTTTGATTTGGGCCCATTTAGAAGAAAAAGGAGGTGCGGAGAATGCCAATTCCTTGCGAGGTTGGAGTTCTGCTGAATTTATAAAATTTTCAGCTCATTTTGGGGAAAGAGGGTGACTTTGCCTACGAATGACCCAAACATTTCCTGCGTTAAACGGGGAAGAAACATCTGTTTTTATGTATTTTAAAACTTTTATAATAAAATCTGTCGTATTTAGTTCTTTTCGAAATACCATTACAGAAACCCACTTCAGGAATTATTTAAATGTCTTTTAAACAAATATTATTTTAAACACAAATGGCCGATTCTCCTGCGCGCGAACCGGAGTCCCTTGTCTGTTTGGGGTCATTGTGTCTGAGCCGCAGCCGTGCCCGCCGTGCCCTTTGGGAAACACACCCACTCTCAAGGGGGTGAAGGAGCTGCTTTGTGTGCCTGTTAGAGCTCTTGCTTCTCAGACCTTTCTTGCTCATGATCTCATTTTGGTACTTTTGAGACCAAGTTCCTAGAATTATTTTGCTCTTTAGTGGGAGAGTTTTGATTGGAATCCAGGGCTCTGTGTATTGTTCTGCCTGTGGTTCTCCTGGACTCCTGCTTGCCATGTTGTCCAGCTGGGCGAGGAGAGCGGCAAACTCCAGATGGTGGGGGGGAGCCACCATGACTCCATGCTTCCTGGGAACCTGGTGGCATGCGGCTGGGGGGTGGGGGGACCTGGACATGTTCACCGGAAGTGCCAGCATTTGGAATTCTTGAGTTAATGCATGTAGCACCCTGCAGACCTGAATGTATTCTCTATGATTACTGCAAAAGTTGAGGGTTCTTTAGATGGAACACTAACAGCCTGTGGCGATTCTGTGCAGGAAGTTTCAGTTTTTTTAAACTGTGGCGTCCCCAACAAGTTTTCCATGGAGTTCGGTTGAAAATCGTCACATTATGGAAATATATGCATAGTAAATACACTTTTATTTATCAAGGCACTATGTATTACATAGCATACAATAGATATGTTAATATACGTTCATATACATATGTATTTATATCTACATATTTTTGTAGATATGTACATGTATATATTTAGATATGACTATGACTATAAAAGCATGTCTATATATTTAAACTTATGTAATCTGGGGGCTCTTGGGTGGCTCAGTCGGTTGAGCATCCGACTCTTGATTTTGGGCTCAGGTCATGATCTTGGGGTCATGGGATCGAGTCTTGTGTCTGGCTCCCAGGCTCAGGGTGGAGTCTGCTTGAGATTCTCTCTCTCCCTCTGCCTCTCTTCCTTCCCCCACTCATGCTGTTGCTCTCTCTCTCTTTCAAAGTAAATAAATAAAATATTAAAAAAGAGAAACTTCTATAATCGGTATGCACATATATGCATATGTAATACACGTGTCTCTTACGCACACATATGCCTCATATGTATAGATGCTATATAGAGACACATTTACATCTGACTGGGTGATGCAGTGTCTCAGGATTCGCCTGGTAATCCTGACTTTCGCTAAGCACGCAGTCACCACGAGAGCACATGCAGTTACTGTAAATCGCTCTTCCATACTCTGGGTGCTCACAGAGGGATGCATCATCGAGGGAGACACGCTGCTTTCCGGTGGGAGCGCTTTCTACTCTACAGTCTTTCTTCAAGCAGAACATACCCGTTTGGGGGAAGAAATGATGAAATGCTATAAGGGAAAAACCAGTGAATTCATTAAGAAAAAGGTCCTTAAAAACATGTGTTTTCTGTCCTGGGGTCAGAGCCATGTGTCCTTGAGACCAGGTGGGCCTCTGTCTGGAAGCTCTTCTAGTGACTCAGCAACTCTGCAACCCAGCTATCAATTCAAGTAAGAAGTGCTTCGAAGTCAAGGGCGGGTGTCTGACCCGCCTGTGGGATCGCAGGCACACATGGGTTGTTTTAATGTTCAAGTGATATTATCAGAATGTAGATAGATGAGTCCCGTTATCAACAACAGAAGCCGTGCGATGGCACACTGCTGGCTGCCTTGGAAATGAGCACTGTGACGTCTTGGAAAACCAGAATTCATTAAATTCCCTTAAACCACTTTCAAGATACAGAAATGGGATAAAAGAAAAAAAATTCTGAGATGAGAAAAGGAAACTCAAAGATATTTAGATCAGTTGATTTATAAGACAAACCTATACCAGAATCTCCTAAAGGGACTTCGGCGGCATGCTGTACTTTAAAACAAGCGATCTCACTCAGTCCTTCCAGCACGTTTAGATAACCCGTGAAACAGCCGCGTTTGTAGCCGTGATGGATAACACGATCCACCAGGAGATTTTCCACAGGAGAATCTGGGTCTCAGGCTCATCACCAGCAGGAGACTGATGATTACAGAGTCGGGCCCTCGGGCCATTTCATTTCATTCTTAATTTTGACTCTCTGATTTCTACATTTATCTGCTGCTCAAAAGCTAAGTACCTCTACTTTCTTCTATCCAATACCGTCTACATTCTGTTTTGTCTGAACTTTTCCCAATTTCTCTTGAAAAACATTATTTTAGATGCATTTATTTGTTTAGGATTCACATCCAGCCTGCTTCTAGAATCAGTTGAAGCAGTCTGTGTATTAAACATGAGGGAACTTTTAAGGGAGTGAGAACGGGAAAGCTCTCAGATGAGCTGAGCCAGACTTTGGGCAAAGGAGTTTAGTTCTTGACAGTTAAGAAGAAAACACAGAAGTATACCCACCTCCGAAGGTTCCTCTTACAGGACACAAGGAGGGAGCGTGCCTTGTCCTGGTCTCATTGGTGATAACGCAAGCCTCCTCCTCTTCTCCTCCCCCAGTGCATCCCAGCACGCATACTGGACTCACCTAGAACATGACTCTGGTCAGGTCCCAAATGTTGCAAGCAACTCTGGCGTCCACAGGGCTGGATCTGTCCTCTGTCCTTGAAAAGAAGACTGCACGGGCCTCCTTGTCTGATCGTCCTGGTCCCTGACCTCTTCCTCCATCCTCCCCTACCGACTCCCCGAGCTGGGGAAGCTGATCGGAGGTCCATGGGCACGCGATCCATCTCAGATGGTAGCATGCTGAGTGTGTTCTCACGTGGTCCTGGTTACTTTGTTACAATTCTCTGTTCCAATTGAAATAACAGTGTGTCCTCCCTTGTTTACTTTTTTCCAAGTTTAAAAAAAAATAAAATACGAGTTGGGTTTGTCCTGCCCAGGTACACTTCTGCACCCTGGGGCTCACATCCCTAACCATCCTTCCAGTTCTTCATCAAGTTTGTGATGGGCCTTTGTGTGTCTTTCTTTTGGCAGATAAAGATAAACCTCATTTTGTTATCTTGATTGTTTCCCTTACCATAACTGATGAGAGGCACTTGCTTTCTCTCCCCCGGGTCCATAGACATCATCTTTCAGTTGGGATCTTGGAATACCTTATCCTTACTGTGTTCATGGATATAGGATTGCTTCTAGCATGCTTCTACCTTGTTTCAGACTCTTGCTTTAAAACGACAGCAAAAAAGTTCTTTTACCTCCTGACCTCCCCTTGAAAGTATTCTAAAAGTACAAGAGAAAATAAGCAAAATCCCTACCTCTCTCCACTGCTTGTCATTTCCCATCTCCTATTGATTATAGCGTCCTTTCTGTGTCTGTTTTATGTGTTAAGGCATTAAGCCCTCTCAGCCCTGTGTCCTCCAAGACATCTTTTTGGAGTCTCCCTCAGACATGCTTAGTCTTCGGATTTTCATCCTTGCCTTTATCCGGTCTTTGCAGACCCCTGTGTCCCTGTGCTCCCTGACATGGCCGGGCCACCTCGCCCCTCCTCTGTGTCCTCCCTGTGCCCCCTGAGCCTGGGAAGGGGTAACCATGAGGCTCTTTGAAGTCTTGTTTTGTTCTTTCTCTTTTGAACTCTGTGCCCTTTCCCTAGTCATAAAAACAAAACAGAGCAGAACAAAACCAGCCTCCTCCCCATCTGCTGTACCTTTCTCAGCTACCTGGTACACTGCCTCCTGTTGACATTCATTTCTCCATCTTCTCCTACTGAACTTAGAGCCTCATTCCTTTTGTTGTTGTTTTTCTCAACGTGTGTTCCGAATAGCAGCCCTTGATAATTTGTTAGGATTCTTGCTAGTTATGGTATTGGGAGAATTATCTATCCCTGACATTTTGCTTCATATTTAGAAAGCAGATCCCCAGACTTAGCTCTTTTCATCATCCTCACGGCCAGGCCAGCAAGCAGACTGAGTTACGGCAAATCGGCACTGCGTGGAGATCGGGGCTCCGTTTGATTGAAGGGAGCATTGCCGCGCCGTCAAATGCAGAGCTGCTTACCCAGGGCAGCGTGCGATTCGGACCGTCATGGATCATGTGACACTGCCTCTGTCCACTTGGTTGGCTCCTTACCATGTCCTGTTGGTTCACTGTGTTCTGGCTGTGCCCTTCCACAACCCCCCCAGCCGGTCCAGGAACTAAAGGACAAGGGACCCAGTTAAGGACGTGGTCTCCTTGTCGGTCTCCTTAACTGGGATCTTCCTGCTCAAGTTCAGCGTCTACACTGAGTGGTCCTTCAACATTGGATCAGGTCAGACTTCATGCAATGACAACAAATAACGGGTCCCTTCACATTCAAAGTCAAATTCAAATTCACTAGGCACAGTGGGCTCCTGTCTGACTGCATACTGTATGTGTGACCTCTTCCATACACAGCGAAAGCACCTCAGTCTCCAGCCACGGCAACTCGGCACAGTCCACTCCCCCCACTTGGGATGTCTTTTCCCTTTTTAGGTCATTAAATCCTGTAAGTGTCAGATGGCACTTCTTTTGGGAAGCTTCACTAAATTCTATCCTCCCTTTATTTTTTTTTAAGATTTTATTTATATATTTGACACAGAGAGAGAGCAGCAGAGGCAGAGGGAGAAGGACTCCCTGCTGAGCAGGGAGCCCTATGCGGAACTCAATCCCAGGACCCCAGGATCATGAACTGAGGCAAAGGCAGACACTTAACTGACTGAGCCACCTAGGAGCCCTCTATCCTTTCTTTAAAACATACATTAGATATCACTTCCTGGGAAGCCTTCCTCCATCTCTTCCCTTCCCCTTCCTTCTGAAGGTAGTAATATTCTCTTCTCTGGACAGCTCAATAGTAGTTGTTATGACCCTGTATTTTCATTTTCCGCTGAGTGCTTAGATTGTGACCTCTAGCACAATGTCTACCAAAGAATCTCTCATCAGTAGATGCTTGCTGAATGAATGAAGAGCTTTCTAGCTCAGAAGTCCATGCACTATGATGACAGTGTCCCAGATTCTCTCTGCATGCTTTGCAAGCACAAAACATACTCAACTCTGGGTCGTCACTCAGCATGGGGTTTCATCCCACATGTTCTGGACACCCTTTCCTTATTAGTTATATTTTTACTTCTCCATCAACAATCAAAATGTTTATAGATTCTCACTGTGTATGGAATAGCAGTTTGAAAACTCTATGTAGAACTTATTCTAATTTGTATACAGAGCTTCACATGTGACCCTTGCATTTATGGAAGCTTTTGTAACATCTTTTTTCAACGTTCCAGAGAAGTTTTCTAAGATACCTTTTCATGAGGGGCATCCAGTAGTTTCCTTTCATTTATTCTCATAATACATATCCAAGGCGATTTCGGGTTTGCACTGTTAACAGATACTATTCAAAATGAAACCACATTCATCAAAAAAAGATAAATGCTTTGAGATTTTAACTGAATGTGTATATTTATCTTCATAAATATCTTCTACTGAACAAGTGTGTGGATAGAGAAAGTCAGAATATTTAACAGTTTTATTGCTATTGAGAGGGTCAATATCTAAGAGGTTTTTTGTTTTTGTTCTTAGTGGTCAATTACCATATAATTTATTAGCCAGTCAAAATATATTTACATTCGCCATTCCTCTTATGTTCAGGCCTGTTAACACGTCTTGTGTGTGTGTGGTTTTTTTTTTTCCCCAGGAGGAATGTCAAAACTACATCCGGGTACTTTTGGTGGGTGGCGACCGGTTATTTACCTGTGGGACCAATGCTTTTACACCTGTTTGCACCAACCGCACGGTAAGTCTTCATCTTGAGCCTCGACAGAATTTAATACCAGGAAAACCCAAACATTCTGTTAAAGCTATACTTTTACATGTATTTCTCTTCTCCAAGGAGCTGTTTTTTAAATCAAAGAAAAAATCTTTTTTTTCAAATTGAATAAATATTTGATGCATTGATTTATTACTAATCACACTGCCTGGGATATAAAGAGCTGGAAGTGACTCTGGTTTGTTTAATTAAATTTCAATATGTGTCTAAACTGTTTCTACCAGCTTTTCCCCACCAGTGATCCTAAACACTAATCCTCAACGTACTCTTCATTTATCCTGGTTTACTTTAGAGATCCTGAGAAGTGTAAATGGCCTTAAAATCGTAGTCCAAATAATGAAAATATAATTGACCAATTGGATAAGAGCAATGTCAAAAAAATGAAAGCAAACCAACATATGAAGGCCAAGCCCTGGGCAAAGCGAAGTTCCAACCTGTCCTCTTTCTTCTTTTAACCTGTCCTTATTGGCGGAAGACTTTTCGGTGCCCGATTCTTACACCCCTAGGTCCGCGGGGTCGTCAGAGCGCATGTGCAGTCTTCCTAATTCGAGATAGGAGTTTGATGTCCCGCAGGGAACATGATGAAGAAATACTGTTATGTTAATTTCCTGGTTATGTAACTTCTCTCAAAGCCTGACTTTATCATCTGCAATATTTTCAAACTAGCATTCCTTTATTGGAAAGACAGGGAGGACAAGGAGGGGGGATGAGAAGTGTTGCCCACAGAGAGAGCCCTCGGTGTCACGCCCTGTCCTCAGTGCTTCACACCCACTCGGGTAGCGGTTATCTACCCCAGGTCGTGGTTATCCTTTGGGTTCCTGTTGTAGTAAAACAAGAGTTTGAGGTATAAAGAATTTAAGTAACTTCCCCGGAGCTAAACCTCTGAGGGCAGAGCGAGCAGTGTGTCTGGATCCCTCATCCAGCGCTTCTGCTCTGCTACCATCCAGGTCAGGATGAAGAAACCAGTGGAGCTTTTCTCGTTCAAGGATCGATTGGGAATCCAGCATCCGAGAAGCTGGGTTCACACCAGGTGCTTGCAAGACCCCGAGTTTTCTGTCTGAAAACTGACCAAGTCTTGGAAATTTGGGCTACGCAGTCCGAAATAGCACGCATCCTTATCTGTGAGCACAGTTTGGGGCTATTCATTGCATTTTAATTCACTTGTAGTGATAAAATCGCACATCATCTATATTGTGGTTTGTGTTTCTCTAAATATTGAAGTTTTCTTTATTGAAGTGGAAGGATCTGCAGTGCCCATGCATTGTAAATGGGACCCATGTATAATCTTCTTATTTTGTTCTTCGTGAGACTTTAATGGTGTGAGGTCCAGCAACTCTGAAGGGGGATGAGGGAGCTGATTGGTGGATCCTCCATCCAAGTCCACCGCAGGGCGTTTTCATCAGTCAGAGTGCACACATCTGTCGTGGCTGATCCTGAGCCCCAGAGACTTTATTGCACATGAGTCACTGGCGGTTGGGGCCGCAGAATCCATTCACACTATTCAAGGGCTTTCATGGGGGATAATCGGTTTCGTCTCTCTTGTCCTCCCCCACAGTTGAATAACCTGACCGAGATCCACGATCAGATCAGTGGCATGGCCCGCTGCCCCTACAGCCCCCAGCACAATTCCACGGCTCTTCTCACGCCCGGCGGGGAGCTGTATGCCGCCACAGCCATGGACTTTCCGGGACGGGATCCCGCCATTTACCGGAGTCTGGGCATCTTGCCTCCTCTCCGCACGGCGCAGTACAACTCCAAGTGGCTCAATGGTGAGTCTTCCGGTCGCTGCCGGGGCCCCACCTCGTTTGTCTGTAATGCGTGGTTACTCGTGCTCAACAGCACACTGTCGCACTTCCCAAGAAAAACTATTTCTAAAGAAATCAAAATGTCGCCTGTTTTGTGTGTCTGTGTGGAAGGGCATCTGTGTGGGGCTCTTTCGGAGTAGAAGGGAAGAGACCACAATAACGGGGCTAATGTTGGTATGACCGTTCATGCAACTTCAGCTGTTTTTTACGCTGTTGTTTAAGTTCAGGAAATCTGATGTCCTTTCAGAGATATCTGGACGTGCATGTGCATTCTTTCTTCCCTTCTCATTATATATCTAAAAGCAGGAAATTACTAGCATCTCATGAAATTTTCAGACACTGGGTAACAGAATGTGTTTGGCCACAGGTAGCTCCAAAGAGCTTGATCGATTTAAAAAAGTGTAAGTCATGTACCCGGAGCATTGGGGTGGGCGTCTTCGGAGTTACGTCCTTCGATGGTGGGAGCGTCCATGAGCTCTGTCACTGGTCTCTCTGCGACCCACATTCTGGCAGTGTGGTCCTCAGACTGGCCCTTCCGGGGGTACAGGTATGACAATATCCAGCAGCAGAAGAAGCCAGATTCCTGTGTCTTTTTTTTTTTTTTTAAGAAACCCAAAAGCCCCAGAAGACTTCCTTTCAGTCTTGGGCTAGAAATTGGTCATGTGCTCACTAAGCAGTCAGAAGGTGGTGCCAACCGCCTGAATAGAGGTTGGCTTTGTACAATGTCCTGAGTGAGATGTGCCAGCTGAAATCGAGCCCTCTGTCTACGTGTATGTTCATGTGAGGATGTGCGCACACACGCATGCGCGCACACACGCACAAGCACGCGCACACACATACACAACGTTATGGATAGATATGTGGGTCACATGTCGTCCCTTCATTTGATATCTTGCACAACGATGAAATCTTGAAATTGCCCTTATAATATTTATTATTTCGAGCTTTCAAGTTCTACAAAGATTTACTGGCCTTTTGTCAAGTACAAGCTAATTATGTCGACGAGAATTTCTCAACCTCAGCACTATTGACATTTTGGAAAAGATAATTCTTTGATGTGTGTGTGGTGTGGGGCTGTCCTGGTTATCATAGGATGGTTAGCAGCAGTATTTCTAGCCTATCTATACTCACTAGATGCAATAGCACCCCCCCCACCTAGTTGTGACAATAAAAAAATTTCCAGACGTTTCCAAATGTCTCCTGGGGGAGAAAATGCCTCTGGTTGAGAATGACTGGCTTAGGCTCATTATATATGCATATTTATTTGTGTATGTATATATAAACACAGCACAAACATTTCTCCAAATAATATAGTCAAACCAGCCACCAGGTTGCCTTTAAAAGACTCCCTTGTAATCATTCTTTCTGATGGCTGAGTAATATTCCATTGTATATATGGACCATAGCTTCTTAATCCAGTCATCTGTTGAAGGGCATCTCGGCTCCTTCCAGAATTTAGCTATTGTGGACATTGCTCCTATGAACACTGGGGTGCATATGGCCCTTCTGTTCACTACATATGTATCTTTGGGGTAAATACCCAGTAGCACAGTTGCTGGATCATAGGGTAGCTCAATTTTTAACTTTTTAAGGGACCTCCACACTGTTTTCCAGAGTGGCTGTACCAACTTGCATTCCCACCAACAGTGTAAGAGGGTTCCCCTTTCTCCACATCCTCTCCAACATTTGTTGTTTCCTGCCTTGTCAATTTTTGCCATTCTAACTGACGTAAGGTGGTATCTCAAGGTGGTTTTGATTTGAATTTCCCTGAAGGCTAATGATTTTGAACATTTTTTCATGTGTCTGTTAGCCATTTGTATGTGTTCATTGGAAAAGTGTCTGTTCCTATCTTCTGCCCATTTTTTGATTTGATTATTTGTTTCTCATGTATTGGATGGGACTGAAGGAGATTATGCTAAGTGAAATAAGTCAAGCAGAGAAAGACAATTATCATAT
The DNA here is from genome assembly GCF_023065955.2 of Ursus arctos. Classification (NCBI taxonomy): domain Eukaryota; kingdom Metazoa; phylum Chordata; class Mammalia; order Carnivora; family Ursidae; genus Ursus; species Ursus arctos. Next base: position 7,152,418 of record NW_026622819.1, on the reverse strand, counting down.
GGTTTCACTCATTTATGGAACATAAGAAAAAGCAGGGAGATCGGTAGGAGAAGGAAGGGAAGAATGAAGGGGGGGTAAACAGAAGGGGGCATGAACCATGAGAGACTATGGACTCTGGGAAACAAACTGAGGGCTTCAGAAGGGAGGGGGGTGGGGGATTGGGATAGGCAGGTGATGGGTAGTAAGGAGGGCACGTATTGCATGGAGCACTGGGTGTTATACACAAATAATGAATCATGGAACATTACATCAAAAACTAAGGATGTACTGTATGATGATTAACATAATAAAAATTATTATTAAAAAATTAAAAAAAGACTCCCTTGTAGAGAAGAGAGTATCCTCATCAACTTTCTCCGGTAATTTAAGTGACTCTCTACCCTTCAAAAAGGCAACACGAATTGTTTTCCTAAACTGAAGCTGTAACTAGCTTTCTTCATTAACATTATTTCTGTTGAACTGGTTTCAGCCCCCTTCGGGCCCTGAAGCTTTCATCTGTTTAGCTTAAAGTTCTTCTTTCTGTTCATTTGTTGATTTTTTTCTGACCATGCAAAGTTTCCAGTTAAAAATCAAAATCATCTTCCTCCCCCAACCAAAGACCTTGTAATTAGAGTTTGTCCAAAGCAAAGTAAAAAGTAATTAGGAATACCATCTCTCTCTCTCTCTCTCTCTCTCTCTTTCTCTCTTTTTTCCCCCCAAAAGTGACCCTCTGAAGAATACCCTGGAAAAACAATTGAGGTCATAGCATGAGTTATAAACACTGACTGTTTCTTTGCACGTGACTCCGATACCCACTGGCTGATCAGATGGTTTGATTCCATTAACCTCTGGGTGGAAGCTTTCTGTCTGAGAGTCAGGGGATGTGAGAAGGGCGGTGGGAGAGCTAACCCTGCTTACCACAGTCACCATAGGCATGCTGGCTGTCCTTATTTGTTGAACATAACGGATAATGTTTTGGGTTCCTAAAATGTGCTGCGGTTTATAGATGATAGAATCCAACTGCAGAAACTGAAAATCAGCCCAAGGTAAACATGGTGGAGTCAGCACTCAGCCTGCCTTGTCATCTTCATTCCCGTGACACCGGATGGCCCTGCTGCCGTCAGCCCCACCTACCCTCACCCGCCCACAATGGAAGGCCCTCACTCCCAGGGCAGAGAGCAGAAAGTTCTTGAGTGTTGAGTGTTTCTTCCTTCTCCTGTGCCCTGTTGGGGCAGTGACTTCTACTGAGCCCCGAGATACCATTTCTACTCCTGGTTGGCCCTGGATTTTGGCTCTGATGGACCATCCAGGACAGATTCTGGGCTGTGACCCCACTTAGTTCTGCTTCTCCCCCGCTGCTGAGCCTGGAAGCAGGGGCCTCTATTCTTCCTGACCTCGTTGGGATTTCCACTTTGCATCCCATCTGCTCCGTGACCAGACGCCCTGGTCTCAGTTCCCCACTGTGTTCTGGAGTCATTTTCTTTCTTCACTTGAGGTTATTGCTGTATCTGTTATTCCTTCCCCTTTTTTGCCCTAGTCTCAGATTTCTTCCTTTCTAGCGATGACTGCCATCTTTCTATAAAAATGCACAGATGTCTTTCCCCTTCAATGAGACAAAAACAAATAAAGAAACCCAAACAAGCTGAAAACAAAGTTAGTTCTGCAATATCCAAAAAAGGGTCCTATTTCCTGTTGTGATTTTAGGAACCCATTCAATGAGGCACTTAGATTCTTCTCCAGAGTTTTCAGCTTATTGAGAATCAAGGCACGGAGTGAGCAAATGGAGAGCAGAGGTTTGGATTTACTCTTGAGAGAGCTGAGTGGGTGTGCTGGAAAACCCGGAGCTGGTGTGTTCAGTTAAGAATACTCAGCCTGTGACCTCTTGAGTGAGGAGACACGAGCCACCCCATGGGGTCGGCAGGCAGCTCCCCCCTCAGCATCCGAGGTCCCACATTGGGGAAATGGAAAGCCCGGGCCCTGCTGATTGAAAGTGTGGCTTCATGACACTCACTCACAGACGTGAACTCACGGGGTTCATTACTTACTCATCTCAGGCTGTCACTTAGCTAACAGCTGCTCACCTATGATCACAACCAGAACTCACTCCTTTGCTTTGAACATTTTTCGGGTTTTGCCAACAATTTTGTTTGACGAAAGAGAATTGTCTCAGCAGGAGAGGGGTCTGGAGGATAAGACCTTTTGACTATGGTCAGCACAATTTTTGTGTTCAGATCTGGTGTTTGTGATTAATTTGTGCATAGGACAATTTGCCTATACACAGGGGTGGCCCTTTCCATAATTCAATTAGTTACCTTATACAGGAAAAATTCAGTAGTCTTTGAAGATTATAGAAGAGGCCCCTTCCTTGCCTCTTCCAGCTCTGGAAGCCCCAGATATTCCTCGGCTTGTGGCAAATCACTATATTCTTTGCCTCTGTGTTCACGTGGCCTCCTCCTTGTGTATCTGTGTCCTCGCTTGGCCATTTTCACGTAAGAACACTGGTCATCCTGGATTAGGGGCCCGCCGTACTCCAGTATGACCTTATCTTAATTCAACCTGCCGTGACCCCATTTCAAATGAGGTGCCGTTTACAGGTATTGGGGGTTAGGACTTCAACATATCTTTTGGGGATGGTGGGATATAATTCAATCTGCAGTGGTGGGCTGATCAAGAAATGCTCAAGGGGCGCCTGGGTGGCGCAGTCGTTAAACGTCTGCCTTCGGCTCAGGGCGTGATCCCAGCGTTATGGGATCGAGCCCCATGTCAGGCTCCTCTGCTGGGAGCCTGCTTCTTCCTCTCCCACTCCCCCTGCTTGTGTTCCCTCTCTCGCTGGCTGTCTATCTCTGTCAAATAAATAAATAAAATCTTTTTTTTAAAAAAAAAAAGAAATGCTCAAATGTTGCCGCCCTACCCTGCAGCACCTTATTTCTGATGCCAGCCCCACTTTTTGTTCTGTGCTGTGTATGGGTCAATCCTCTGCTCACTCCTCAGCCTCCTTGTCTCAATGCTAGCGTCTCATTCTTAGCAGACAGTGCTGTCTCCTCTTTGCTGAAGGCTCAGCTGGGTTCCACCTGTTTACTCCTTGCGTTCTCCAGACCACTGGTGTGGACAGTGTTCACTTAAACTGCCACCCTGACCGCTGAGCATCCCTTCTCTGCCCAGTAATCTCTCGGGAAGGGGTGCCCCTCTCCTAGGCAACATGCTGAAGAGCATTTCATCTCGCTCATTCTGTGTCTGAACTCTTCCCTCAGAGGACCATAGCGAAGGCTTGCCAGAAGCAAGCACACGGACACCCAGTCTAAGGGAAGCACACAGAAACACAGGATGTTCTTCAGGGCATGTGGACAGAGCACAGCAAGCCGGGGCCCTTTGGCCACCCCAGCCTCTCGGGAATCTCCATGCTTCGGGGGTAATCTTCAGGCAAATGGTAGCATTGGCCTGTCCAGGCTCACATCCCGCCAGGACACAGGGAGCCCTGCGTAAGAACCTATCGAGGCTCAAATGTCCCCAGGGACGCAGCATAAACACCTGCTCTAGTTCCAGCACGCTGCCTCAAGCAAGCTAAGTCCCTTCTGTCTAATAGCAGAGTTGCAGGTAGTTTGTTACTACCCCCGACTCTGTGGCCGAACACCCATAACTGGGTGCCCAGCGGCACCGTTGCACCTACTGTTGCAGCAAGACGCAGGTGGTGGGACGTGCCATCGGCCGTCAGCGAGGGCTGGCTACTGACACTGTCGTCGGGTTTGCTCTTTTCTCTTCCCTGCCCCTGTGGACTGGCTCCACCCGTTCTCTCTGCCCTGACTCCTGCGATGTCCTTGTGTGCACTGGCGGCGTCCTTGGAGGGAAAGTGTGCAGGGACACGCCTTCCCCACCACGTTTCTGTGCACACGCTCTTCAGGCTATCCTCACTTACCTTGATTTTTTTTTTTTTCCTCTTCCCGAGTCCTGCCCCCCTGTCCCCCATAGCTCCAGTTAGAGTTCCAGTTTCCTGGACTCCATGGGTTCTCCCATCCCTTCTTTGCATAACGTATGAATGTGCTTATCCCACGATACCGGAGCTCTCAGCCATTCTCCTGCCTGAAACCCGCAGAGTCCCCATTCCACCTGCAGAGAAAGCCGAGGCCCTACCCATGGCCTCCTGTTACCACTGTGTCCTCACTCCTTCTTCCCAACGCTTGCTCCCTCTGCTTTGGTCTCTTAAATGTTGCACAGGGCTGCTGGCTCTTCGCTGTCTCCCAGGGATCAGCAAAAGCCAGAGAATCAACACCTTAGGCTTTGCAGTCTGTGTTATCCCCATTGCAGTTTTGTTTTTTTAAAAGGTTTTATTTATTTATTTGTCAGAGACAGAGGGAGAGAGAGCAAGCATGCACAAGCAGGGGGAACAGCAGGCAGAGGGAGAAGCAGGCTCCCCACTGAGCAAGGAGCCTGTTGCAGGGCTCGATCCCAGGACCCAGGGATCATGACCTGAGCTGAAGGCAGATACTTCACCAACTGAGCCACCCAGGTGCCCCAACCCATTGCAGCTTTTCAATTCCTTCCTTGTAGTGGCCATTGTCAGTGCTCACCTGATCACTCACGGTGGCTGTGTGCTCATAAAACGTTTTTATAGCTAGTGGGTAGAATTGGCCAGCAGGCTGTACTTTGCTGACCCCCTGTTCTATCAGAAAAGCTCTTTCCCCCCAGAATCTACCCGGCCAACTGGTTTATCTCCATCCATGCTTTGCTCAGATGGGGCTTCTCAATGGGATGCCCCCCAACTGCCTTATGTGAAGTGACACCCTCTCCCATCTTGACCCACCTGGTCCCTCTTACCATGCTCAGCTTTTATCCTTAACTCCTGTGCCCTTTAGTGCTTGTCTCCTCCCTCCCCTAGAATGGAGGGTCCCCAGTGGCTGGGCTAATGTGTTTTGTTCACCGATGTGTCCCACATGCTTTCAGCAGTGCTGGGCATATAGTAAGCACCCATCTATATTTTTTGAATAAATGAGTTACTAGATGGGTAGTTGCTTCTTTGCTTGCCGCACACATTTAAGAATTCCTTGAGGGCAGGGATTATATATGAGCCTTCTTTGAGTTCTCAGTATCTCACTCAGAGTCTGAAACACAGTTGATGCCCATCCACGTTTGTTGAATGAGTAGGAGATAAGCACATTTTGTAAATAGTAGAACTATGAATGGTGTTGTTAAGCAAAGGGAATATGTCATAATTGTAACCCAGAATTAAAAAAAAATAGATTTGTATGTTTGAAAGTGATTCAGGTCCAAACATCAGAAAAAAACTCTTCCTTTGTCATCTCATTTAGAAACTCCTGCTCAACCATTATTATTCAGTTATCAAATGCAATGCAATCGATTGGATAATGTTCTGGAGGAATTTGAATCATTGAGTTATGTGTTTGGTAATGAATGTAAGTTTCAACATCAGATTTATCCCCTGTGCCAAAATCACTCTGAAAACAAATTTATGTGTTTAGAGAAATACCTTAACAGCTTTAATGCATTAAAATACTCATCGTTAATAACCTTTATTAAATGATTACTGTAAGGCAGGATAATAAATGTTTAATGGTCAATGCTTAAAATAGGGAAGTATAAAACTCACCTTCAAGAAATTGGCAATCAAATTGGGGAAACAATAAACCCATGAAAAAGGGGAAAATGACATTTCCAAATTGATAGTATGCAAATTCAGTTTGTGGGTTCCAAGGGAACTACATGGTTTAACAGAGAGAGGGAAAAAAAAAAAAAAAACCTTGGTGGGAACTTGGAAAAACCAATTTGTAAATGAGCCTTCATAAATCAGCATGGGCGTCTACGTGGACATCATCTTTTTTTTTTTTTTTTAAAGATTTTATTTATTAATTTGACACAGAGAGACAGCCAGCGAGAGAGGGAACACAAGCAGGGGAAGTGGGAGAGGAAGAAGCAGGCTCCTAGCGGAGGAGCCTGATGTGGGGCTCGATCCCAGAACGCCGGGATCACACCCTGAGCCGAAGGCAGACGCTTAACGACTGCGCCACCCAGGCGCCCCGGACATCATCTTATTAACATTCGGCGACCTGCTCATTGTCCTTCTCCGGGGGAAAGTGTTTGCCTGTCCACGGGGTTGTCCCGATGAGGTCCCCAGCTCCTTCTATTTCTGCAGATTCCAACCAGGACCTCATGTGGAAGCAGACAGACCTGAAGTCAAAGGCCTTCTCATTTTAACAATATGGTTTCATATGAGCTATTATGTTTCTAGCCAAGAGAACTCTTTTGGTAATAATCTCAACTTCTGGTCCGAAATACTTTGATGGTGCTCCCCGTGCCTGAAATAGACTTTTTGAGGTCTTTAAAGCACAATGAGTAACCTCCTCATGATTAAAGATAATTTACTTGGAGGGAGAAAACCCCCCCTGTGCTTAACTCAAGAAGAAATTGTTTCTCCTCACACTGACGACAGGTGCCTGGTGGAGGAGCTTAGCACGTCTCCCTGAGAGCAGATGCCGCCTCTCAGAGCTGTAGGCATGGCCAGGTCAGAGTGACTCTCTCGGGCTGGTCCTGGGGACAGTGAGTGAGTTCACTTTTGGCAGAGTCTACACAGCACAGTCCCTAATGGTGTGAATCACGTGCTCTCAGGGCTCCCTGGGTGGACGGCACTTGCTGGAGCGGGAAATTCATCAACTGGAGGCCGCTTTCACAGGGCAAGTAAAATACAAACAAGTGGAGCCTAGGAATGAAGTATGTTTGTGTAGGAAAAGTCAAGTCTGTATCAAGGAAAAGAAGCTCAGGAAAGCAAAACAAAAATCATGATTGCCTAGTCAGCAGCCTAGTTTTATATTTTATTAAACGGGCATCTGGGGAGATGCTTAAAAGGGGCGTCATTGTGAACAGTGGGCTCTCTTCGGTCCTGCAGCTGCGAGGCTACAGCCTGACATCTAACGGGTGAAGTCTCAGCTCACTAGGATGGTGCGTCGTGGGCTTAGAGCATGCGAGCAGTCGGGTGACGTGGTACCCAGCACGAAGAGCCCCCTTTTCTAAGGCAGGCAGATTGCCCATCTTGTGTGGGACGCAGGTTTATTGAAAATTGTGTTGTGAACCCAATCTGATTATCTTCATAGGGTCGCAATAGCTCTTTAGAACCTGCCAGTCGATGGGAGACTCTGTACACGTGCCATCTGTAAGCCAAGGGAGATGACATTGTCCTTATTTTATAGATGAGCAAGCTGTGGTCAGAGGGACTGGACCCTTGAACCAGAGCCTCTAGGCTGATGTGTACGTGAGCCGGGATTTGCAAACACACACACTCCAGAGCTTGCATCCTGCCCCCTCCATGGGCTCCCTCCCCCACTTCGTGTTATCCACATCTTGGGAAACAGCAACATCGTAACCCACCTCCATCTCCCTCCTGAGGTCCACGTTTTTTATGCACGAGCTACCATGGAAGAGGGATGGGGATGCTGGAGAAGGTGAGGAGGGTTTCCTTATTGGTAAAAACTTGCAAAAAGAGATGAGATGAACAGGGATTATTAAACTCAAAAGAGCCTGTTGCATAATTTAAAACAGTCCTTCACGGGCACAAAAGTTTGTTAAGTGACACGAATGAATTGGTTCTTGTGGTGCTCTTTGCAAGCCGTGTCACCCACTGATCCGTCTCTGTGCTGAATGCCTGAAAGACGGGGAGCACAGAATCCCTTCCGTCTTGCAGTGACAGCTCTACTCGCCAGTCAGTCATTTGGACTTTCAATTTGAACATTTCAGGAGAGAATGGATGAATGAGCTATTCTTTTCCCCACCAAGGTATTGTGTGACCAAAGGCACCAGCTCTATATACTAAGTCATATGGAGACCTGCATCAAACATATGTCCCATCAGAGAGAATATAATATATTGTATAGACATTTTCTAGTACTTGGGGCACCTGGATGGCTCAGTCGGTTAAGTGGCTGCCTTCGGCTCAGGTCATGATCCCAGGGTCCCGGGATGGAGTCCCATGCCAGGCTCCCTGCTTGGAGGGGAGGCTGCTTCTCCCTCTCCTCCTTGCTCGTGTGCTCTCCTCTCTCTTAAATAAATAATTTAAAAAAAGAGAGAAATTTTCTAGTACTTACATCGCCAGGCAGGAAAATGGTTCAATGTATTGTCTAGAGATCATGAACCATTTCCTTGTGACAGCCCTAGGTCCCTCCTGCCACCCTGGCATAATTATAATATCGCTCCCTGTCCCTCTCAACAGTGCTCCCATTTGGCTCATAAATCATATTGTCATCCTGTTTATAAGATCCCCAGGTCTATGTGTTTCAGTAAATTTGTCTCCATATTATTCTGTTAAACTCTTTTTATCCCCTCAGTGGCCTCTCACGTTTTATCATGCACTGCTACATATTGGATACTTGACTCTGTTCTTCGGCTTCTGCCTTGCCCTGGCCCAGGTCAGCTCAGGAGACAAAGACCACACGGTCATTCAGGTTGACGTATTCTAACCACATACTCTTACAGCCCAGTATCTTTTTGCAGTGAACCTTCACATCTTTTCCTCTTCTTCTTTAAAACTATTTTATAAACATTAAAATATCTCTAAGATCTTTGAATTCAAGTTAATATGCCAATTAAAAAAAAAAAAACCTCCTAGGTTTTGATTCACGATTCTGCAGGCTCAATGATTCATTCTTAAAAGAAGTGAACCACTGCATTGAAAATATAATCAGGAAAAATTGAACACAGTAAATGGAAACTTTCCGTTTTGAAAATGTTCAGAAATACGTATTTGTGAAATGAGTTTGATCAGATTGAGCCTAGGAACGCATGACATCGTAGATGCTTGCGGGAGAAAGGAAAGGTTGCAGAAGCTTTGTGCTTGGAACAGAGCAAGGGAGAACAGACAAGGGTGTGTTCGTCACTTTGCGCGAGAACATCTAGACGACAGCCAGTTAGGGAAGCTCCTAGGAAGACCTAGTGGGAGAGTTCCGGGGAGAGCTTTGGGCTTGCAAGGTGAGTCCTCACATAAGGACGGCAGACCTCACTCAGGGAGGGACAGCACAGGTCCCGTTGGTACTGGCTCTCCTGCTGGAATCAGCATATCCATGCAAATTCTACATTTTCATCGGAAACAAGAAGGTATCAAGTTGGCTGGAACTATGTTTCTGGTTTGATGCGATGGCTTTCTTTCTGCCAGGTGCTCAGTGAGTGAAGCACTTGGAGATCTGGGCTTACTGTGCTGTCAGTGACCACTCAGAACACACTCGGTGCCCCATCCCACCCTGACCACTGCCACCACCACACACACAGGAACATGGATCGTAAACTTTTCTTTCAAACTCTTCAGTGACTCTCCCGGAGCAGTTGACATCCCAACTCCTGCCTGGATTGCCGTTCTGGACTTCTGCCGGGTGGATTTCTTCATTCCAATATGAGCTTCATTCCATTCCTGGCCACTCTTGGGGTCTCCTCTTAGCTGTGGTATCTCCTGGTCTTGGCCTGGTGGCCCCTCCCCAACCATCCTTCTGCCTTTTCTCTGATCCTCTCCTTTCCAATTCTTGAATTCCCCTCACAGCTGGTGGTCTTCATTGTTCTTATCACCACTGTGATTACTTGTTGGTCTGTCTTGTTTGTTTCCTTGCTCTGTCCCTGAGGGCATGAGCTCTGTGTGTCAGTTACCCTGCACCCCCAGTGCCCCGCACTGCCCGCCCCTACCATAGGCGGTGAGTAAGTAGCTGATGATGGAGGGGGGCTCTGGCTGGCTCTCAGGGCTCCATCTAGAGCACCTCCCCCATGTTTACTGCCACATCTTCTGAGGGGAACAAAAACCCTAATTTGATATACAGAATGCAGAGTTTATAATTTAGCTTGTTAAATAAATCCTGATATGTTTACCGATATGTATGTTAATATTAATTTACATATTTTGTGTGCATATACATATATATATAAAATCTCTATTTTAATTTGCATATGTAAATAAATGGTGATCTATATTTTGATGATTAGCAATTAAGTGCTAGGCACTTGTCACACATCGCCTTTGATTTCCCCGATGATACACACGGGGTGGTGTTACCACCATTCTGAAACAGGACAGGAATGTCTGCTGTGAAATAAGTTGACTAAGTCACACAGCCAGTAGGTGGAAGTATTGAGCCGTATATACATACGCCTCAGGAAGGTATGTGTGTATGTGACCCGCACACAGACACACGGACACACAGACACACCTACAAACATGTATTGTCTACCAGTCTGTCTGTCTGTCTTTTGCAAGAAGTCTTAGGGAAAGCTTTAGTACATCAATGGCTTTTAAACCACATTGTACTTAATTTAATTTAATTTTAGTGTAATTATCCATGCTTACTAAATACCCAGATGAAATTAGTTTACTTTGGAACACTCTGCAACAGATTTTCATGTAGGTGTAACAGGGAAAAAATGTGCACAGTGAGAGAGGGTATGAAATCTAGGAATATATATGGAAATGTTTTGGTGGTGACTGATACCAACAAATTAAGGAATTAAAAATGCCTGGCGCACTGTGTCATGTCTAAAGATTGTGTCCATTAACTCCTTTCCTTTTTGTGGAATAGTTTGCAGTGAGCATGGCTTTATTTTTGTTTCTCAAATTTTGATCACCTTTAAGCTTAACATTTGCATGTTTGATTATTCATTATTATTATGTGAAGTTCTACTAAATATAAATTAAGAGGGAAATCAAGAGTAAATCATGAAATAATAATTATAGGCACTGTTTATTGGAATCCTACTGTGTACCACCAGTCTCTTGAATCCTTATAGCAAAGTAGGTCTTTTGTGCCCTGAATTGTCATACAGAAGGGAAGCATATTCCAGATGCCCATGGTCCAGCCCAGGGTTTCAAGCTGGGATGAGCAGAGCCACAGACCACATGGGGTCCATGCCCAGCCATCTTCTAGTCAGCCTTTGGCGAGTGTATTACAAGGTGGCTTTTGATTGAAAAAGGATTCATGATAGATTCTGATTCTAGTAAGGCTTTTGTAAAGTTGGCAAATTGGAATTCCTTTCTCTCTTCAATATCCATTGGCATTAATTTGTACAAATATTTCTATATCAGGAACCTATCGATGATTTGGTCAGTCGTCAGACTGAACCACTGAACATGAGGCACCTCCAGACTGATGCAGATGTTACATTAGAAAGAATACAGAGTGGAAGGATCCACTTGGATGTGCAGCATTTGGTTTTACATGGTCAAACTCTTCTCAAAAATGTTGAAGCTTTTCTTCTCATTACTCATGTTTATTATCTTACAGGTCTCTTCTCTTACTCCTGTCTGTGTGGTCACTAATAAGTAAATGTATAAAGTAAGAGTTCCATATAATGAAACATATTTCCTCTTATGACACATTTCGTAAAATGCTCTGTAATCCATAACTCAATATGTTTTGCAAACACGAGAAAAAAGAGTTTCTCTGTGCATGTATTTATAATGAGCTGACATATACTCATGTCTTTTTTTTTTCTGAATTGGCAGCACACCTTCTATTCATGTATAGCTGTAATGACAATAAAGAATAAAGGACCACTCAGATCTCTCTTTCACGCACTCACGTTCATTGTGGACAAGAAGGCAGTGCCTGATTTATGACTTGTTCGGTTCACTCAGGAGTGACAGATTACTAGTTTGTGGTGAATTGCATTTTAACAAGAGACAGAACTTAAATAATGGAAGGGATACACTATGCATCTTATTATACTGGCTGGTGAGATTCGAACATCCCCCACCTCCAGATTTATATCTATAAATGCGAGGGATATTTGGCTGTCTGTCTAACAATTATTCCAGCTCTTTTATTGTCTTTGGAAGAGGAACAGGATACTGGCTGAGTTTCAAAAGGCTCTGCTTTCCAGGAAATGGAGCTCCCTGGTTTTACAGCAGGTCCCACAGTCAGGGACCCATCATCGTCCTAAAGGGCCACCGCGGGACAGCTGGATGTGTTTCCAAGTGTCAGTTAGCTCCCTAAGTGGACCTACAATGTGTGGAGGATTCGAGAACAGCATACACTACACACTAAGCACAAATCCTTCCCCATTTTCTCAGTCAGAAAAAAACGTGTTTGAGCGTTTCTGTCTAAAATGTGCTTTGTCACCCCATCATACGGTTGTTTCAAGGGAGGTTGGAGAGCTATTGGAGGTTGTCTGTGGAGAGGAAGCCGTGGGCCTGTCTGCATGGCGTTAGCCAGTATCCCCCTTCTAAGACACATCAGAGTGAGGTTTCTCAGTGAGCAGATGATGAACATGGAATAAACAGTCACTCCCTGGCTTTCCGGGGCTGCGGTGGCGCCATTTGAAACGTGTCTCTGGAATTGGGCAAATGCTTCCCAGCAGTACTCTTGCCTAATAAGCCCTTGGATTGTTGGCTCCTTCTTCCGGCTTTTTCTTCTCTGTGTCATTCCTGATGTCCCTAATAGCTGCAGGGTAAGTTTCATCTGGGCATTTCAGAGTCAACCTCTTCCCCACTTTGGTTTCTAAAGCATCGTCCAGAATACTAAGTTTTATTCTTGAAAATTGTTAATATAGTCAATTATTCTCTTGCAGCCCATTGTTTTTTTCAGTGTAGTGCCTAGGCTCTCAGGTCAGACTGTCTGGATTCAGGATGTAACCCCCAGCCCATGCCTCCCCACGGCTAATTGTGTGAACGTGGACAGTTTACTAACAACTAATAACACAGCACCTACCGCTGTGATTCCTATGAGTTTAACGAGCATATGAATGTGAAGCTCTGAGTCTAGAGCCTGGCCCGGTAGCATTACTGCTCTGTAGATAACTTTTTATATTATAGACTCAGCTTTGACTGGAAGAAACCGTGATAGATCTTTTTATCTTTGCAGCTTCTCATTTTCTTTTTTTTTTTTTTTAAAGATTTTATTTATTTATTCGACAGAGATAGAGACAGCCAGCGAGAGAGGGAACACAAGCAGGGAGAGTGGGAGAGGAAGAAGCAGGCTCATAGCGGAGGAGCCTGACGTGGGCTCGATCCCACAACTCCGGGATCACGCCCTGAGCTGAAGGCAGACGCTTAACCGCTGTGCCACCCAGGCGCCCCAGCTTCTCATTTTCTTGCTCAGGACTTCCTAGAAACATGCACTTTGGTCTCCATGCTGTGTGTCCTCAAATGAGTAGCAGGAACAGGTCTTTGTGAGGGTGTTTCATGGATCCTGTGGACTCTGCCCACACCTCATCCACGTGTGTTGGTGACCATAGCCCCAGGGGAGACACATCCAGTCCTGCACCTTCTTTCTTTGTTTTCTCCATCGTAGGGCAGCTCTGTGGTTGCTGGTGTCGTGATGATCGTGATAATTTTCGTAGTTTGTTTGTAGTACAATGATCGAACTACAGTCTGATTGTAGAGCCTCGGTACAGGACAGATCATGAAATGATTTAGTCTTCTCTTTAGAACTAGACATGTAAGTGAATATTTTCTTTAGAAGCCAAATATAGTTTTGTAATTGTTCCATATCTTTGCTTTTGGGGTCTTCTTCAACAAGTCATTCTCTTTTGGAGGCTCAGTGAACACAGATTCAAAAATTGCCCCCTTATGTGGCTGTATGTCCCCAAAACACAGATCACCTCCTGTGTCTGAGAGCATCTCTCTCGGATATGGAAGCATACTGTACAGAAAATACATCTAACTTCCATGTCATACATTTCAGTGTGATCTAGTTTCCTTTATACCCATTTCAGGCTAATGCAACGGTGATCTAATAGGATGTTTGACGGTTTATAAATGAAAAATAGTCCTTATTGATGTCTTTATTACTTGCCATAATTAAATGATTTAAGAACAATATCATGGACTGAGAAGAACACATTGCATGTACAACCTATACGACCTAGAGTCATCCTTACACCTTCACGATGTAAAGTTGAGTTAAAATGAGGCATTTTGTGATGATACCTAATATGTGTGTTAATTGAAAATTGGCAACAGTTTTTTGGATAGAAGAGTAGTAGTCAACACCACCTCCATGTGTACATTTCAGATCTGAGGTGAGCCTGTTGTGTGTCTTCCTTTTAATACTAATGGGTTGTCTTTAGCCAAAACTACTTAATGGTAGTCCTACCATTAACACGTCTGTTGGTACAATCTGATTGGATCTGGCAAAATACAAGGCCAATTGAATCACCCCCCAAAACTAATTGTCCCTGAAATGTGTCCTTGTGGATATAGTGTTGTATGTATCTTTCCATTAATTTTGAACACAAAACGTTATTGCATATTATTGTAAAGACATCATAAAATTCAGACACTTGATAATTGAATAGAAAGCCCCTAGCAGTAGAGGAAAGGGTAAGAATCAAACCTGGTCATTAGAATTTTTCAAGATAAACGTTAAGGCGTATCCATGTCTGAAAGGGTATCGTCTCTATCATTAGAGAACTCAAATAAGAAGCTATGAAGTTAGCACTTCGAATGCTAAATGTGAAATTCAGTTGACAAACTATCAAATTCCTAAACTCCTAATGAGCTTGGTGATTAAGCAAAGATTTTGCCACAATTTTGTCATTTCTGAATCCCTATTTTTAAGCTAATTTTGAGACCAGAAGGCTGGAAGGCAACGACCCCATCTCCATACACTCCCCTCTTTCCATGTGGATTTCCCAGCCACCCAAAAATAAGAAAATAAGGGCTGGTCCTCGCAGTTCCATGGTCACCATAGTAACAGGAATTGCTAAAGTGAATTCGGGACACTAACCTGATAGTTTCAATGTTTGCTTCAGTTTTCACAAATGAAAACTGTCTTCAAGTTCTCACTAAAAGCACATAAATTATGTCAGTCATACTCACGTTGTACAAGTAAGATCAAAGAATTTTGTTGTCATCTACACAAACATGATACTAGACTCCTGTCTTCTGAATCCCATTGCATATGTTTGATCTCATTTTCTCCCGTGCTTTCTGAAGGTCACATGAGAATAGATAAGTAGTATGTGTTGCTTTCAAGTGTATTGGAAGTGCTGCTGCCCAGTTTTGATGGCGTTAACGTTCTGTGACTTGAGTGCTGCGTTTGTTCGGGATGCTTATATGTGGAATCATGTGGGCGATTTCTCCTCCCTTGGAACTTGTGTCCTGAGTTCTGCTCTTAGCACAGATCACTGAGCTGCTCACGGCGCTCCCATGCATCCCTCGAAACCTGGGTGTGTTGTCTGCACAAACCCGCGTCTCCTTGGATAACATACTGAGGAGGTCAGACATAAAGAAACATCAGATGAACGTTTACGCTTTCCTTCTTTCCTCTGGCCTCCAGAACCAAACTTCGTGTCATCTTATGACATCGGGAATTTCACCTACTTCTTTTTCCGAGAAAATGCCGTGGAGCACGACTGTGGGAAAACCGTGTTCTCCAGAGCTGCCCGGGTCTGTAAGAACGACATCGGGGGGCGGTTCCTGCTGGAGGACACCTGGACCACGTTCATGAAGGCTCGCTTGAACTGCTCCCGGCCCGGCGAGGTCCCCTTCTACTACAATGAACTGCAGAGTACGTTCTTCCTGCCCGAGCTGGATTTGATCTACGGCATCTTTACCACCAACGTGTAAGTAACTGGAAAAGCAATTTCAGTCCCTGCTCCTCTGTTCATGGTGAATGAGTCTACTGTTCTTTGACCTTTGAGGTTGGAAAGTTGCTTTAAAGGAAACCTTTCTTATTTTACTGGGCTAATGGCCAAATACATGTTTGAGTATGAATTAAATATTATGCAACAATTATGTGATTTCTGAGACTGGTATTAGGAAAATAAAGTGAAGCAAAAAAGTTTCAATCTCTCCTTAGGTAATTGTAGCATCAAATTAATTTGACCATTAATTTCCCCTTCCTGATTTGCCAGTGTGTTCTGGGCGCTTTCTGAAATGCTGGTACATAATCAGCTGCATTTTTTTTTCTACATGCAAGTCATGCATTTGTGCATAATGAAGGCAGTGTTGTCTCAAAAGTCTGATCTTTGAGATACTATCACTCAGGCCTGAATCTCTGCTCATATGTGAAATGCACATTCTCACTTTCCCGTAGCTATGTTTTAAACCATTGTTCCCGGACATGGCTAACTTGGGCAGGCATTTCTAAAATGATGATTATATGTTCAAAATATTCTTAAAAAAACAATGTCTTTTTTCTGGAGGGGAGTTACCCCTAGCTCCAGAACTGACAAAATTTGGACCAGGGAAAGCATGGGAAGTTTCCTGGTCTTTCTTTCACTCTTAGTCTGGAGGAGTGTGGCGTGACCCACACTTATTTCGTATTCTTAGCTGCTGTGCCCTGAAAGACTCAAGAGGATCATGCCCCACCCCCAGAGGCGACAGATCATCTTTTCCTACTCAGACTCCGGGTTCCCTTTTGCTGGTGGTCACGGTGGTCCAGAGTGTGGGCTCTGCTTTGAACCGTCTTTGAAATATTAATCTGGTGACCTAACAGTGTGCAGAAAACCTGAATCAGGGTGGGTTGAACGTGCTGGTAAAGGGTGGGGTGAACAGCCACCCTGGCTCGTGTGGGATTGTCCTGGCTTCGGAGTGGAGGGCAGCCCCGTGTCCCAGGAAACCTCACAGTCCTGGGAGAATTGGAGAAGCCTACAGAAATTGCTGGAGACTCACTTCATCTGCTCTTCCTTCCCTGTTACTCTTTTGCTCTTTCCCCAACTGAGTTTAAATGTTAACAGCTGCTCGATAATAACATTTACTCCACGAAGAGTCTTCTTTCTGACATGAAGTTAGAATAAGACAGAAATAGATGGCTCTCCACCCACCCCTACCCCATTGTGACCACCTTATTGTAAACCTGGTTTTCAACCCTAGAGGTTATTTTCCCTCCTTGATAAGTTTCTTTTAAAAAATCAATTTATAGTTTCTGAAGTTGATTTGCTTTCCAAAACCTGGTTTAAGAAATAGTGTTGGCCGCACAAGATGAATGTTCAGTTGCTGAGTTGACATCAGTTTTACACACAATGGGAGCTTGACTTACTTAGTTCATTCCCCTGGCTCTGGGCAAAAACGAACCATTTAAAAAGTTATATAAGTACCGCATCTGGGCCATTCCAGTGGTGAATGGTCAATTTAGATACTCGCAAAAATAAGTTTCAGACTGTTCCAGACGGTTTGTGTAGTGTTGCAGGTGCCCATCATGTTGGAAACCCCCCAGTATGTAGCGTCCGTACAGGCCGAGACAGAATGGCTAGATCGTCCTTTTCCCTCAACACTTGCTGTCACCAGGTCTTGGGAACAACTGTCTGAATCATCCATTTCTAGTCCCAAAACAGAACCCTCCTCTCCTCCCTCTTGTGTCTCAGCCTTGATCTTACCCTCTGGACAGATGACCACGTTCTCAGCAAGATTTGCCCCAAATTGAAAGAAAGCGATGATCCAAGGCAGCCGGTTAATTCTTGCCCGGCTCTGCGTTGGATGGCTTCCTCACGCTGCGGCTAAGCTCTCGGTGCTTCTGCGCACAGTTTTGGGTTGCCTCCTTGTATTCATCATGGTCTCTTAGTGCTGGGAGTGCAGACAAAGGTCACTGTTCCAGCTCCTTCTGCCCCAGGACTGGGTGGTTGTCTCAGCCCCTTGGCCGTGAGTCGGGCAGCATAGGACTGCAGTGTGGGTCTCTGAAGGTTTGACCGTTTTGTTCCCGGGTGTCTAAAACTGGCGCCCCCCAGAGGCTGAAAACCAGAGCTGTGCTCGAAAATGCGGATTTACTTCACCCGACAATATTTCGCTGTTGCCACACTTCGTAAAAGGGCACCGAGCTCCTGAGAACCTCCCATTTACAGCTCCCTCTGCGGAGCTTGAGCCCAGATTTGAGGTTTCAAGATTTCCTACGTCAGGTTTTTCTCTCTGACTCTTTGAATTTAAAATGCTTTTTAAATTAAGAAAAAAAAAAAAAGGAAGGGTCTCTGACAGGCAGTTTTTCGCAAAATGCTTTTAGTTGGTTATTTTTTGGAGGATTATAAACACAACTATCTGGGGGATTTTTAAAAAAGCTGCAGCAGCGGGCCCCACAACCGTCTAGAGGAACCAGAGGAACGGTTGGGTCGAGAGCCACGCGGGACGGGGGAGAGGCTCCGGCCCCTGGAGGAGAACGTCTGCTTCCTCCAGAACTGAAAAGGCCTCCCATGCAGTTCTTCACAGTCCTTTGTCACGCTCGCTGTGGCTGAGTGAATTAATCCCGTCCGGCAGGATTAGAAGTGTCATAACTGCTAAATAGTCTTGCTTCCCACTGAAGTGCTCGGGCTTCCACAAAGAAACCACAGAGCCACACCAGTCACTCTTTCGACTTCATCCTTGGGTTGTTTGGGAGATGGCGATCTTGAAGTCGTCCGGAAGGTGTCTGCGTGGCACAGTGTCCTTCCAGGGCTCTCTGACCTGCCTCCCCTTCTCTCTTCCTCGGTCCCCCCAGGAACAGCATCGCCGCCTCGGCCGTGTGCGTCTTCAACCTCAGTGCCATCTCCCAGGTCTTCAACGGGCCCTTCAAGTACCAGGAGAACTCACGCTCTGCCTGGCTGCCGTATCCCAACCCCAACCCCAACTTCCAGGTAATTTCAGGGGGGCAGTGGGGCACTCAGTCTGGTAACAGCTGAACAGTCTGGTAGACAGTCTGGTAACAGCTGAAACCCCAGTGCATGCACCGTACAGCTGGGAGCTCCCCCAACCCTCACGACAGGCCCGCACTCGGCTCAGCTCATGGAAGTGGGCCGAGGCCTTTTGTCAACTGAGGTGCCTGGGCTGAAAAGGGGCCTTTTGTCAGCTGGGACGCCCGAGGCGGAACTGAAAAAGGCCAGCATAAAGCAGCAGGCTGGGAATCTAAGCTTCAATTAGTGCTAATGATGGTGGACTCTGTGTCCCCACAAGCTCTGGTCCCTAATGAATGACAGCATAGTGAATGGAGCCCAGGGCACAGAGCAGTGGAGACGCACAAACAGAATTAGAGCACTAATTGGTGACTGTGGCGAGATTTCCTGTCGGGGTGAGCGGGATGTGATGGTGCAGCTGGGGGTGGGGGGAGCAGAGCAGATGGTGGCCATTAGTTTATGAATCACAAAATTACAGGATGTTTGAGCTATAAGGGGCTCTGTACGTCATTTACTCTCATCTCCCAGTTTCAGAAGGAGCTGAGACTCAAGGAAGTTGTGTGATTTTCTCATGTTTGGTTGGCCAGCAGGTGTATGAGTCTGTGCAGGCCGCCATAACAAAATACCACCGACTGGGTGGCTTGAAGGAAAGACCTGTGTTTTGTCACAGTTCTAGGGGCTGGAAGTCCAAGATCAAGGTTCTGGCCGATTCAGTTTCTGGTGAGCACTCTCTTCCCAGCTTAAATAGGGCCACCTTCTCACTGTGTCCTCATGTGGCCATTCCTCAGTGAGTGGGGAGAGACGCTAATCCTGTGGGATCCGGGCCCCACCCTTGTGACCCCATTTAACCTTAATTATTTCCTTACAGGCCCCATTTCCAAAGAGCCACACAGGGGTTTGGGGCTTCAACCTATGTATTCGGGGGAGACACAGACATTCAGTCCACAGCAGCAGGCTTCCCTTGAGGGCTTCCCTTCTGCCCCGAATGCTCATAGGATCACCATTATCCTCATCAGGGGTGTAATTTTTGTTCCGCCAAGTTCTAACTCTGCTCGTCACGTTGCTTGGAGCAACAGTGCTGTGATCAGTAGCAAACTCTCGCACAGAGAGGGGGGCGCTGAGCCTCAGTGCAGATAATCAGGCCGAGGACACTGTCTCATTAGCAGCTGAGGCCTCCAAGTTCTGGATGGTTTATCATCTCAACACATTGGCTTTTCAGAAAACTGGGTGTATGGAAAGGTTCAATTATTTTATACTTGGACTTTGGCAGGAACCATTCAGCTCTAACTGTTTTGAAAGAGGGTTTTCTTTTCATTTTCATTTTTATTTAAAAGCATGGGATTGGGGATAGATGGGTGGTTTTTACATGCTCTTTACTATTTCCTGGTTTACTTGAGCATTCAGTTAGCATCTTCCATCACTCATTCTCGCCAATCAGACGAGGAGGGTGGGATACGGAGGCACAGGAATACTTCAGGGATAAACTTTGATAATATCAATTAATGTGCCTCGCTGACTGTAGAAAGTATTTGGAGAGGATGACTCTTAGGGGCCATTTATTGGGTGCCTTCTGGGTGTCATACATTGTGTTAAATGCTTTATCGTGTGCTTGTTGCTCTCTCTTCTCCCCAGTCTGTAAGGTGGACATCGTCATCCACCCTTTATAAGTCAGGAAACCGAGGGATCGGGTTTATGTGTATTACCCCAGCCCTGCTACTAAGAAAGCTCAGTACTAGACAAAGAAATTCCTATTATGGGTCAGGCGAGCTAACCGCTTAGCGGGAACCAAATCTCAAGTAGCCCCGGCTCCTCGCGGCATAGACCATTTATGTCATTATTAGCTAAACGCTGCCCCTCTGCCCCTCTGCTGAGTCTCTGCACCCGAATTCTACCCTGTCCCTGGATGCTGGGGTGCAACATAACTGTTTAGAAAGGCCCTTCGTAAAATCCTGAAGGTGAAATAGGTCATTCCCTTTAGAAAGTTCTTTGTAAAATCCCAAAAGTTAAAAAAAATTAACAAAGATGCCCACAATATTTATAGGGTACTTTTAATGCCTTGGAGTTTGTATTGCAAAGGTCTTGACAATGAACAGTGACTTAATAAGCCCGTGATGGCTTACCACCTCCAGGCAGTGATAACTTGTAGCCCCTTTGTCTGAATATATTTGTAGCACACCACAAACTCCCTCATTTCCGAAGGCCACGGGCGTCTGGTTCTATAATGCCAGTGTCACAGTGAAGGGCTTACTCACGTTTATGAGATGGGTGGAGGTCTGTGCCATAGAACCAGTGAAGCTTGAGGAGATGTGGCATACGTTCCAGGCAGGAAGCTTGCTTAGCTGGGCTGGACTTGTTTGGGTAGAATTTAAGATTCGCAGGGAACAAAAATTATAGATAATGATTCCTTCTATTATTTCTGGTACAAATATGTCCCAAGGATTTTCTTTCGGTTTCCCATATTTGATAACCGTGTTGGCAGAGGCATCCTGACTGACATCCATGAGGCCATCGAGCTGGCATAGGGTGGGACTACATTTTGAACCAGGGATCTCTCCGCTAGTTATGTATGGACGTCCTTCTGTTTGCAGTAACTGGCAGTGAGAAGGGGTTCTATTTTTTTTTATTCTTGTGTGCCTACTGATGTTTGGAATTGTATGCAGCACTTGTAACTCGAACCAGCAAATTAGTTAGAGGAGCAAAAATATAATTCAGGTTTAGGAAGAAGAATGGGTTAGGAGGGACAGTGCATCATTTTTCAAGATTTGATACAGAAATTGCAATATTGAAAACAATAACAAAACAGTGAAAAATGTTTAGTATTTGTTTCAGTTGCCTTCTAGAAACTACTGTAGGCAGTGCTGGGAAAGCTACCTGGTCAGAGTCTACACTGCCCAAAGGCATCCCAGCCCTGAGCTTCACAAGGAAAAGCATTGGTCAGTAACAGGAAACACTGTCCAGACCAGTGGACAGACTCCAGAAGTTTCCGTGCCGTTTTGATAACTCCATCAGAAATGATGGAGCCAAAATGGAAAACAGACCCTTAAAAGTGCTCAGGCAGATGAAGAAACCATTGCTAGACCAGGTGGAGGGGTCAGTCGTGTCATCAGGACCCTTTGATACAGTGTGCGTTTGCAGCAAGATGGGAGCAGGAGTGCCGTTCAGATCAGGTGCTCTAAGCATGAGGCTGGGTGATTGTGGACTTGCGCAAAGCTCCGGCAAGCCGGGGTGAGGATGGGTCTATTGTCTCAGAAACAAACAAAAATCCAAATACTATTGCATTAAAAAAATTAGTAGAATGATAACCCTTATTACTTTCAGAGGCGTTAGCAAGACAGCCACTGTGGTTTGTAACACACTTGAGGACCATGACTCTTTGTATTGTTTCCCTCCTGCGCCAAGTCCCCAAGTTGTCACACAGACACTGCAGGAACCCAGTGTATAAGGCACAGCTAGAGAATTTGCAGCCCATTAGGGAGCTAGGTGGGTTACTTACGAGCCAATAAATATATACTATAAATCTAAATAGCTTTCAAAATAGTTGAAAAAGAATCCTAGGGTGAGATATTTATTATAGGCTGGCAAAATAAACCAAGACATTATAGAGTATAGTTCAAAATTAGTTCTTGGCCAATGATTTTGCTACCCAATTCCAATGTGTAGGAATTTTCTCCACACCACTAAGCAATTTTCCAACACCATCTGGGTGTCCTACGATTCAACTCAGTTCTGACACTGTTTACCAGGAGATAGCATCAGATCTCACAGGTGCAAGAAGCAATCCTGCAAGGCTCCTGCCCACCCCCTCGCCACTTCAGATGCTGATCTTAATGAAGTCCAGGTAGTCACCTGTGCTTCTGACCCATTGGTTCTCGATGGGAAGTTCCAGTGACCTCCCCCCTGGGTTCAATTAATTTGCAGTGGGGCTCACAGAACTCAGAGAAACGTTTTATATACTAGATGACCCGTTTATTATAAAAGGACCTAACTCTGGAACAGCCCACTGGAAGAGATGGACAGGGCAAGGTCTGGGAAAGGCACTCCATGCCCGCTCTGAGCACCACTCCCCCCAAATTTCTACGTGTTTACCAATCTGAAAACCACCTGTCCTTTTTGGTGTTTTATGGAGGCTTCATTACATAGGCATGATTGATTAAATCATTGGCCGTTGGTGATTGAATTGAACCTCTAGCCGCCCTCCCCTCCCTGGAGATCTGGGGTGGACTGCACGTTCCTACCCTCTACTCACATGGTTGGGCCTCCTGTCAATGGGCTTCCATCCTGAGGTTACCAGGGGGCTATGGCCCAAGAGTCACTTCATTAACATAACAAAAGGCACCTTTACTGCTCTTTGCACTTAGGAGATTTCCATTGTTTAAGGAGCTCTGTGTGGGAAAGAGGACAAAGGCCAAATATGTATTTCTTACAAATCACAATATCACAGTGGCACTTCTGATTGATGACTTAAGATATGGGGACCAGGGTAAGAAGGACAAAGGCAGATCCATGGTCCTACAGCTCTAGCCCACCCAGGCCTCCCAGGTCTCCCAGAATTCCAGATTCCTCAAGAGCAGCAGGAGGTCCTCAGTTTTGTGTTAGGACTCCTGGTTTTTGTGATGCCATTTTTAAAAAAAAACACTGTGCACACAACACAAAGCCTGGTGTAAAACTTCCTCCAGCAAGTAGATAGCTAAGGGCCACCTGTGTTTCAGTATTGCCCTTGATTTCAGGAAAAGGAAACTGCCAAATACAGTCACTCTCTGACGAGAGTTCACCTGCGTATACCTCAGACCCAGTCTGGGAGAGAGCTTTCTTTGTGTCACGCGTTCGCTAACAGGCACTGTCCCTATCTCTCAAGTGCTACCGTTAAATGTGATGATTATGGGAAATCTCCTAGCTCAGCCCCCTGCCCCACTAGCAACTGCTTGTGTATTCACCCACGGATCCCATCCTTTATTTATTCATGCATTTCCCGCTGGCCACTGCAGCTCAGTGGACCATAGAATTGCTGTCCTGCTACAGGACAAATTTACCATGGGTTGAATGGCTTCTCTGTGCCAGGCACACTGTTTTGTTCCTTGGCATTTCCAAGTGCTTTCAATTAATTTACAAATGCTTTCCCCTGATGATCTCAGTTGGCTTTACCACTGCCCTGTGGAGGGAGCAGCGCAAGTGTTTTTCCAGCTACTTTATAGATCGAGACAGGCCGAGAGGCAATACCTTACCTGAGACCGTATGGCTCCCGGGGCAGCAGAGCTGACCACTCACCCGACTGCATGGGGTCCCATCACCTGGCAGATGGGCTGCCCCTGCAGGGATGTGTGACATTGGCGTTGCACTGCACCGGACTTGGAATCCAGGTCTCTCTGATAATCTCTAATTTTACACCCTGCTTATCATTTTATAGCACGTAAAACACTGTATCCGGTGCTATAAAAATATCATCTATTTTAAAAAAGCCATTTCCATCGTACAGTTTTGCACCTCGCACTTGTTATGAAACCAGGCATTAGAGATGGCGTGTGCCAAACGGTCGTCTCAGGTGGTATGGACAGAGAGATCCGCTGCCGAGGACCAGCCTTGTGGGCACCGGGGTTTAAGCTTAGGAAAGAGAGGAGAAAGGTTGGTGAGGATTTTCTGATCGTTTGCTCTGCCCCAGGAAAGCTTTTCTGTCTTTCCCACCCCTCTTTCTACCTCGCCCTTGCCAAAACCCACTCTATGCACCGCCCGCCCGCCTCTGCACACCACAGCCTGGCCTCACTTCTCAGAAGTGGCCAGGCCTGATCTTTCCCCCCTGCATCTGCTGACTCCTCTTCACGACAGTGCCTCTGTCTGAACGTCTCTTTCCTTCCGTTCTTCTCTTACCCTTCTCTTTCCCCATCTCCCTTCCTGCCTCACTCTGGCTTGGAGCGTGAGCACAAAGCAGCAAGGCCAGCAGTGTCTTGTGCCCAGGTGGAAAATCCCGAAATAATATTACATCATTTACAGGTAAAAATGGCCCAATTCTATCTCCATGGAACCCATATCTTGCTCATAGACCCACCATTCCGGTAGGGAAAGTATTCGAGCTATATGATGTTCCCGATTGCTGCATTTTCAATTTGAGTAGCTGATTTATCAGACAGATGGAATAGTGGGCACGTGGCCAGACAGCTCCCATGTGACACAACAGGAGACGGGAAGTTTTTCTGCACCGGTGTTCAAGTTAAAGTCAGCACTGACCCCCCCTTTATTTGTTTTTAACGGCTGACCATTGATGATGGAGTCAAGCGACTCCCCAAGTGCAATGAGTTCAAATCTGGAATGGGAGGGACACCAAGGACGGGGACTTTGAGGGAAATAGAGAAACGCGCGTGTTTGTACGAGGCAGTGACTCAGTTGCTGTGTCCCCTCCGGCTGGGTGGCCAGGATCGGCCATGGGTGTCCAGGTGGCCTGTGGGTGTCCCGTAACGGCCTGCTTTCCCTTGCAGTGCGGCACGATGGACCAGGGCCTGTACATGAACCTGACGGAGAGGAGCCTGCAGGACGCTCAGAGGTTCATTCTGATGCATGAGGTGGTGCAGCCGGTGAGCTTGGTGCCCGCCTTCATGGAGGACGACAGCCGCTTCTCCCACATGGCCGTGGACGTGGTGCAGGGCAGGGACATGCTGGTCCACGTCATCTATCTGGCCACAGGTAGGAGTTGGCACCGCCTCTGAGTTCTCGACCATCTTTTCCTTCCGTGTTTCACATTCCGAATGTGCACTGTCAGTGTCAGGCTGTGAGTCGGGGTTCTCTCCTCCCCCAGCAAAGCCCTGGGACAGTCCTGTCCCCCAGGAACAGCCTTGGCCTCATCATCCTGTGCTTCTCACAGGAAACTGCGTTTCACTCTCTTTATTGCATTACATCGGTCCTGATTTTAGTTGGGAAGACAATGCCTAATTTCTTCATTATTATTTCTTAACTACTCATAAAATAAGTCTTTTTTTTGGCAAGACCATTTTCATTGGCATTGTTTAAGACCTTGGAATTTGTTAGAGGACACTGCTGGGTGTGATATTATCCTGGGATTGTCATCATGATTTTCATTTGGTTCAAAACAGTGCTCACAAGATATTCCTGTTGTGGGATGTAGATACAAGCATTTAAAGAGTATGTTTGGGGGCATAAACAACAAATTGTTTTAAAGAAAACATAGGCAACAGTGTTGATCACATTATCGATGACCACTAGACATATCCGGTTTCCAATGTCATCAGCTTATTGGAGGCAGTCCTGTCTTGGTTTACGGCACAGACAGGGCAGGGGGCCCGAGGCCAGCCTCCGAGACCGTGTCCCAGCTTTTCCTTGCCTTCAGGTCCTCCCACAGGCTCCCGCACCACGGCGCCCGCCCCCACGCCCACATCCTCTGTCCAGTGCCCTGTGGAATGCCCACTTTCTCAAAGAACACAATTTCCGTTGTCTTTTATAATATTTCATATCCATCACTTGGTTGGTTTTATTCATAAAGTCCCAAGATTTATTGAATGTTAACTGTTTTGTGGATCATAGGAGCAGTGATGGGTCAGATGGTGAGCAGCAGACTGGTGACGTCCTGCTCTCCTGAGGACAACACATAATCAACCAGCCACTGCCAGAAGTGACAGAGAGGTGTGACAGGCTTACGCAGTGGATGTGAATAGGGCCATGGGCTAGAAGAGCCAGGGAGGCTCCTGTACTTGACCTCTTGGTGAGGGTTGGCCTCTCGCAGGAGGTGATGTTTAAGCTGAGAGTTTACTAAGGAGCAAGACCTGGCTTTGCAGGAGGAGGGACACGGCGGAGGTGAGGGAGTGGCCAGCTGTGGGCGGGGCCACCATGTTGTCAGGTAAGGTAAGGACAAAGACGTGACCTTGGGATCCCCAGAGGAGGCCATCGGTGCCCCTGAAGGTCCGTCTGAGGGAGGAGCAGGGAGGAAGTGAGGTGGAACTTCCATGATGAGCAAGGCTTCGGAGAGGATTGGTGGGAGCCTGGGGGGGTTGCGAGCTTACGTTTGTTGTGTTTTAAGAGGAGACAGAGAATTACCATTGCAGTGTGTGTCTTGTTCACCAGAGCATAAGAAGGAATCATGGCTTGTTTTCTGCCATTTTTATCCTCAATGCTCACAGGGTGCCTGGTGTGGGGTAGACTGAGGAATGAGTGAACTGGATCTTTCCAAAAGTTACCCTAGTTTTTCTTCATCAAGTTCTGGTTGGTGCCACAGAGAATAGAGACCTCATGGAATTCCAGGGGGTCTATGAGTCTCTCACCAGTACCGGGAGTGGGGATGGAAAAGGGGAGATGAGGTGGTCCTGAGCAGGCCTTGGAGGGTCCGGGCAGGGCAGCCTGAGGCCTCAGCCTGAGAATTCTGCCCTCTTCTAGAACCGAGGCTGAAGGAAGGTGATGTTTGCTTCCTTGTGTTTATAAGGGTTTGTAGTGAGCTTACAAGGATTTCTAACGGCACTGTCCTGGCACTCTAATTTCAGTCAGTTCAGGCTGCTGTAACAAAATACCGTAGACCAGGGGGTGGGGGGTACTTTAAATTTCAAGTCCGTTTCTCACCATTGTGGACGCTGCACGTTCCATGTCAAGGTGCCAGCCAGTCTGTCGCCCAGTGAGAGTCCTCGTCCTCATTCGTAGATGACCATCTCTTTGCTGTGTCCCACATGCTGGAAACAGGTCATTTCTCTTGTGTCTCTTTTATTTTTTTAAGGTCTACTTATTCATTTTAGAGAGAGAACATGAGCGGGGGAGAGGGGCAGAGGGAGAGAAAGAGAGAGAGTTCTCAAGTAGATGCCCTGCTGAGCAGAGAGCCCGACTCGGGACTTGATCCCAGGACCCCAAGATCATGACTCGGGCTGAAGGCAGATGCTTAACCGACTGAGCCACTCAGGTGCCCCTTCATGTATCTCTTATAGCCCTGATTAATACATTTTGAAGGAAAAACCTTCTTTTCTAAGTTTTTATTTAGAATAAAATCTATTTTAAAAGGATATTATTGTTAATGATCCAGCATATAGGTTTCTTCTTTATTTCCAAGGAATTGAAATGTGAAAATGGAATATCGGAAAGAATAGTCCAAAATGCCAGTCTACTTTCACTAACCCTGTGAAGAGCTGAACAACTTCCTGACAAGTAGGCACGACAAAGATTAGAGATTCTGACTTAAAACTCTAAAGGCTCACGTTGATGGTGTTTTATTTATATCTTCCCAGTAGAGTTCTGTCAAGACAAACCAGGAACATTCCTCCTCTTTGATATGAAAGCCAATGCTGAGCACACGTGACCGGGGTCCTTCCAGGCCCCGTTGCAGCACGGGCTGGGCCTCATCCAGGGATTTATCAGTGCTCAGCTGGTAGAGCCTGAGTGTAGCACTCCTCACGAGGCAACACGAAGCACAGTGCTTTCTAACTTGCTAATAAAATCAGTTTGCTATCTTGGGTTTGTGCATCCACGTCTGGGGATACGTTTATTTACTCCCCCTTGATTTTACTTGAATTAACAGGAACTGGAGAACACCTGCCAATGGCCATTTGAAATTTGGTTTATTTTATTTGTCAGTATTATCTAAAAATCGAAGTCAAATAGACCTTGTTAATAGTGCAATTCCTGGTGCTTCCTGCAGCTCAAATGGCTTTTCCCTGCTGGCCGCCACCCCCCTGAGTCAATGGGCCTTTCCCGGACACGTCCCGGTCTGCTAGCTGCTGCTCCTGTTTCTCTCTGATTGGCAGTCCAGCCAGGGCTAGGCTCATGATCTGGGCCACGACTGTGCTGCTGTTTTATAAGCTATTTCTTTGAAGGTCTTCTCAGAGCAAGAGGCAAAATGGCAAATGGTAACTCCGTTAGAATATATATGCCTGGGGGTGCCTGGGTGGCCCAGTGGGTTAAGCATCTGACTCTTGATTTCCACTCAGGTCATGATCTCAGGGTCCTGGCATCCAGTCCCGTGTCAGGCTCTGTGCTCAGTGCAGAGTCTGCTTGTCCCTCTCCGTCTGCTCCTTCCCCCACTCATGAGCTCTCTCTCTCTCTCTCACTCTAAAATTAATAATAATAATAATAATAATAATAATAAATAAAAGAAGAATATGCGTGCTGGACTTTGTAAGTGACTGAGTCTCACATCCGTACAGCTGCTCTGCTCCCCTCGCAAAGACAAAACTGGAGGCGCTTTGACAACCCGTGTGTTCTGCAGTTCTTCTCCTCACTTGATGGGCAGATCGCCATCTCCCTGGCTCTCTGCCTCTGTCGTGTTCCTGGGCTGGCTCCATCCTGTCCGCTGGCCTCCAACGTGTGGCTGGTACTCAGGCTCTGCCCGTAGTCACGGTGCTTCTATTTCTTGCCACCTCCCTGGAAATATCGCTCAGTTTCAGAGTTCCTACGATCCCTTCCAGGATGAAGTATAGTACTTTTATTTTTACTTTGTCTCCATTCCAATGTGTCTGTAATCGAATGTGTATCTTTACTGCACAGATCTGCTTCTGCTCCCCTATTCTCTCTTGTTCTAGTGCAGGCAGCACATCCTGGAGATTTGAACCCTCCGCCACCTCTACTAACCATCCGTTTTATTTTCCCATAACTATTAATTCCCTTATTTGCATCTCTGACTGTTCTACAGTACTATTCTAATGCAGTGTTTGTTCAGCTTGAGAGTGGGTAAGACATGGATTCTGATTTAGTACAGAGAGCTGGGATTTTAGAGAGAGAGAGAGAAAGAAATATGTATTTAGAACAAGAAAAGAACTAAGAACAAATTAGAAATTTTATTTTACTTTTAAATTTTATTTTATTATTTTTTATTGACACATAGTTGATACACAATGTTACATTAGTTTCAGGTGTACAACATACTGATTTGACAAGTGTATACATTATGAGGAATGCTGGCATTTTACAGGCTCCCAGGTGAACTTAGCACTGTGCAATTCTGGACCATATTCAAGTCATGCTGTTCTGGATGAAATAAGAATTTTCTTGACCTAGAATCTCTCTATAACAGATGTACTTTACCTTTCTCTGTGGTTAGGCACTGACATCGATGTGATTAGTTCCTAACTGTTTGTAATGCAGATATGAAATCCATTATCCAGCATGAGCCTAACAGATATGTTTAGTGTTTGTTTCAGTAGCTACTGATATGATTTGCTAACTAGTTCATAAAACATCTGGGACTTGATTTGAAAGAAAATGTTTAAGATGCAGCAAGCTAGTACAGAATGATTAAAATGTATCGGGCAATGGGGCTCCTGGGTGGCTTAGTCGGTTGAGTGTCTGACTCTTGTTTTCGGGCTCAGGTCATGATCTCAGGGTCATGGGATCGAGCCCTGCATTGGGCTCCATGCTGGGCATGGAGCCTGCTTGGGATTCTCTCCCTCCCTCTCCTTCTGCCTCTCCCCCCACCCTGCTTGAGTATGTGTGCGCTCTCTCTCTCAAAAAAAAAAAAATATGTATATATATACACATAAACACATGCTTACACACACATATGCCAAAAAAAAGAAAAAAGAAGAAGGTCAGAAATTATCTCTAATAGAACTTGGTGGTCTGGACAAGGGGCAGGCAAAGGTACCGGGAATGATTTCTCTGAAATAAAGGAAGATTGAGTCTGAAAATTTCAAAGCACACCATGTTTGAGCTATATTGATTCAGAATAAATGAACACCACATGTAGCCAGGTTAAGTTTTTAAATTCCAAGAATCGATAAAGCATTGGCATTCAGGAGAAAAATAACCCTGATGGAAAAAAGTTAGGAGGCCCCAAAATATGGTCCAGGTGCATAAATCTATGAAACATGGTCTAAAATAGTCTGAAGAAAAGAAATGTGAATCACAAACATTGTGGTCAACCAGGAATAAAGAGTGAATAGGCAGACACTCCCCCAAATGAGAAGATCTCAGGCATCAGAATACTGGGGGGTCTTTTTTACAAGTACGAAACAAGACTAATTCCTGTCTAGATGCAGCCAAACAAATGATGGAGAAGGTTTGAGAAAGAAAGGAAAACAAAACAAAATTCAGCAGCAGACATCTCAAGAACAGATTTCAAGCCAAACAACATATATAATAATTGGAGGAAAATGAAGTGTGACTCCAGGGCTTTATTCTAGGCTAATCTTTCCTTCAAAAAGAAAAGCGCGGGGAGAATTCAGGGATACAGCATCTGTGATTCCTCCCTTACAAACAGAAAACCTTCATGACTAGCCAAAGGCAAAAAAAAAAAAAAAAAAAAAAAAAATCAGTACAAAAACCTCAGGAAGGAAGTTCTGGAAAGAGGATGGGTGTTGGGATGAAAATCCATTTTAATTTCAGATAAAGAGGAATGAAGTTGCCCTGTAGAACACGACGGTAAGCAAGTGCTCTGAGAGTTGGTGGAGCGTAGTGTGTTCAGAAAACTTCGAGCTCAGAGAGGGCCTGGAATCAGACCAATCTCCAAGCATGTCCTCAGCTTCTCTTGTCCTCACTCTGTGCCGGACCCTCAGCCATCGGCTCTGGCTCAGTCGCCACCATGGCTGATAGATTCCTGGCAGGACTGTGGGATTCTTCCAGCTGATGCCTACCAGCTGTGGCCAAGTGCCTCCTGCCACCTCCGGACTGGGTTCCAACATTGCACCGCTGGCATGGGATCTGGCTTCTCATGCAGGTGCAAAAGGCATGGGGAGCTGCACCCCAGAAGTGAAGTGGGCTTCACTCCCTGCGAGGTGAGCTTCAGCCAGTGAGATATGCAGGGCATGGGAAGAAGCAAGCTAATGCATTTCCTTTCTCGTTTTCCCTCCAATGGGCTGTCCGAGGCAAGCAGCCAAGCAGACATCTCTCTGTGGTTCGATATGAAGGAGCAGTCCCATGGTGGCATCTTGAATGGCATTGCTTCCTGTTCTTTCCTGCTTCCATACACACACACACACACACACACACACACATATATATATATACACAAACTAATATACATATATGTACATATAGGTATATTAGTTTCTAGTGTACAATATACCCTGCTTCCTTTCTTCCCTCACTCATGCAGCCCTGGGATTGTACCCCTAATAATGTATTAGCTCTTATCATGCTTCATGCTCTGTGTTCTTGGCAATCACAGTAAGAGAGTATTTGCTCCACCCTGTAGAGCTGCATGGCTACAAACATAGGCAGAGATAGATGATGTGTGCTCTATAGACCACGTTGAGATACTCAGATTTCAATCTATAATCAATCAATAATAATAATACTAATAATAATAAACGGGCACCTGGTTGTCTCCATCAGTTAAGCATCCGACTCTTGATTTGGGCTCAGGTCATGATCTCAGGGCCTTGAGAGTGAGCCCCATGTCGAGCTCTGTACTGGGCATGGAGCCTGCTTAAGATTCTCTTTCTCTCTCTCCTTCTGCCCCCTCCCACGTGTGCAAACTCTCTTTCTCGAAGAAAACATTAAAAAATAGTAATAAAACTGAAAATTTTATTAAAAAAAAGTAACATGAAGCAATAAATATTTTCAAAGTTTACTGTCCATAATTCCTAGAGAGCGAATTGGAGGGTAGCCCTAAGGGTAGAAATGGTACAATTTGGGTCTACGATATCACTGTGATTTCGCTGCAAGTTTCACTGATCGTATGAAAATAGTCCTAGTGACATGTCATTTCGCTGCAATTGTAAATGAAGACTAATCTGTGCCCAGGGCTGCTTCATTCAGAAACAAGGTCAAGGAGGACATGGGTGTGGTGGGCGTGGCTAGCAGACAGGCAGTGATGGTGTCGACTAAGGCCTCACTCTTCACCATGGCGATCTTGCCCCTAAAGGGGCAAAAATTGACTCCTGAGGGACAAAAATATCTTACTTTCAGGTATAAAGCACAGATATACATCCACTACATAAACATAGATATAGTCTTTAGTATTAAATTCTCAGGTCCTGGAAGACAAATACAGGAAAAAAGAAAAAAAAACTGTGAAAAGTCTCTTTCCTGGAGAGATAAAGAAAAACAGTTTGAGAAATATTGCTCTTGGGTATTTTCATAGAGATAAGTTAACAAACTCAGTGTATGTTCTGGAAGTATGGAGGGGTGAGGAAATGGGTAAGGTCATGAATAACTCCTGGTTTGTTTGGTTTGGACCGTTGAATAATTGCTGACAGCCTTCTCTGAGAAGGGAGAAATGGAGATTTGGGGGTTAGATTCCCTGGAGAGGTTCATCCGTAAAGACGACAGGCTCCCTGCCCTTAAGAAGCTTATATTTTAGAGACAAACAACAAAATAAACAGTTATATGAAATGTCGCTTGGGAAAAAAAAAATACAGCATGAAGAAGGAATGCAGAAGGTCAGGGTTTCGGGCTAAAAAGTCATTTCTAAGGGTAACGAATTGTGTTTACTGATTATCAGGAGGTAGAAGGTAGAGCGTGGAATCGTACTTTCAAGGACTTCTGTGTTTTGGAAGGCACCATCTTGACTGTTCTCAGTAGGGATTAGACCCTATGAATCTGACTTTTATAAAGTTTCCAGTGACTGATGGGAATCATCTCACTGAGAAGGCCCACTGAGCAGGAGAAGGGATCACTGAATGGGTGACAGTCTGAAGGCTACCAGAGGTTGGGGTCCCATAACCCCACGGAGGAGAAAGTAGATGGGACCCCAGCACTCATGGCTTCCCATGGCTTTTCCAGGAGTATCATGGAGAAAATAGAGCCAGTGGCTCTGTCCTACCCTCCCTTTCTTTTCTTCCAAATATGTGCATATTTTAAAGGTTTTATTTATTTATTTTTAGAGACAGAGAGAAAGAAGGAGCATGTGAGTGGGGGGAGGGGCAGAGGGAGAGAGAGCAAGAGAGACTCTCTAATAGACTCCCAGCTAAGCGTGGAGCCTAGTGTGGGGTTCGATCTCATGACCCAGAGATCGTGGCCAGAATCAAAATCAAGAATGTTCTTTTTACTCTAGAGTTTCTCCTGTAAGAGTAACAGTTGGCAACTGGCTTAGCACATGCTGAAATCCCATTCCTGACTTTATCCCTCTGTGTGCAGTTTCTTCCAGTACCTTCTGTAGCCCTGCAGAAGGGGCTATGCAGAGAGGAAGATGAGGCTGCTGAGTGCAGGATGGGCCCCAACATTCGCTTGGACCAAAGTACACAAAACTTGAGAGACTCTAGGGGTATCCCTGTGGGCACCAAACATTGACCGATACACTTCTGTTACCATTATTAATAGCTGTCTCCCTTAATATTTAGAATCGATTTGCAAATACTTAGGTGAAATGAGCAAGCATAATATTGTGCAGATTGCATGTTGGAAAGATTTTCCAACAATCACTCCTAATTCTGCCCATCTCACTGAACACTGGAAATCCAAACCTAATCTGAGCTTACTCGGTTTGCGTCCATTTGTGTAAGGGATTCTCTCCCGTAGGCTGGAAGGAAGCATTATGTAGTTCGAGTGTTCATTAGTTAAAATTTAAGAAATTTTGTATTTAATGATAAAATCATTGTAGAGAATGATAGCAGTGTGGGAAAATCCCAATGACCTGGTGTTATGGGTAGGATTATGTCCCCCGCAGAAGACATATTGAGGTCTCAACCCACCAGTATCTCAGAACGTGAGCTTGTTTGGAAATAGGGTCTTTGCAGATGTGAGGAGTTAAGATTAAGTCACACTGGAGTAGGGTAGACCCTTAATCTGATGGGCCTGGTGTCCCTTTAAGAGAAGGAGACACACACACAGGGAGAAGGACATGTGACAACATGGGCAGAGACCAAAATGTGGGGCCACAAGCCCAGGAACACCAATGATGGACAGCCACCACCAGGAGCTGGGAAGAGACAAGCAAGGATTCTGCCCAGAATCTCAAGGGAGCACAGCCCTGCCGATACCTTGATTTCCGACCTCCAGCCTCCAGCACTGCAAGATGATATATTTCTGTTGCTTGAAGCCGTCCAGGATGCCTTGGTCTTCCATGACTGCAGCCCCAGGACGCTAATCCACCCAAGGGCACTTGGCCACTTCGCATGCGGTCTTGCAAGCAGACTTAAAGTGTAGCCTGCCTTTCTCCTGTTCCCCTGACATTTCTTAGTGAGTAGAACTCAATGAACAAAATCGGTATTTTACTATTAGTTTATGTCAGGCCCAATTAAAATGAAAAGTGTCCTGTTGAAAACAATTTAATATATGCCAAGCCGCTTCAAATGGCATAAGAACTACCAACTGGTTGGTTTTACTAAATACTTTAGGAACATTCATTATTGTATTTTAATGCATTTTGTTTTTAAACATGTTTTCTGAATAATTTGAGTAGCTCACGCCTAGTTCCCCATCCGCAAAATAAGAGGGAGTTCTGTGCTACAAATGAGTGAATCCTCTGAATGTGGGGCAGGTGGCCTCTGTGTCTCCGGAGTAGCCCATTTTCCCGCTCTCTTCTTCTCTGCCTTCTCGTGTCTGAGACCCTGCTCAGTCTTCCAACCTTCCTCTTGCTTGTTTCACATGATCCGTATTGATTGAAAGTTGCCCCAGGTAATAAAGCGGGGCAGTCTATGGACAGAAGAAATACAAACCATTGCTCTTTACCACGTCTTTTCATAGAAATCCTGGCGGACGCTCGTGGCTGACGTATCTCATGAGGGTTTCATGGTGGTTACTAGAGTTTAAGTACAACAGTCTCCTGTTCCCAGACCTGCTGTCCTCCTGTTTATGCAGAAATCTGGGTAGGATGTCATTGTTTCTGTGGGAAATGATGTCACAACTCCAAAGAAATATTAGTGATGTCCACCAAATGCCCTAAATCTCCACTCTGCAGAGGAAGCCTTTCTTGTGAAAACTTTGCAAAGTGGTGACATCAACAATGAGCCATCTCTTCTTTCTCTCTCCTCTGTCCTTTCTTTGTACTGTGACCATGATGCATGTTCTTTTCCTGACTTGAGGGACAGGGACACACACCCCTGCAGGAGAATCCTCCTGTCATCCTACCTTCGGTGAGGTGGCCGTGTCTGTTCCCCAGGGGCTGCCACCTCTCAGACATTCGGTGGTTCCAGGACCCCTGGGGAGCATTCAGGAGTCTCTCAGGAAGGTACTGTCCCTGCTCCGGGGTTGATGTGGACCTCTGTGAACACAGAGGATCAGGATGAGGTTTTGTGTTTCCTTTGAGAATGCAGGGAACAGAATTTTAGATCTCCGCCATGTCCACATTGCAGGTGGGCATTCGATTTAGGTGAAATTGCTGTCAACGGGCCCAACACAGTCATTGTCTATGCTGTTAAATCAGAAAAGTAAATTGTTCTTAGCACCATAAAATCTGAAATAATTTGATTCTTTTATGTTTACAAATTGAATCTGTGCACTAGGAAAACTCTAGTTCCACTCAGTTGGCCACAGTGCTGTTGTCTCTTGGCCATGGAAAGGGATATTGTCTTCAGAGTAAATCTTTCCATAATGTTTTCATGTAACATGATGTTGACCATGGTAACCGGGGCTTGGCAAGGTGGCAGGTTGCTTGGACCTCAGTAGAGCCCCATCCTATCAGGCAGCCAAATCACTCCTCGGATTGTTTATGCCTTGGTTTTGAATGTCTGCCTTCTTCATTCTTGACCTAAGCACCTCCTCGCTACCTTGTAGATATGATGCTTGCCTGGCAATGATGACCAGCCTACTGAGCACATTTAAGCCTTGGCCTCTGGGTAATTCAATTGTAAAGCAGATAGTAGGCATTCAGAAGGACAAGGAAGGAATAAGTACAATCCCTACTGCTTGATAAAAGGTCGTGAACAACGACATTATATAGGCTTTCATCCAAAAGTGGTTACACTGCTGAGTAGCAGGAAGAAAACACACCCCATCATTTTTTTGCAAATAAGCCTTCTGAAGAGGAAATGCGGATAGAAAAATCCCTAGTGTAGAAGGGATTTGACAGACCTGGGGGGAAGAGAGTGCCCAAGTTAGGGAGCGAGGCGTACCGATGAATATCATAGTTCCCACCTGGAACGCATTAGAGGAAGCGGGCTCTCCCCAGATCATCGCGGCAAATGAGCACAGCACACTTCATGCACCAGGATGCGGGCAGCATGCTGTGATTTGGGTAAACAGCCTGCTGCAGGGTGCAAATAGCGACAGTGCGTATGTCTCCAAACAGAGCGGTTCGGGATGGAGGGAGACAGTATTTGTCATGTGCAGAGATGCCAACATAAGATTTTCTTTTCATTTTTGTCTTTCAAAAAATAGCATGGTTTCACAGCCAGATTAAAAGACTGTTGAATTACTGGTTGGCTTATAAAATTTCCACCCCTCTTTCCTTTTGAAACGTAGAGATAGCCACATTGATGTTCCTTAAATAGGGTATTTTATGGCCTCTCAATAGAATTGCCTGTACAAAAAGATGTGGCAGGAGTTCTTATCAAGGAAGCATACAATTCTCAGTGTTCAGAATGGGAGGATGTTCCAAGTAATGTCCTCAGGGGCAAATGCTGCCCTGACCTAATTCCATCTGACTTACCCATTCAATAAATAAGTATCTTCTTGGAGAAGCTGAGGACTTGACTTTTACTGATGATACCTTCTACGAAGAATCAACACAGCCTGCACCTGACCAACCCCTAAATCAAGAATACCTGGAATTATAATTCTAGAGGCGGTTACACATGTAGACCAAAGAAAAATCAATGTGAAGTAAAAGTTCCTTCCCTTATTTTTCATCGGCTGACCTTAACATATGCTAAATAATTGCCAAATGTATGAGCAGAAGGGAAGTGGGAAGCTTTGTGTCCGTCTGTCCATCCAGCTATCCTTCTCATCAGCCAAGCCCCACGGTCATTATTTTAACCCCAAATATGAAAGAAAAAAACTCTGGGTTTTTGGTTCTATCTCATTCTTAAGGAGCATTCAATGCAAATTAGTTAACTTTCTGACTAAGGGTATAATTATCATCACTTTTTGGATTTCTGAAGACTGCAGAAGCTTAACTCAGTTTGAAATTTTTAAAGCGTTTTGAGATTAAAACACGGTCCAGGAGAGCAGTTCTTATCTGTTTTTAGTCTATCTCTTGTGCTCCGACTGGGTATAAAGACACTGATGGAATATATGATTTGTTTTTTGAGGAATTAGACTTGAGTTGAAAGAAAGGAAAGGAAAATTTGATCAAGGAAAATTTGTTGCTTTAACTAGAAAACATGTGTGCAGCTTTGTGACCATGTGAGGCTGAAACACTGAGATCTGTCTGCAGTCTGTAGAAGTCCCTTACAATGTCCCCGGGTGGTACAGTCGGTTAAGCGACTGACTCGGCTCGGGTCCTGATCTCAGGGTTATGAGATCTAGCCCAGTGTTGGGCTCCATGCTCAACACAGAGTCTGCTTGAGATTCTCTCTTCCTCTGCCCCTCCTGCTCGAGCGCTCTCAATCTCTAGAATAAATAAATTAATTTAAAAAAAAAGAAGAAGAACCCTGAGTTAAGACAAGTAGAAGTTGTTTTTCATACTTTTAGAACAGATAGGAGGTTTTAGAGGCCTCCATTTTCATGTATATGTGCCAATAATTTAAAAAATCCAATAATTAGTTGTCTAAGTACTCAAATACATTTATGGGATTTTAAAATAATAATAAAAAATCCACCCTTAGTATTGAAAGTGACCTCTAAGATTAATTTCAGGGTAGAAGCTTCATTTAGGTCCTCATTGATATGATCACTTAATTAATTTTTAAAATCTGACCTCGTCCTTAGCAAAAGAACACTGGTTCAACATGAAAAATAGTGGCCTTGACTTGTCCTTGATAAATTGGGTCTTTAAAGGCAATCTTCACAAGGAGTTGCTGCTTTTTGAGTTAAACAATAATTTTTTTCTTTCATTTAGGAATTTCATTGATTATACAATGTTGGCATTTTTTTTTTAAATTTAAATTTAAATTTAAATTTTTTAAAAATTATTTCTGAATGGACCGCATAAGAGCCAATTGTCTTGGTCTTTATTAAATTGCTGTCCTGTGATTATTTGCCGGGAGCTTATCTTCAGGAATCTCTAACTTTCAAAGGTGGGTCCTTAACCTGCACCTGTGGCTTCCTCAGATTCCTTCCTGGCCTTGGGCACAGAGCATGCTGGGAGCAGGAGGGCATGGGCTCCTTGCCAGCTCATCGTGCCCTGTCTGGGCTCTGACCTCTCACTTGGTTTTAGGTGACAGAGCCTTTGACGTCTTCTCTCTTGAGTGCTGTTCCAGTCTTTTCTCCAGTGTCTGAGTTTTGTCTGGCCTCCTCTGACACATTCCCCTCCCAGGAATCAGGGGACTGTTCAAGTGCCCCGTGGTTAGTCCTGCTCTGTCACCAGACACTGACCTGTTGCCCCCCCTCCACACCGGCCCCAGTCCTCTGTCTCCTGCTGTGTGATTGGGACCCTCGCTGTGGCCTTCATGGTTGGACGATGTATCAGTGGTGTTAGGTTTAGGCTATTTCTCAAATATTCAGATCCTAGTTATGGAAAAACTGAATTTTGTTAAGACTCATAATTTGCCTTCTGTGTGAGTAAGAGCTGACTGGGGTGCCACAATGATCACAAACTAAACCCACAAAAGATTCAGGGAGCCACACTGGAAAGTCAGCGTGGAAGCCAGCAAGCGGAAGGGCCTGGAAGCTTCCCATCAGTGTGGGACCCATCATCTCAGAAGTATTACAGTGGAGCCTGTTTCTCTGCACAGGAACATTTGAAAACACGTGTCACCTGCCTGGTGGGTCCAGCTGGGGCTGTCCTGCCCCTCGGATATTTGGTTCCTTATTTCAGATCCTACTTTCATGCCTTTAGACATCCACAGTTTTCCCCATAATTTCTGTTGAGTAATCTCTGGTCTTAGGCTCACAGAGTCCTGTCTATGCTCAGGTGGGATGTGTTTCTTATGCACTATCAGCACATCTTGAAAGATAGGGAGGTTACTGCCTGGTGGGGAAGGACGGATGGATCTTCCTAAGAGAAGGCGCAGGATATGGAAAACTTAGGGGGCGTTTGAAAGGTGAGAAATTTAAATTCTCTGGAGTTGTGGGTGGAGAGATAGGAAATGGAGCTGAAAAGATAGGATGTATCACATTGAAAATTTTATCCTAACAAATGAATTCAGGATTTCAGATGCATGGGCAGATTTGAGCCAAAGGGGAGCAGACACAGCTCAGTTTTTAATATCCTGTATTCCAGTTGCATGTGGGCAGTCTGGTAGTTGGAAATCCCTTTTAGAAGCTGCAGAGAGAGGTTTGGGTCAGTAATAGAGACCTTGGCTCAGGTTTGAAGCCATAAGAATGGATAAAGTCCTGCCTAAAGAAAGCACGTGAAAATTGTAGCTACCAAAGAGCTTGGAGCATCAGCCCCTTGTTCATAATTAGTAGAATTCGGAGGAATGACAAAATCATTTTCTTGTTCCATTGAGGAGAGAGCTCTCCTTTCTCTTTTAAATTAATGTTGGAAAAGTATAAAAGTGCTTAGCATAGATTTTTCCCAGCCATCCCAACTCACACTAATGGGACCAGACGCCGTGTAAATTTCACCACTGGGGTGACAGGCTGATTTAGACTCTGTGTTCCCGGCTGGTGACTGTTAGGGAAGGGCTGCCGGCTCTGCCAAGTGGGTGGCTGTTTTGTAACTTAGATACAATAAATCCAAGGCAAGTAATTTCCTACTAGGAACTTGAATTGCCTCCTTAGTGGAATGATGAGAGCTAGATGTAAGTGGTGTGGTCAGATGAGAGCTTCAAGAGGACGCCCAGAGGACTCGATTGATTGTTCTCATTTTAATTGTGATACTGTTTTTATTCACAGGAAACACCAGTGATAAACTTCCTAGAAGCATCAGCTTATGATTTTGCATAAAGGGGTGTTTGGTTTGGTTTGGTTTTTTGTAAGGCGGTAGAGGGTGTGGGAACCGAGGTGGCATCTGCCCTCCAGCTTCGGGTGCGGAGAGGACTGACAGAGTCAGCAGCCTGCTTTTTTTAGACAGAACTTGAGTAGGGCTTATAATCCATAAGTCTGAAGTAGCAATAAAATTATAATAGTGGGTCCTTCCATGTGCTGTGTGCCAGGCACCAGCCCAGCCCTCTTCATAGAGAAGCTCACTGTGTGGCCACCAGCCTAGGAGCTGGACCCCAGGGCAAAGGAGACACAGAGGTGTGACCGGCCTGCTCTTGGCCAAGTGGCCTGTAAGTGTTGGAGCAAGGAGTCTAACCTGGCCCATTGGGCTCCAGAGTCCACATTCTGAACCCTGGGCTATGCTTGAGCACCTACTGTATACCAGACACTGTTTCAGTGCCAGCGAGATCACGATCAACAAGCCAGGTTGCATCCCCCAAGCCCTGCCTCCCTGGAACTTCTATACCAAGGGCAAGGATGTGGGAATATGGCTTAAAGTAATACTTTGGGATAAAAGAATGTTACAGGCAATTTATATGAAGATGTTTAAACAGAGTAACATATTCCTTTTTTGGGGGGGGAAGCCATTAGTTCAATCTGATAAACTGAGTTGATTAAAATCTCCATTTTAAGCATGTAGTAACCACAAAGAACTGTTTTCCCCTTTTAATTCCCTTTTACTTATATAAAGGCAATGCTGAGCTCCCAGTGCCAAAACCAGTTTAATTCATTTACCCAATTAGGAGTTAAAAGAAAGAACTTTCATAACATATTAGCTGTCTGCTACTTTGGGATAATGACCAGCTGAATTGATGAACTTTATATAATGATCTGTTGCTATGGCAACATGCTGCCCAGTGAGTGGAAGAGGGCACTTCATCATTACCTCACTGATAATGCTTGGAACAGTAATGGATGCAAATACAAAAGGTTTCCTTTTACTCTACAGTAACTCTGGGTCGATGAGACAAACACTAAAAATGCCTCCTGGATACAGCGGCAGAGAATCAAAGAGAGTCAAATGCACAATTGGAAAGAAAATAATTTAGCTTCCCCGGTTCGTGGTCTTGGTGTCCACAGTGAGTCTCCAGCCAGGTCACAGGAAACCATTGTCAGAATTTGCCATGTGTCCATTTCATGGGTTTAATTTCTGTACTGGATTCAGCACTGGGTAAGCTCAGTAATACTCCTAAAATATAATGAAACATAGAAACATAACAAGAGGAGAATGGAGTCAAGATTATGTTTAACCATCCAATGCTTTGCAATAATCTCTGCATCTTTATTCCACATTTTTCTGA
The DNA here is from genome assembly GCF_023065955.2 of Ursus arctos. Classification (NCBI taxonomy): domain Eukaryota; kingdom Metazoa; phylum Chordata; class Mammalia; order Carnivora; family Ursidae; genus Ursus; species Ursus arctos. The sequence continues at coordinate 7,110,767 of NW_026622819.1, read as the reverse complement.
ACCAACCTTTTCTTTGGTTCTTAAGACTTTTTTATAAGACACAAAATTATATATATAAATGAATATATACATACTATATATAGTCTGTTACAACTCCACCCTCTAAGTTTTTTTATTACCCCTTAGAGGAAATATACATTTATTGCGTGCTTTGGAAGTGCTTCCAGCTGCTGTTCTTCAGAAGAATCAATTTTTCTCGGTCTTTTCTCATTGTTCGGGGTTTCTCAAGTTCATCGAATTAAAGCCACTGCACACATAGAACATAAGGAATTTTACTTTAAGTATTGTTTAAGTTTAATTGTTTCATTGTCCAGGCTTTTAGGAATTGCAGGAGGCTGTCTGATCATATGCAAGTATGAAAATTCAAAAAGTATCATTTTTAATCACAGCAATGTACCTGTTATATTGAGCTGACCGTGTTCATTTTTCCTTCCCTCTCTCGTTCTTTCCTTCCCTCTCTCCCTCCCTTCTTCCTTCCTGCCGTCTTTCCAAAAAGAAAAAAAAAGAAAAGATTTGTTTTCTTAAACTTCTAAAATTTTGGTGAGACTAAAATTCTAGAAATCCTCCAAAAAGAAATTCATTATAGTCAGCAACCTTTTCCTCAGAGACCTGAAAGTTCATTCTTGAGTGCTCATTCAGTTTTCTCTGATGTTCCCCCAAAGAGCAGCAGAGCCATTAGCATAAAGGTCTTGAGCAACAGCACCATCTCTATGAATTATTTTATAATGGTTATCAAAACGCATCCATCTTTCACAGTGTTACATGTCCTGCATCGTCTCCTGCTGCTTTACTAACTCAGGAGCATCTATATAAGGGATTAACTGAAACAAATGACAGTACTTGAAAATACTAGGCTGTTACTAATATGAATCTTACATTGTGATCATACAAGGTAAGAAAAAAATGGAGTCAAATCTATAATTTATAGTGTCTTTGCCTTTGAATTTGAGTCATGATATCTTAAAGAAACACGGAGCAATAATTCATGGTCTCATTTTGAAATTGCTTGATGGCTGACAAAATCTGTTTTTTTGTATTTCCTATTCTTTTTTTTTTTTTAAGATTTTTATTTATTTGACAGAGAGAGAGACAGCCAGTGAGAGTGGGAACACAAGCAGGGGGCGTGGGAGAGGAAGAAGCAGGCTCCCAGTGGAGCAGGGAGCCCAATGCAGGGCTCGATCCCAGGACTCTGGGATCACACCCTGAGCCAAAGGCAGACACTTAACAACTGAGCCACCCAGGTGCCCCATGTATTTCCTATTCTTGACATGGAGTCCCTGTGCTAGCCTGCTAGAGCACCATCACAAAGATCACAAGTTCCACAGACTAGGTGGGTTAAACAACAGAAACTTATTTCTCACTTACTTCTGGAGGTAGAAGTCCAAGGTCAAGGTGTTGGCAAAATTGTTTTTCTTTTTCTGAAGCCCCTCCCTTTGGTATGCAGATGGCCATCATCCTGATGTGTCCTCACATGCGGGTGCATCCGTCTGCATCCTAATTTTCTCTTCTTGTAAGGACACCAGTCATATGGGTAAGGGACCACCCATATGATCTTGTTTTGTGTTTGTTACTTAATGGCCCTATCTCCAAATACAGTCACATTCTGAGATACTAGGAATTAGGACTTCAACATGAATTTTGAGGAGACACATTTTAGCCCATAATACTCCCTATCTTATTATAAGGCTTATTTTCATAACAAATGAGAGATTGTTATACTTAGCCATCTCTATCAAGATGCAAAATTGAATCTCATTAAAACGATTCAGTCCATATTAGTAAGCAAAGTGGAAACTGAAAATTAGAAAAATATCAGCTATTCGCCTCCAAAGTTAAAAATATGGCGAATTTTCAACCAGTAATAACTGAATGACGTATAATAGAGCTTACATTACATAGAGTTAACATTACATACAGCAGATGCTGGTTTAAGGGTCTTATTTTTATTGTAAGCTTTTTTGTTTAAATATCTTTGGGTGCACCTCAGTGGCTAAGTCGGTTAAGCATCCAACTCTTGATCTCAGCTTCTCAGCTCAGGTCTTGATCTCAGGCTTGTGAGTTCAGGCCCTATGTTCGGCTCCGCCTTGGGCTTGGAGTCTACCAAAAAATTAATTAGTTAATTAATTAAAAAAATAAATACCTTTTGTCCCCTTAAGTCCTCTTATTTTAAAGATAGCACTGAAATAGGAAGCATTTTTTTTTCGTCAGATTATTCTCTTGTTTGCTTCCTGAGCTCTTGGAAGTGAAAGCCCCAAGCCTGATAGAGAAGTCAGATCACTTCTGGGCCTGGCACCACGTATACGTACTTACCTGTCTAGTGAATTCTATGGTAAGACAAGCACATGTCCATCAATCATAGCTTCATCTTTGTCTTGATAACAACTATCGCTTTATACATCCTTTATCAGTCCCTCTGATCCTTCAGGAACTCATGAGCACTATTATGAGGATGGCGTATTACCTCTTCCATACTTTTAAAAAAGAAATTACCAGCACTTGATTGGTAAGAAGAGGTAAGAAGAGGATCTAAATTCTGGCCCAAGAGTGTGAACTTTGGCACGCATTTAACTTTTCTGGGTTTTGCTTTTTTTTTGCCTGCAAAATTCAAAACAATGTTGTACCTCCCCTCCGTCTCTAATGTCCTGTGACCATTTGGAATTTTCATTCAGAAAACATAGTGATGATAGACCATTTGCAATTAGAGGTGAACCTTCCAATAGGATCTATCATATTGTTCCCATGGACTTGTCTTGTTGGATTCAGAAAATGAACTGAATTAGGAAAGAAAAGGTGGTCTGTATTTTCCTATTTATACAGCAAGCTATACACTTGTACTTCTCTTTCCTTGTTAGCTTAATTTTGGTTACTTTATTTTTTCTTCTTTTTAACTGTAACATGTTGATTGTTCACAGTGAGGATGGTAAAAGATCATGTCACCCTAACCCTTTCTGTTTGGGAGGTCCTCAGGATCATTCATTTTCTCAGAAAAGTGATACTTTTCTCAGAAACTACCATCCGCAGAAGAATAGGGACTAGCTTGAGCTCTACTTAAGAGGAAAACTCTACAGAGCAGATGAAGAACAGGAAGGAACCTTCTCTAATAATTATGATTGCTTTGTGGCAATCCATAAGTTTCTGAAATGATCTGACAATGATTGAATTCTCTCTCACAGGACATCTGTCACTTGCCTGTAGGCAGACTGTTAGAGGGCGATGCCAAATGGGGAGATGAGGAGTGTGGGCCAGGTTTAGTCCCAAGGCTGCACTCACTGGCTAGGTAATCATGAGCTATTAGTTAACCTTGAGGGACCTGGGTTATTTTTCCTGCAGTGGGAAACAATTGGACTAGTGCGCTGATACGGAGGGGAACACTTTATTCAAGAGAAATCATATGGCAAGTTTTAAAATGTGTAATGCAGTCCAATGAAGCTTGTCATGCTCCTAGTGAAGTGAACCCTCATGAACTTACTGCCTGTGTTTTGTGGGGGCAGATGGACAGCTGGCTCTCCAGGGCAGCACCAGGGACAGCTCTGTGCATCTCCAGGCTGTCCAATATTATAGCTGTAGCCTCAGGGGGCTACTGGACACCTCAAGTGTGGCTCGTCTGAATTGAAACTGGATTTCCAAGACTTAGTATTAAAAGAAAAAGAAAATATCTCAATATTATATTAATTACATATGATTATTTTACATCTTATAATATTTTGGGTACATTGGGTGAAATAAAAATAGATAATAAAAATTAACTCATCTGTTTCTGTGTTTGTTTTTTCTTTTTAAATGTAGATGCTAGAAAAATTTAAAATTCCATGGATTGTAATATATTTCCATTGGATAGTGCTGGTCCAGACAAACTCTATCAGCCCCCACCAGCAGGCATAAGTGCTCTCAAAGGTTTTGTGGATTTTAATCATTGTTGCTGCTTCCCCACGTGCCATGAGCGAGTCATCCTGTTCCCCAGGAAATGTGCTAGGAATTGGTCCTGGAAGCTCTCTTTATTGCCACACCCTACTCTAAGAGTGGTTTTTTGTTTTTTTGACTGAAGCCAAAATACTTGTTGATTTCCTGCTAAAAAACACATTTCTTTTTGTTCATTTTTGTTCTCATTTTATTTACTCTTCCCATGGTGTGCTCAGTAGCTCATCTGCCGTGGGACATTGTCTTGTAGGGTAGAGGTTGGGGGGGGCAAGATTCAGGGTTTCATGGATCATTTCTTGTGGCTGTCATTTGGGGGGGAATTTCTTTATATACTTTTGAAGTGACACTTTAGTCTTTTGATAAATTTTACATACATATTTTCCCCCAGCAGTCCCTCATTCATTTTAAAATTGAATTGATTACTCCTTCATGTGATGATGTTCCAACTTTTAAACCATTTACAACCTTTGCTTTGTCCTCTGGTCATTTTCCTAAGGCTCAGAATATTGAGGTTGAAATGACTATCTCTGTGATTGTAATAATCCAGCTTTACCTCTGCGTTTTCTACCTGCCATCAGAGTCACTTCTGGTCTTCCATGACTTCATTAGTCACCAACAAAAATCAACATCAAGAACTGTTTGGATGTGCATTCTGATGACTTATGCCCTGGAGAGTTCTCTTACCACTGGCAAACGTGTTAGTGAAGCCCTTTATTTGTGTGAGTTCTGGTCTGGTGACGGTGCCTTGCATGGTCCTTGTTTCTTGGGGTAGTTGTCTCTTTCGTTTTTCCCAGAAATACCACTTTCTAAGTGTCTGTACAGCTTCTGCCCATCTGCAGGCACATATTTGAATTTGGCTCTGCATGCCTCACTAGACAGACGGCGTGCAGGAGCTGGGACGTGTGTCATTGTGTTTGCCCGACTCTGTCTGCATCTGTGTGGTACATAGGAGAGGTTAGTGTGGTCTCGGTGACCAGGGGACCACATGCCTTCTGAAGCAGGTGCCTGCTGTGCGTGTCCTCCGCGTGGGCAACAGATGGCAGCTCCCCTTGGATCAGAGTGTTGATTTCCTTCTTGTTACCTCCCAGCCGCTTAAGTATTATGACTCTTAGCCGAGTTCATGGAATGAACAGGGAATGCCAACAACTTCTGCAAAACTGCCTCTTCCTATGCACGACACTGCTCCCTCAACAGGAGGGAGCTTTTGAATTAACGTTTACTTTGGAATTCCTTGTTACCATCTTTGATCCCCATTCATTAGCATTGAAGTGAACACTAATTTCATGTCTGGATCCCTTACAGGAAAGTGCAGCTTATCAGAAAGATTTCTCAATTCTTCTGCTCTCTGAAACTCAACTTTCTCATCTACGAAGTGAGAATAATTGCGCATGTACACTTGACCCTTGGATTACAGTGGGCTAAGGGTGCCCACACTCTGCACATTTGCAAACCTGCGTATGACTTTTGACTTCCCACAAACTTAACCACTTAGAGCCTGTCGTTGCCTGGAAGCCTTACCAATGACCTAGACAATCATTAACACATATTGTATTCTTATAATAAAGTAAGTCGGAGAAAAGAAAATGTTGTTAAAAAAATCATAAGCAGGGCACCTGGATGGCTCATCTGGTTAAGCATCTGCCTTCAGCTCAGGTCATGATCCCAGGGTGCTGGGATCGAGTCCCACATCAGGCTCCCTGCTCAGTGGAGAGCCTGCTTCTTCTGCTCCCTCTGCCACTCCCCCTGCTTATGCCCTCTTGCTCCCTCTCTCTGTCAAGTAAATAAATAACATCTTTAAAAAAATCATAAGGGAGAGAAAATATATTTACAGTATTGCACTGCAGTTATCGAAAAAAATTCACGTGTAATTGAAACTACTCAGTTCAAACCCATGCTAATCAAGGGTCAGCTGAATTTGCTACATCTTAACTAGCTTGCTGAGATGATCAGATGAAATGTGGGTGTAATAGGGTTGCCAGATTTAGCAAATAAAACACAGGATGTCCAATTAAATTTCAGTTTCAGATAAATATGAATAGTACTCACTAGGACATACTACTATAAAAAATTCACGATTTATCTAAAATTTAAATTTAAGTGGACAGCCTTTATTTAATCTGGTAACCCCCTAGGATATAAACATATTGCTTGTCCTGCTGAAATGAGGCCAGTTTAAGTTACTCAGTACAACGAGAATGAAATGTCCATGTGATTACAACTATTCATGTCTTTTAAATAACAACCATACTATCAGCTTTGATCAGTCTTACAGATCTTGCAGTATCTCTGTCTCTTCCACAGTGTACCCGGTTTTCAATTGGAGAGATAAGCTACAAAAATGCGAGTCTCACATTTGTGTCCACGGCAGACTTAGTAGTTGACACTTTGAAGACAAAGCAGCTGCTAGGCGGGTTTGTGCCGAAGCTGCTCCAGTCTCGTGTGTCTGCTCTTAGCTCCTGGGGGACCTGAAACACAGTTGACAGAAAGTGCCAAACTCTTCTCTTCTTGCTAATCATCAGAATTTTAAAGAACGATTGAGAAAGACGTATGTAGTTCTTCTGTTACGATAAAACAAAACAAAACAAATGGAAACTAATCTTGAAAAGGCCCTGAGCAGACGAAACTAGGTTAGTCATACAAACGGAACGTACTCTGCTTCTTCTGCAAGGCTGACTTGTCCTGGGTTGTTTCTTGCTCATCCCTCTGAAAATCACAGGAAAAACTTGAGCTGTGTCCCAAGGTTGATGTGAGGCAACCACTAACCAATTGCCTATTACTTAAGAAACTTCTAGTATTATAACCAATCACCACGAAGAACAAAGTCACTGGCTTCCCGCGACATAAGCTGCTCTGAAACAGCACATCCCTGAGCCTCCTTCCACGTAATGGTCCGAGCGCTCTCGGTTGCACATCGTCCTGTTGGTGTGTGCACAGTGAACGTTTGCTAATTGCTACATCGATGAATCATTGGTTTTACTTCTGCTATTTCTGAACTTTTGACACTGGCATCTTTTGTTCTGTTTTGTTTTCCCCCTGCAATTTCTTTGGATAGAGTATTGAATTGTCAGTCTATGGGAAGTATATATGGTTTTATTTTTAATGGCAAATGTTCAGAGTTAATATTTTATCAGATGAAACCAATTAGAATGATCTTAGCCACGCCTGTTTAGTGTATGACACTTTGAGCTGAAAGCCATGCATAGTAGGGAAGCGATGTGTCTTGTTTTACCTTCACATTGACTCATGACATACCTCTCGTTGAAGACCATGATGGGAAGAATATTAACCGGGACTTTTTCTAGCAAATGCACAGATGATAATGACGTTCCTGTTCCCATTCCTTCTTTTTCCCTTTTTGTTCCTCACTGGTCGGTGAGTCTCTCACCCAGCGTGTGTTTATTAATCTCTAGAGGCCGTAGCAACGGCCACTCTGCATGCATCAGAGCGCAGGACTGACATAGTGTCTGCCCCCTGGCGCTTCAGGTCAAGCATAGAAGCCACAAAACAAGTAAATGAGTAATTAAACTCTGATAAATGTTATAAAGCAGAAACAACAACAAAAAGTTAAGCGCTTTCTGGGACCGACCAGGGTCCTACTGTTTTTTGAACAAAATCGATGTTTGCCCACTCATCTCTTTTATGGGCAGGCTCTGCTTTCCTGCCACAGAAAGAGACGAATGCCTTTGCCAGATCCTAGTTCCAGAGCAAGTGTTTCAACCAGACGTCGAGTAACTGGGAGAGAACATTCCACTGGAACTTGAGGGAGCATAAAAGGTCAATTGGCCACCTCCCAGGCCAGTGGTGGCTGGTGGGGATTCTAGAGTCCCTGATTAAACTGCTTAAAATAGTGGTGTCACGTTAGTGTCGTGGGATCCAGAAATGTCGTTCCTTCAACCTGTCCCTTCTCTTTTCTGAAACGCAGGATTACTCGAGCTTTATTTTTCTTTGTTTTAATGTACTTCAAGGAGAAATAGATTCCTTGGAATTCCAAGGGTATTTCGTAGTTCAAAATGTATCTGTTTGTAGCAAAACTCGGTGACAGGATAGAAGTGTCAGGTGATGCTGTGCTACAGTGGAAATCATATTGCAGTGGTTAAATATATCAGATCAACATGCCTGTGCCTTAAACTTACACAGTGTTCCATGCCTCAGTAAAAAAAAAATTGGAATATAACTATGCTGCTCAGTCATTCACTTAAAAAATGAAAAGATGCCTGAGTGGCTCAGTCGGTTAAGCATCTGCCTTTGTCTCAGGTCATGATTCCAGAGTCCTGGGATTGAGCCCTGGATCAGTCTCCCTGCCCGGGTGGGGTGGGGGGGAAGCTGCTTCTCCCTCTCCCTCTGCAGCTCCCCCTGCTTATGCTCTCTCCAGTGCTCTCTCTCTCAGATAAATAAATAAAATTTTAAAAATGTTATTAAAAAATGAAAGTAAGTGGCCCTGAAAATGAAAAGAACAAGACCTAATTGGGCTCGCAAGAGAGGGCTTCCCCTGCAGGCAGAGAGGGAGGGCAAAAGAGGAACGGTGAAAGGATGCCCTGACCTGGGCATCACAGACACCCCGGGAGGAAGCGTCTGCCTGAGGTTGTGCACAGGGGCAGAGAGGAGACCCCCCAGTTGTCAAAGCAAGGACACAAGGACAGCAGTCAGAGCAAAGTGGCCAGGCGGCCCCTTCAGGCAGAGAGCCTATATGTGCTGGGGCCCCTCCCGAGTTCTCAGAGCTTCAGGTGCCCCTGTGACCAGCGCAGAGAGAGGTGGAGGTGGGAGGGATCCCTCGGGTGACTTGGGACCATGGTGGCATCTATGTAGAGGGTCTGCCCTGTGGCCACGTGTGGGTCCTGACGCTCACTTCAGACACAGGAGCGTAGAACGAGTCTTCTGGAGGCATCCAGGCGAGGAAGGTGTTCCAAGGCAGAGGCCGGAAAAGGAAAAGCTTCACTGAAACAGAGGCTCCTACAAGGTCACCTCGGGTCTGTAGGGGCTGGTCCTGGTGCCAAAGGCAGGGGGAGCTTCGAGAGGCTTCTCTCGTGACCAGTCACTGCGGAGAGGGGAGTCCCAGCAGAGGCTCAGATGGTGGACGAGCACACGAATCCACGCTGAATTCTGTTGTCTGAAATGCTAAGCCCACAGTTGTGTTCCATCCAGTATGCTGGAAAGCGGTACACGGCGTGCACAAGGATGCGTTGCAATGTTTTGATCAACACTGGCTTTCTTTTAAATCAAGCGATTAAACATCTTTTAAAATCTGTTTTTCCCTGCAGTTGCTTAACAATTTGACATGCTTGTAAGCATGTTGACAGTTGAACTAGTATTCATCTGGGTAGGTTTCTCAGACTAGCAATCCATCAGCAATATGAGTAATAAACATCAAGGTCTTTGTTCAACTGTTGAAGAGCATTTTGTTCTGTACCCCATATTTCCCATGAATACAGGGTGCCAGTAGTTCAAAGATGACGATCTTCCTGCTGGACTCGCATCTGCTCTCCCCCGCCCTGCCCCCACCCCCATCCCTGCATTGTTAGAAAATGTCCTTATTTCATCGCAAGGGTCTCTCACTTAAGCCCTCACGCGAGCCTTGCTGCCCACTGAGTGGTGGCAGTTCCTGGCTCCCCTCCTGTCCTCTGGCTCAGACGATGACTTCTGTTGTCACAGTGTCCCTAAGGGTGACCAGGGCTCCGTGCGTGGCACTGCTCCACAGGAAGGCTGGCACTTCCGTCTGCTGGCTGGGGACCTCCTCTCGGGGTGTTGTGCCTGAGACATCTGCACTGAAGTCACCTTCCCTGAAGCTCCCATCTTGCCCCCGTCATGGCTTGGTGCTTGCCTGTTTGTTGATGCTTGGCTCTCTGCAGGGCAGGAAGACCCCCGAATCACTGAACTTGAATTACCCACCAGCTGGGATCTGTGGTCACCAAGTCCAAATTAGGTTGGCTTTTGTAGTGAAGACATACAAATTTTCTTGCACACTGAAATCTGTGAGGTGTTCATTTGTTAGAATGTCTGCTGCCTGCCATATAGGCTGTCTCTCTCTCTCTCTCTCTCTCTCTCTCTCACACACACACACACACACACACACTTTCCTCAAAGACAAGCACTACGTTTTTCATCTTCCCAGCATATAGCATAATTCTGTTTATGCTTGAAGTATCTCAAAAGTAACACATTTGCCCAGCCAGCAGACGGAAGTGCCAGCTTCCGTTTACTAATACTGGTTTACTAATACTGCATACATTATTATGAAGTCAATTCATAATCAATAAGTATTCACTGGAGATGTGGTTCACATATACTTTTAAAAATAAATTCAGGATGATATACGTCTGCGCATGTATTTTTCTCTTGAAATGAAACATTCTGAGTCTCTGAATGCTTCCATTAGGCATGGAAAGCTGAAACATGTTCCTGTCCAAAGTCTTCTTGAGATTTATGGATTGATAGGGAGCCTCGAAGCCAAAGGTTCTTGATTTAATTCTGGTTTTGGAATGACTCCGTGGCCTCCTTCTCTGTATTTACAGGAAGAGAATTGTACAGTTTTAGAACTCGGGTTTCTCATGGGTTGATTGGAGGAGCCAGATGATGGCTTTAGGAGGTGCTCCTCCTGGGTTTGGTGTCTTGCCCTGAGTTTGTAGGTTGGCAGCAAGGGCCTCGCCCTAATGCACTGGGGACATTAGCGTGTGTTTCAGGTGTGTCCCTGACACATGGCGTTGGCCATGCTGTGCCTCTCACTGGCTGAGGACTCTTCCCTGTGCCCTTCACAGACAGTCCGAGGAAATGCCTGGTTCAGAGGCCGTACTTAGAGCCATGCTTATATGTAACTGAGTACAAACACGTGGTGAGCAGAGATCCCAGGGCAGGGAGGAGACCAGCCTGGGACCAGACGTTCACCTGTATGGGAGAGAAGAATTCAGGACTTTGAGACAGAGAAGGGCATCCCAAAGAACACGCATTCGAGAGAAAGAGGAAGGAGGCATTCTAGACAGAGGAGGAAGGGAGACAGAGAAGGATGAACTTCCAAGGCACAAAGGACAAGGTCAGCCTTTGCTGTCCTGCATCCTGGAGGTGCCCATCATGTGGTGTCTGCCCTGGAGGGGTGGCAAAGTCAGCACCTCTTTCTGACACTAGGACTCCAAGGTAGTCCACTGATGACTCCTCTCCTCTGATGTTTTCCCTGGGATGGAGCCAAGCTGGCTACTTTGAGCCTCGGGAAGCTTTACTGAGCTCTGGGTGTCTGGACTTGGAACTGGGTGAGGCACATGGTAGCTGAGAGGTTCTCGTCTCTGGCTGCGTGCTCGCCCTGTCCCAGATGCTGGCACCAGCCCCACCTCCAACACTGATCATTGGACAGGCCTGGGGTGGGATTCGGGTATCAGCAATTGTAAAAGCTCCTCGGATGATTCTGTGTGCAGCCAGGCTGGAGAAGCACGGCTTCTTAGGGAATGAGTGGCTGCGAGACCCGCTCACCTTATTTCCCTTTTCTTCCTTCCCTGTTGCCTCACAGGTTATGGCACCATTAAAAAAGTGCGGGCGCCCCTGTCTTCGGATGCCAGCGGCTGTTTGCTGGAGGAGATCGAGCTCTTCCCCGAGCGGCGGGGGGAGCCCATCCGGAGCCTGCAGATCCTCCACAGCCAGAGCGCCCTGTTTGTGGGCCTGCAGGAGCACATGGCCAAGATCCTGCTGAAGAGGTGCCCGTTCTACCGCACCCGCAGGTAGGGCAACCCCGGCGGTTTATGGCGTTTATCAGGACCTTAAGATTCTTGTGAGCCCTGCATCCCAGGGTGCAGATTTTTGATGCAAAGTCATTTCCTGTGATGAGAATAACCCACCAGTATCTACAGAGGAGGAGCCACACTATGACATCTGTAAACAGTTGTCAGGGTTAAACTCTGGTGCATGATAACACTCGGTGATAATGCTGATATTTGGTGTTCCTGCATTAATCTATATATCTTTATAGGAGTATGTGTAATATTTGTACAGAGCAGACAGAGAATAATATGAAGTGCATCATCTCCACCCAGAGCTCATCCCCTGAGAAGGAGCGATGTGGCATCCCCTCCCTGGGGCAGTCCTCACAGTCCTGTCCTCAGCACCAGCTCTCTTGGGACACTGCCTCTCTTCTGAGGCTCCAGGACCCTATGGGCCTGGGAAGAGGGAGGAACAAGGAAGCCCTGCAGGTGCAGGGCACCCCAAGTACCATCACCTTCCCTCACCCCTACTCAATTCTCATTGGCCATGGGGTGTCCTCTGTGGACCACAGTGGCCTTCAAAGCTCAGTTTGGGAAAGTGCAGGCCCAGGGGCTCTGGAAACTGAGTACACACTATACACTTGACCAGCACTTGAATGTTAGAATATTGCACAAGTGCTCTGACCCCCAACAAAATATTGCTCTTGGGAAAATCATAATCTCAGATGTTCTTAGGGATCTGTGATCTCAGTAACTCCATCCTCCAGCGTGGCGCATAAGGGCAGATTTGGTGTAGAAATGGACTGTTTAGGTATATCGCTCACAGATACCATTCACAGGTCATTTTTTCTCAAACAAGGTGCCCCATGGCACGAGCTTTGGGGCTCAGAGACTGGCAGTCACATGCCAGACTGCACGTACTATTTCTTGACCTGGTTGGTCACTAACGTATTTTAGACCTCACTTTCTCATCTAACACATGTGAATTGCTATAGAATCAAATAGGGATGGTGCATATAGTTTAAAATTTAAAGCAGTCTGTGACGTGGGCATTCTCTTGTAGAAGGAAGGTTTTTACCTATGATAAAAATCATTACAATATTCCCTTCTAGATAATTCTACATAAATGAAGTATATTATATGGTGCCTCCGTTGGTATCAGGGTGTTGAGGAATAACATAAGGGACTTTCTTCCTGACAATGATGCTGTGGTGAGCAGTAATAACAAGGAGCGGTATTTCTCAGCAACTCTCTGTTATATAACACCTTTTTCCTAAAGTTGACCGATGGCTGCTTGAAATTTGTTCTGTTTGTGTTCCCTACAAGACTGACCTAGTGCAGGAATGATTCTGCCCAGTTGCTGATGGTCAGTGGGTGACAGGGAGGCTTGGGTTCTTGCCAACAAGCATGTCACAAGTTGGAATGCCCCTGGAAGGGCCCTGGTCTTCCAACCACAGCTCAGCGAGCTCTGAGTTGTAGTGGACTTTTGGGGGCCGTGACGCAGGATATCACGCAGGAAGACACAGGCCTGTGCTGTCTGTGGGGAGTTTGTGGGGCCAGCATGAGAGTTCATGGCTTGCAAAGCAGGAGTCAATTTATCCTTCCCCTGGTGCTTTGCCTCGCTGAGTCAGGGTTATAATAGCCCAGCTCCTTGCGAGTGCGACCTGAAAAGCTAGCTCCTGCATCAGGTCGGAGAAGCGAGGTGTCACGGTGCCCACCTCATCTCCTGCACAGCTGCACGTGGAGCCCAATCAGGAAGCCACAGGAACCGGCCGCCACCTGCAGCAGCCCGGGAGGTGCTCACAGTTCCCCTTTATTCCTGCAAGGAGAATGAGGCCACTTGTCTGTCTTCATCACGCTTGTGAGAGGAGAAGATTATACAGTTATATCCAGAGCTGAATCTCCCTGCTGTTTACTTGTCCACCCGCTCGGAGAAAAGCCTCGAGAGATTAGAACTTTATTGTAAACTGATGCACTGTGGTCTCCCGTGTCCCCACACTCAGAAAGGGTTAGACCGTGTGTGACCCTCAGGTATTCCATTTGAGGAAAGAAAATCAGAAGACTTAAACCTCAGCGTTTCTGTGGATTCTTTCCATTATGTTTCTTTGCCATTGTTTTCCTATAGAAAGACAAGAAAACCTCCCTCATTAACACGAACTGGAGAAAAGTATCCATTTTTTAGAAAAGAATATCTACATGACCAGATGACCAGATTTTTTTGATGAATTATGGGGAAAGATTTTTTTTTTGACAACAGCAATTTTAATTTTTTAAAAATATGACTGAAGAAGTACACTGAATAGGAACAGGATAACAGTTAACAACTGAGAAGTAATTTCTTCGTTAAATATACTTTCCATAGTAGAATATAAGTAATTTCATTCCTTATTAGAAAAATTGATTTTAGAAATGAGTTTTGAAATGTTTAACAAGAGAAACTGAGCTTCACTAAGGTACCTGTCTCCTTCCAAATCATATTCACATTTAAAAAATAATTTTTAAGTATCCATTTTTCAAAGGCCATACACAGTTTGATGTTTGTTGTTTATAAATGATAACAGTTGATACATTCCTATGAGTTTCTTTCACATATCTGACTCTCTGCCACCTGCTACCATCATTTCCTGTCCCCACTACATCCTGAGGTCAAGTCGCCCATCATCTCCATTTCTAGATGAGGAGATGATGGCTCAGATGTTTGGCTCCTGCCCAAGGTCACATACCTCATACAACATGAAACCCGGGTTCAGGGTTGGACTCTGTCCCCAAGGCCCAGGCTTTCTCTTTGGTTCACTGTGCTGTCCCTGATGAAGACATCAGCCCAGGGGTCAGGTGTCAGCAGGGACGGGAACGAGCTTTGCCATGACCCTGACCACATGGGTCTCTGAGAGCCAGAGCTGGTGAGCCCGAGGACAGGCAGAAGTGGGGTGTGTCCACTGATGACTAGCATGGCCTCTTCCCATTATTTCTCTTTATGATGCTTGCTACCAGGCTACACCCAACACGCCAGAAGGAGGTTTGATACCCTCTTGGTTATTCTATAGTTCTGGAGATGATCCCAGAGCCTCAGGGGAGGCTGAAAAAAATGCTTGTGTGTGCGTTTTATGCTGTGCACACATTGTAACTTGCAACAAACAGCACTGTGCTTTTAACTAGACATAGCCATTTCCCTTGCAAAGTTATTTTGGAAGAACAATATTTAAAAAATAGATTTTAGTCACGTGTGACCTCAAAAAATGACTGAAAAGATTTCGTTTTAATTTTGGCATTTTTGGCATAACTATTTTATGAATAGTGTGGGAAAATTATGTGAATGGTAAGTCTAACTCATCAGAATGGGTGGTTACCTCTGGGGGTATAAAGTACAAGACACACTTTCCCTTTCCTGGTATCTCCTTTTGTACTCCAGGACTTATTTACCATATATATGAATTTGTTTCATAAAGTAAATTGCCATTCACTGAATTTTGAGGAACGTGGGGATCTTGACAGGCCCAGATGTCGGTACTGCATCTGACAGTGGAAGGTAGGTAAGCAGATGCCATCCCACGGACCACATCAGATGCACCTGGCACAGGGTCAGGACTCCCCGAAAGCAGCATGAGGCCTTTAAAGTGGGGAGAGATCTCTACAGGGATGCAAAGGTTGGAGTGGCCAAGACTTGCACTGCCTTAATTCCTGCCTGATGGAAATATGAATGCAAAGTCATAACCTGCCCCTTGAAGGAAAGCAGACTCTGGGCAGCAGCTGATATAGTCCCCATCTCACTCCTTGAGGATGGAAGGAATGATCACAGGATCTGGGCTATTACCCTTCCCCAGGAAATAGAGTAGCCTTCCAACCGGTCCAACTGGTTGAGGTCCTTCAGCCTCAGAAAGGGCAAATAATGATGAAAAGGCTTTTTTTTTTTTTTTTAATATTTTGTTTATTTATGCATGAGAAACAGAGAGAGAGGGAGGAAGGCAGAAGGAGAAGCAGGCTCCCCACGGAGCAGGGAGCCCGATGTGGGACCCGATCCCAGGACCCTGGGATTGTGACCTGAGCTGAAGGCAGATGCTTAACTGACCGAGACACTGAGGCTCCCAGGAAAGCTTTTGATTCAGACTTAAAATCAGCTTGTGGATTGTGCAGTAATTAGATCAGTGGGTCAGCAAACTGCCTCTGTAAAGAACCAGATAGAAGATGTTTCGGGCTTCTCAGACTACACAGTCTCTGTTGCAGCTACTCACTCCATCTTTGTAGCATGGGAGCAGCCACTGACCATAATGAATGGGTGTGGCTGTGTGTTGGCAGGGGTTACGGAACGGATTCGTCAGGCAAAGGAACAATTCACTTTTAGGTGCAGACACTTTAATAGACAACAAATTACTTTAATAGACAACAGATGTAAGAGCAAAAGTGTTAGCTACGCATGCCTCTTGTCCCACAAGATGACACCAAAACACGCAGCATAGAGCTAGGGCGCCATGTTGCTGAGCAGCCGGCTCTGCTGCAGCTTAGCGGCCTCATGCCTGTAGCTGTACCGTAGTGGGGGTGAGGGTGGGGGGCAGAAGGCCTTCAACCTCATCAGAAGCTGGGAGGCGATGAGAAATGATCTTATGACAGCCTCCTGTACATAGGGTGGTGGGAGGGAAACAGCCTTGTAACAGCTCCTCAGAGTCCTCCCATGCGCCATGATTGGGGAGATCTCTCAGTGTTCTGCCAAAGTTAGGTCAGCTGTGGTTAGGTCACCAGGGTGCCAGGGCAGAACATTGCCCTACAATGTGTTTCAGTAAAACTTGAGGTGGCAGTCTGGACTTGGCCCATGGGCTGTCCCTTGCTGGCTCCTGAATTCAAATTTTATCATATATGCCTTTTGAATGAATGAAGGTACCTTCAGTCATCATAAACTCTGATTTATAAAATTAGGTGTTAAATGTATGACATTAATTATTAAATTATATGAATTGACTCTATACCTTACTATTTTCAGAATAACATGGCATTTTCTTCTCTTCAGACACTTACATATTCTTTATTTTTTGATACCCACCACAATTATGAGGTGAGGTAAACCTCTCAGGTTATAGAGTCAACATTGTATAGATGAGGGATTGGTCTGAATCGGAGAGAGAATGTCCTGAGAATCATCAGGCCTAGAACAGAAACTAGAATTCCTTTTTTTTTTTTTTCACTTTGTAATAATTTTTTATTATGTTATGTTAGAAACTAGAATTCTGAGCACTGCATGCCGGGCCACGTTTCATTCAGCCCATCAGACCATGAGCCAAAATTTGGGCATTGTCTTTCCAGGTCTGTGCAGCCTCCGGTATGGTGCCCAGCCCAAGACAGGGTCAGTAAACATTTATCACATTTACAAATGGACACTACCTTTCCCCTCTCTGCTATTTCACTTCACGATCTATAAAGTAAACCTAATTCTCATGAAACAGTAAAACTCCCTTTACAGAAAAGTGTAGTGATAGAAAACATTAGCTAAAGGATTAAACACCGCTGGGCCTTAGGTGTTTGTTGTTTCATTTTTGCTTTATTATAAGAACTAATTGTGGAGAGAAGAAAAGCTGGAATCTGGGAGAATCATAGTCTACATATAAAACAGAGGAGACGTGTCTTTTAAGTTTTGCTTTATAAAACTGGAAGGGACGATGGAACCATTAAGAAAGAGATTGGCTCCATTTGTGAATGAATGTCTAGCTGTTCTTGATTCATTTAGCTTGTAATAATGTCATTTAGTTAAAGAAATTAACACTCATTAAGAAAATTACTATGGAGATTAGGTTACTGCAGAACATTTATTGCTTGCAAGAGCAAAGTTTCAAAACGTGAAGTTAATATGTCGGCACCTTTCTTAATTAACTATTGTCTACAGACAGCGTCTGCCTGGTGAGAGAAATGTAATGTATAGAGAGAAATCACAGGATCCCCATAAGGTCTTCCAGCTTCCAGCAAGACAACCTTAGCCATTTATTATGAATCACATAAACATTTGGAAGGAGTTTTGACGTATACTCCATTTACAAAGTAAATATTCTCCCTTCGAAATGAATTTAATATTTTCCAAATCTCAATGTCTTGCGTTTTTGTTTGCATTGACTTTGGATTAGCTTCTAAAGACTGACTTTTCCTTAGTTAATTCATTCACAATATATTTATTGATCTTAATATGTGCCAAGCACCAAGCGAGCCCCTGAGTGTAGGATGACGGATGAGGCATCCCTGACCCTGTCTTCATGGGGCTCAGAGTCTAATGAGTAATTCTGGCATAAATAAAATCTCCTGAATATCTATCGTGGATTTGAGCCAAAGGACCTTAGAGTTACCCTAGAGTTTATCCCAAAATCAATTTATCATTAAAATCTGATCCTATACTGTGCTAGGACCTAATCTTCCAGCCTGACATCCCTGTCCAATTATTTTTTAAGCTATATTTGAATCACAACCAGTGTTCCAATTTTAAATTTCTAATAGTGAGAGAATTAATCACCAGGTTATAATATACTTATTCAATGGAGTATTCACTCTGTGGGTTATTCTGAAGCCAATAAATGATGATTATGAAGACATATGCGTGATATGATAGTAACTGAAAAAAAACAAAAAGCAGAAAAGCAGGGGCGCCTGGGTGGCACAGCGGTTAAGCGTCTGCCTTCGGCTCAGGGCGTGATCCCAGCGTTATGGGATCGAGCCCCACATCAGGGTCCTCTGCTATGAGCCTGCTTCTTCCTCTCCCACTTCCCCTGCTTGTGTTCCCTCTCTTGCTGGCTGTCTCTATCTCTGTCAAATAAATAACTAAAAAATCTTTAAAAAAAAAAAAAAAAGCAGAAAAGCAGTATGTGTAATGCCATCATTATAACTTCAAAAAATAGGATAAGACAAAGTACATTCACCAACATCTAATTATTACTATGAAAAGCACACTATAAGAGGGGCTTGGCTAAAATACTATTTTTCAGTGAAATCACAAGTTAATACCCCCGGGTCTTGGGCAGGTTGGAAAATGAACAGTTGAAATGTGATGGGTAGAGGATGAACGTACATAAACTTGACTAGTAATTTAAGAAACATAAACTGTACTACTGTTTGTTCTGTAATAGGGAGAAATACAGATTTTGTGGGGTCTGAAGCTTATCTAATTTGGTAGGGGGTCTTGCTAAGGAAAAGAATGTCAAAATTATGAATACAAAATGACGAGGACCAGTCTCAGCTCCTTAACGAATCTCACGAAGTAAAGAAGTTTAAGCTTCCTTAGCTTCATGGCAAATCCATCTTCGACAATGATGGAAACACGTACTTTGATTTAGGTACACAATAAAAGCAAAGAACATTTGTGAACACCATCTTGTAGAGATCCCATGGTCTGCTTTTACAGCCATAGGATTATGGGTACATTTTTTTTTCCTCTTTCTTGGTCAAATATATTTTTTAAAGATTTCTTTATTTGAGAGAGAGAGCAGGAGGAAGGATAGAAGGAGAGAATCTTCAAGCAGACTCCCCGCCAAGTGTGGCGTCCAATGTGGGGCTCGATCCCATCACCCTGAAATCCTGACCTGAGCCAAAACCAAGAGTCAGACAGTTAACTAACTGAGTCACCCAGGTGCCTTTCTTGGTCAAATACTTTAATGTAATCAGATTATTGTAGCCGTGGAGAGCACAATTTCTGAGAACAAGCAAGTGCACTAAAAATATTCCATAGGTCGAATCTACTAGTATAGGCCCTCAGCTTTCTTTGGTGATGCATTAGCCAGACAACAGTTTTGGTTTCAGCTTTCTGTTCAGTTTTGTCAAAGAGCACAATGTTTCTCTTTCCTACATGGCAATCTATGTCCTAGTCACTTGGATAAAGTCAGATAATCGGTGTCATTACCGATCTTTCGTGCCTCAGTTGAGTTTGAGAAGCACAACCAGAGACAGCTCACAACGTGAGGTTTTACTATTTAGTGTCTACTGCACAAGCCTCCTGCTTTTGCACTCCCTAGTTTAAATCTGCATAGAGAGCTCCATTTGTAAGCTTGGGCTGCAGTGGTTTTCTCAGCTCCAGATCCTTGCAGCTGAGTTATCCTGGCTGGCAGCACCTTGGCTTTTATACACCAAGCTTCCCTTAAGATTTTTATTTGCAGCATGATCCAATGAATTAATGATTCTTAAGGACCCCGTGTGTCTGCAAAACTGCTTGCATATGGAAAGATCATGAGCTCTGGATTCAGGTGGATCCTAGTTAAGTCTTTACGTGGTATGTGATTATGAGCAAGCCACTCAGTATGTTACTGGGAGCACAAAGACAAAGTACATAATGGGTCTGGCACATAAAAAGAATTCAGTAGAAGATGGTTCCTTTCCCTTCCTGCTTCAGTAGTATAGCCAGCTCATGTATGTTCTGCTGAGCTGGCATTGCTCGTGAATGGTATTTCTTCACTCCTTGCATATTTCTGTTGAAGGCTTAGTTTCAAAATTTCTCTCTATCCCAAATGGAAGTAAAAATCAAACATAAGAAAGGAAAGAAAGAGAGAAAAAGAAAGAAGGAAGGAGAGGGAGGGAGGAAGGGAGGAAGGAAGGAAGGAAGGAAGGAAGGAGGAAAGGAAGGGGAGGGAAGGGAAGGGAAAGGAAAGGAAAGTGAATGAGGAAGGAAGAAGGGAAGAAAGGAAGAAAAGGAAGGAAGAAAAAAGAAAGAAGGGGGAGGGAGGAGGGAAGAAGAAAAAAAGAGAAAGAAAGGAGGAAAGTGAGAAGGGAGGAGGGGGAAAGGTAGAGGGGAGGGAAGGGAGGAAGAAAGAAAGGAAGAGAGAGAGAAAGGAGAGGAGAGAAAAGAGAAAAAAGTCAAATAGCTCTCGTATATGTGCTTTGCCTTCTTTGCTGAGGTATACTTCACATTGCCTCTGGACCAATCAGTCTGGACCTGTCAAGAATTTGCTTTTCTGCCTTTAAACCACTTCACTTTATCTGAGAGGTACAGGGCCAATCAGGCCAAACTCTGCTCCTTGTATTATATTATGTACCTGGCTTTGGTCTGTCTGGCAATAAATTTTCTGGAAGTTTGTGAGACTCTACCCTGACTGCATTCTGTCAGTATGGCTCCATTCAGTTGGTGGGAG
Source organism: Ursus arctos (assembly GCF_023065955.2). NCBI lineage: Eukaryota > Metazoa > Chordata > Mammalia > Carnivora > Ursidae > Ursus > Ursus arctos. The sequence goes on along the minus strand of NW_026622819.1, from coordinate 7,090,084 downwards.
CATCTGTCAGTGGTTATTGAGTAATTCCTTGTCCAGAGCCCCTCATTGTTTCATATATCTAGCTATCCAAGAGAGGCTGAGATTCAGGACTGATGGAGGGAGGTTGGACAGGGCCAGGTGTGAGGAGAGCCAAGTGCTTACCCTCCTTGCTGCTGTCATCAGGTTGGGGAGGGCACCAGGGAATCCAAATTCAGGGTGGATGCCACCCTTGCCATAACTGTTCCACTTTCACGGACAGAATTTCTTCCCTCGGCCTTGGCTGTGCTCTCATGGGAGGATTCTCTGGCATTTGAGCTTCATTCATGGCCAGACTGTTAAGTTGGGTGAATTATAAGGAGTAAGAGTAATATAAATGTATTCTCTGGACTTCTGTCCTCTAAAGTTTTGTGTAAGAGTTAAGATGTATTACTTGACCTCTTGTGCATTCTTCAAGTGTAACTGACAACTCTTCATGTTCTCCTTTGTCTTCTGATTCTGCTCATTAAACCCTCATCCACTCATCCACAGAAGGGTTTCCCTTGAAGAAACATGAATTGGGCAAAGAGTAATTGTGTCTTCATTTTTATTTCTGATTGGTGGGGGAGGACAGGAGACTGGATGTTTCGTTACCTCTATTTTGTAGAGTAGAGAACAGAATACCAAAAGTGCAGGCTTTTCCCTAAATGAAGTGACCAGGGATTCTTTTCTTTCCTTCTTGCATGACATTTTCTGGTTCTCACTCTCAGCAATGACTTCAACATCCCTGAATGGTTCGTGTTGAGTCACTGGTACTCTCAGTGTCCTCTTTGTCCTGGGTTTGGTCCCTGAGAACAAAACTGCCTTCCTTGGAGAGCTTCATCCTGGGGGCAGACTTGGCCTCTTCAGAAAGACATTGTTTGTTAAAAGATGAATTTCAGAATGATTGAGATCCACCGGGAGGGCAAGAGAAACAGCTCAGGGTTGTGTGCGTGATGAGTGGGGAAAGTGGGGTGGTCTGTGTCATGTCAGAAAATAAAGCTGATGTCCCAAGTTGAACACAATTGTTAGACTCCAGAGAGCAGTTTTGTGTTGCTTATTTCCAATACTCTCTACTCTTTTAACTCTTTCTTTTTAACTATCGATTTTCCCAAAATGCTTCACTATAACATGTGTGTCAGTCTTGTTCAGTTTTAAAACAGATTTCTCAGGAAAATTTGAGTGCTATATCCACCTAATAAGATTTTAATGAAAAACCACTCTCTTAGTATTACTGGCAATACATATCAAATATTCTAATTGAATATTAAAAGCAAATTTTAATGTAAAAAAATCCTCATTGTATTTAATCAATGTCATTTAATGATAAGTCAGTAGTGAATAGTTTTTAATGTATTAAAACGTAGTGACTAATTGATATTCCAGATCACTAATTTCATCTACAAATTGTAATATGTAACATGAATTACTATTAAATGTCTTTAGCAAATGATGCATAATGAGTATAAACATGTATTTTTACTAGTAATTCTATCTTTGTTTACTTGGCATGTGTCCTAAATTTAAAAATGTCATTATACTGTAGCTGTATTTCAGTTCTTCTTGGGAATTATAAATTAATCTTCTAGTAGATTTCACAACTTGATACGTGCTATCCACCACTGCCAGATTTTTCTTGCCTAAGCAAAACCCCAACGTTTTATTCACATCAGTATGCTTCCTAGGAATCTTAAGGACACCTCGGCGAGCCACGCTGCTCCACTCATCATCCTGATCATGCCTCAGGCACATGACTCTCTCATCCTTCCTGGGGCCTTCATGACCAGGGAGGCTCCTCTCACTCAGCTAAACTCCAGCTTCATTCAGAAGCCTGCTACACATGGCATCTTCCTGGAACCCTTCTGGTCTACCTCTCTCTCCTCCGACTCTCGTTGCACCATCGCCTGAGCTTCTCACTTAATAGTTATCCGTCCTTATGTTGGTAGACAACGTTCATGAACACATTCTTCCTCCCTCACAAGTCTGCAAGTTCATTCCTGGTCTTGGTGTCTTCAACACACGGCATCCTGCCAGGTAGTCAAAAAATCCTTATGAATCTATCCAAACATGTAGTTAAAATACTTTTCATTACTTAATAGAGTGCACTGTGGCGTGTCACATTACCTGCTTAAATAAAGAGCCCATGGCATTTCCAAATTTAGTATTTTTGCTGTAGAATATTTCCAAACACCCCAGAAGTTGATATCATATTGTAATATGCAATTATGTTTAGAGATGAATTAGAATATATGTGTCCCATCCACAAAAATAACTTTTTCTTATTTACTACATGATATATAACTTAATCCTCAAAACAGTCCTGTGAGGTGATTATTGCCATTCCAGTTTCATGGGAGCAGAAACTGAAGAAAATATGCATTTCAGGTGGATTCATCAACTGAAGGACGTGTGGATGTCTTACAATGCATTCCTCAAGCACTTTATTGTCCTATTAGAATTTTTTCAGTCTTATTTCTAGTAAGACAGTGTTTTTAATGCAAATATTAAAATAAAAGCAGATTCTGAGATATAGAGTGACATTGGTCATCAGGAATAAGACACCTCAGATCGTGTTAGGAATTAAGGCAAAGATCATTCATGAACAGAAATTCATCTATCCCACTACTATCATGATGATAGTAGAAATATGTTGAATAAATAGACACATGGTTTTTGCACAGTATTTTGAAGTTTACAGCACTTACTAGGAAACCCTAAATCTTGAATGGGGCTCCAGGGCTCTGCCCATTCCAACTCCTCAAGCTTCAACCAAAGTCTGGCCTCTAATTATCTCGTCCAAGTTCCCTCCCACCTAACCACCTCCCCCATGTCCATCTTGCTGCCAGATGTTCTGTTTGTCCTAAGTCATGTTGAATGGATCACTTCTCTTCATCTCACTGATCCCAGTTTAAATGCCATTCCCTGGGTATTTCCTGACCCCAGACCTATCCATCTTTTTTTTTTTTTTTTTAAGATTCTATTTATTTATTTGACAGAGAGAGAGAGCGAGAGAGGGAACACAAGCAAGGGGAATGTGAGAGGGAGAAACAGGCTTCCCGCAGAGCAGGGAGCCCGATGTGGGGCTCGATCCCAGGACCCCGGGACCATGACCTGAGCTGAAGGCAGACACTTAACAGCTGAGCCACCCAGGCGCCCCCAGACCTGCCCATCTAAACAGGGTTTCCCTCTTTGGGTTATTCTTTTGGAAATGGTTGTTGCTATTTATCAGTGTTTATTTCCTTTGCTAAAGGGTAAATGCTGTGGATCCCGTGCCTGTGTCTGCTTTGTGGTCCATGGCACCCCCACTGTTTTCAGTTGAGCTCATGGCAGGTGCTTCTAAGTAGGCCCCAAATGAATGAATGATTGAAACGCTTTAAGTCCCATATTTATGACTGCATTTTCTTAATATGGCAAAAATTCTTAAGATCAAAAATAAGCTGATTTAATAACAATTAGTTGACAGAAACAAGTCAGACACTCGATAATCTAACATGCAAGGGGATCGTTTTCAGAATTAGCTCCAGTGAATGACCGTGAAAAGATTTTAATGAATATACCTGTTTCCCCTGCTACTCAAATTAGCAAATAACATAACTGTAAACTTTAAAATTTAAAGGAAGCCTTTAGTTAAACATTTAATATCGCTGTCCTGGAAAAGGGAAAGTAGTTTATCCTTCTTCTAGAATTAAGGCCTGTCTCTAAATAGACATTTAACTCTAAAACATGTTCTCAATAAATGTGTTTTTAAATTAAACTTTCAGATTCTGACCAGCATATTTTCTGAATTCAGATACGTTCAAATACCAAGGCGATATATCAAGTGAGAGTAATCTAAGGTTATTAACAAAATGGGGAAAAATTTTTATTAAAAAGATTCATCATAGAAAGAAAAACATTTTCAAAGTGCAGTGAAGTAAAAGCCCCTTTCACGATGGCCACATTAATAAGAAATCTGTGATTTTCCACGCGGTCTCTTTAAAAGACCCACCTTCCCAGAGCAGTAAGTTATGATGATTGGTTTTTCTTGAAGTAGACTTTAGAGTAAAGGTAGGGCTCATCAGAATTTTGCCATGGCCTGAAATATTTTGACTGAGGAAAACATATTTATCTATAAATGGAATTTTTAGTGAATGGGCATTTGTGCCTGCAGAGAAGTTTTAATAGTTGAAGGGTTAAGTGGAATGTTAAGAATGTACAAAGCCCTCAACATTTTGGGAAGAAAGATGTTTTTACAAGAAGCCTTTCATTGAAAACAGCTTAAAATATCCTGTGTACATTGTTTTGGTCCTGTAGGCAGATTTGCAAAGAGAAGCTGGGGCAAAGTGAGGGGGGTGGTAGAATTTTCCTGTTTTGGGAATTTTAATTTTGTCTAATGGTCATGTTGCTTTAGTAAGAAACATTAAAAGGAATTCAGGCCTTTTGAATCATTCTGTAAGGGTAGCTTTGTCCTGTTTGCTCACCAATGTGAAAATGGGTTCCTGCACAGAGAGGATCCCCATGTGTGATGTACGCTGTGGAATCAATATGGCCGGTCGGTTCAGTAAGACACAGACACTGTGGGTCAGATCTCTGCTGTCACAGCCAAGGGAGGTCATAGCAGAAAGCAGAAGAGTTCTTAGTTCTCATTTGTGCCCAGATCTGTCTCACAGTTGCGGGATCTTCAGATTTCCAGAAACTTCCAACAGAACACCTGCACAGGCAACATTACTCAGGGACCCTGAGCTTAGTGACAATATGTGAAATATCTTATTTTGTAGATACAAACATGCACACTTTCCTGTCTTACACAGTCACTGTGTAAGGTTTATTTTCATCTCTCTTATTCCCTAAAAAAAAAAAAGTTATTAAATCAACTGTGTGTTTTAAAATGATGAGTTCTTAAAATTGAGAAATGTGGGATATGCTTTATATACTATAAATACAGGTCAGATTCTACTCTATGGAACTGATCATTGAAATGAATTTTTATTTAAAAGGTACTAAAAAATTATATTCCCAAACCTCAAGAACTAGAGATTTTCAAAAGCTGATGCTCACACTCCTTGTTGTAAACTTGTATTTAGAAAAGTTGTTGTCTGAATTCAGTAGAAAAAGGAAAAAGAAACCGTGTGCAGCTTCCTTGTTGTTACTTCTAAGTCCCAGATCTGCTTGTGTTGGTATGAGGATTGAGAAGTTTAGGTCAAAAAATATATACATGTTTGTTTGCTTGCTTGCTTGTTTGTTTTAATTCAACAAATGGAAGGAGGAAAGGAGAGTTGCTAGAATACATTCCACATGGATCACAGACAGGGAGGCAAATGAAGGGTACTGTAAAAGGACCAGAAGGAATTCTGCATAAATGTTTTTATGATTTTTAAGTGTGGAAGCTCTTTCAAAATATGGTACAAAATTCAGATGCTGTGAAGATAAAGATTCATAAACTTCACTGCATAAAATTTTAAAACATTTGTATCTCAAGAAAAAATATTTAATGACAAGTAGGAAAATTATTTGAAACATTATTGACAGAGGGTTAATTTTCTAATACAGAAATTTTCACTTGCAATGACTATATGAAAACAGCAAAACCGTTAATCAAAAAGAAGCAAAAAGCAGGAATTGGTTACAAATAGGAAATTTATAGGAACAGAAGTACAGTTAATCCATCAACGCGCACACACACACACACACACACACACACTTAATTTTAATCTCAAAACTGAACAAATAGAACAGAGGAATAGAAGAGTGTTTTTATCTATCAGAAAGGGTTAAGCTAAAAAACAAAAAAAAAGGCAGCATCCAGCATGAAATAGGGAAAGGAGACAGAGTTACTCTCCGAACTGTTGACTGGTACAAAATCATTAATACCTATAACTTCTGTCTCGTCAACACCACCTCTAGAAGTTTATCATATAGAAAATACATACAAAGGTGTGCATTGCAGCCTTGCTTCTAAAGGATTTAGATAAATGTTGGTTCATCTAGGTGACAGAATACTATACAGCCATGTAAGGAATCAGATAGAGCTTTATATACTGACAAGAAAAAAATGTCACAATGTATTTTTACGTGTAAAAAGCAAAACAGGAGGCTGTGTGTACCGTCCCTTTGTGTGTGTTCTATCTAACTATACTTATAAAAAACCCAAAACTATATATGTATATATAGACATATCCATGCATGACTACTGTTTGTGCAGAGACTATGTCCCCCAAACAAATAAAAGTGAGAACAGTGCCTACTTCTGGGGAAGGAAAGCATGTACTTTGTTAAAACTGGTTTGTCTGATTTTTCACATGCCAGTACTGTATGTGTGGTAAGGTCATTCAACAAGAGGCCCTTAGACTGGGGTGGCCCTAAAGCCTCGGTAGCTGACCTAAGCAGACCAGAACCAAAGCCAGAGTCTCTGTGCTTGAATCTGGGAAAGGGAAACTTTGGAAGGAACAATCCCAGTCAACCAGGCTTTCCCAAATATGGCCACAGCTTAAGCTGTCGCCAAATAATTTCCTTGGTTTGCTTCCGAGTCTTCTCTGTAAAATTCCCTCTCCCTATTTCCTATTAGGGGAGCCTCCTGAGCACTTTTGATTTGGTGCTACCAGATAGTCGACATTTTAGTGTGCCTCAGTTTCTTTTAACTTGTGCATGGTCACTTACCCACAAGTTCTAATGAGGCTCTGGTGACAGGCAACTAGCTGTTCCACGCCCCTCTCCACACAGCCTAGTCCTGCTGGGAAGAGCACCGTTTTAACCATCTCTGTTTGAACTTCCTTGGGTGGTAAATGAATAATAATTCTATAGTAACAATACATAATAGTTTTATACCATTATTGCTTGATTTCTTGTCTTTAGAGCTATCTTCCCCTGCCGTGGGACTTCAACTTCATCTTTCTCTGCTTGGGTTTCTGCATTTTAAAGTGACTACACTTATTTCATTTAAAATAAATGCAGGAGCTAATCGAGGGATTATATTTGTAAGGTTCTGTGAGGTTGGAATGAATGGACAGAGGCCAGGTTCTTAGAACGTGCTTGATATGTGGCAATCATATTTGATATGTTAATTAGGATTATTTTGTATCATTAATATTAACAATTTAATATTATTTATACTACACCCGTGGCCCGTGTTTGGTAGTTAGACTATGATTTCTAGACCTACTCTTGGTTAACTGGAAATCCTCTAACAGGTTCTCCCAGCCATAAGGGGCCCCTTACCTGAAGAAGACATTAGCACTTTCTTGCTGCACAGGCTTGCCTTTCCTCTCTCTCATTTCCTGCACTCTGACCTCTTGGCCCCCTCAGAGAGAGAATTCTCAGGCGTTCAATGCCCTGCTTGCCTGTGGGGTCATCTTTTGTATAATTCTGGCTCAGTCACTGTCACTCTGTCTGCTGCCCTCCACCCTCAAACACCTTCTCTTGTATTGATAACACAGGGGCCAAAATCTTCATCTAATGATGCCCCTTTGGTGTCTGAACTCTTTCATTGAGACAAAGCTAAAATAAAGTATCCACCATCTGCAATACTTCTGACATAATGTGTTGAATATTGCAGTTGGAGCTATATTAAGCTACTGTTACACTGAAAAATTTAATTCATTTTGAAGCTACGGAACCCAAAAGGAAGACTTTCCTATTTTATTAAATTCAAACTAACCATGTTGAAGAGTTTTGGGTGTGTTTGCTTGTCCTTGGGCCAATTTCTTAACTCTTCTGTGCCTCAGTTTTCTCATCAATAAAGTAAAAGCAATACTACCTCCCTCATTAGAGTCAAGTGTCTAAATGATATAATGAATTGATATATTACAGTAGGTGTTCAATAGATAACATCTGTTATTAAGGTGATGATGATGGCAATAGTGGTGGTGATGAGGGTGATGGTGGTGGTGGTGATGGCAGTGATGGTGGAGGTGATGTTGGTGACGATGGTGAAGGTGGTAGTGGTAGTGATGGTGATGGTGCTAGTGGTGGTGTTGATGATGGTGGTGTGGTGGTGGTGGTGAGTGATGGTGATGGTGGAGGTGATGGTGGTGGTGGTGATGGTGATGATGCTGGAGGTGGTTGTGGTGATGGTGGTGATGATGGTGATGGTGGAGGTGATGGTGATGGTGATGATGGTGGTGATGGTGGAGGTGGTTATGGTGATGATGGTGATGATGATGATAAAGTGAAAATAATAATGCATCTTATAAAAGTTGTGTCTGGAAGATATAACAGGTTTTCAGCAAATACTACCTGTTGCCAAGGGGATGAAGATGGTGGTGATGGTGGCGATGATAGTGATGATGGTGTTGGTGATGATAGTGTTGATGATGGTGATGGTGATAACAACATCTAGTGTTTCTGAGCATTGCAAAATTCTGACTAGCTTTATTCATGATACCAAAAAGCTCATGTTGGCACAGACAGTCCTTTAGTCATCTGCCCTGTATCTTAGGAAAAATACAGATATTTCAACCAAAGTGAATTGATTTAATTAGGTACTTACAGATGTATGCATATGTTGTTCTCTAGTGTGCAGGCTAAAACTTGGTTTCTCATAACTAGTCCCCGTGTCAATTCATTAGGGCCAGACTTGCCTAAGTTTGCATCTCCTGTAGTGTGGCTAAGGCTGCCTCTCTGTTGACCTTTGGGTGTGTGTTTGCAGCGCCTGCGTTGGGGCCCAGGACCCTTACTGTGGCTGGGACATGGTGATGAAGAAATGCACGAGCCTGGAGGAGAGCCTGAACATGACGCAGTGGGAGCAGAACACCACCACCTGTCCTGTAAGTGTGCGGGTTCTCCAGCCTCAGAAAGATCAGTCCATGGGAACCCAGCTGTCCTAAATCCTAACCCACGTCCTGTCCGCGCATCTGGAACCTTCCTCGCAAACCCAGTCTGTGTCTCAACTCATTCCCCTCTGAGCTTTTGCTAGAGCCACACAGGATGTTGCCATAAGATTTCGTCTGCTTTGAAGAGGCATGTCTTAAAAGAAAATACTGATGATTTGAAAATGGGGTGTAATATCTCTGTTTTATTCTTGGGTTTTCTCTCCAGAGGTTGGTATGGACTCTTTTGCCCTTTTTAGCATTAATAAAATAGTGACTTCCACACCCATCAATTTCCCATGGGAGCTATAATTCTAGAAACTGAGATAAGTAGAGCTTTTAAAAGAATAAAATAAAGGATATTACTATTGGACCCCATGTGGGACAGTCTCCTGGATCCTGCTGAGGGTCGCAGGAAGGCCTGGGAGAAACAGCATGACGGCCATTCCCACTGTGAACTCACAGAATGAAGAGACTCACTTCCGTTTGGAGCCAGTTCTCTGAATCTAGGAAAACAATTTCGTTTGCCAGTTTTTTTGAGGCCCCACGTGTAGGAGGCAGCTTGTTTTCCTTTGTCTTTAGAACTCTTAAAGCAGTGGTTTCAGATTCTTCCTTCTGTCCTCAGAGCATACAAGCAATAGTTATTAACTTCCACATATTTGAAAACTGATTGAGTCACTGTACCGTCACATAGCTGCTGACCTGTGTGACTGTCATGGGGTTCGCTGCTCGTCCTCTGGATTACATAGCTTCAGGTCTCTGAGTTTAGAAGCAAGCTTTTCTTCAATGTTTCTTGAAATTGATTAGAAAAACGCCAGTGTTTGTGCAGGTTCTTTCTCATTTCTGAAGAATACCTTAAAAGCACAAAGATATGCACCTTAAAATCTTTGCAGCTAGAGAAAACATAAATGTAGCTCTAAATTATGGGCATGTACTTTCCAAGAATCAGCGCATCTTCTTATAGATGTTTGACCTGGCATTTTTAATGGCAAAAAGGACAGACGAATATAATAACAGTTCTTCTTACGCAGTAAGGCCATTGGGCTAAGACCCGTAGTTTTGTGGATATCAGAGGCATCTGCTTGTAAAGATAGCTTGTAAGATATCTACTTGTAAAAAGATAAACTGAGGCATATTAAAAATTTTAAGAGTTTATTTAAAAAAAAATCAGGTCCAATCAGGCAACATCATGGCAAGGAGCTCTGAGGAGTTGTACAAAATCGAAGACTTTCATAGGCAGGAGTAAGTGGGAACACAGAAGTTATACTAGGCAAAAAAGCAGGTCGGTTATTGCAAAGTTATTGTCCTTAGCGGATGACAGGGGTCTGTCAGGCAGATGACCTAACGACTGCTAATTTGGCATTTCCTAATTGGTTTAAGATTCCTTTTCTAGGAGAACCAAAACTGTAATTTAGTCAAGTCTCAGTTTAGTGACATGGGGCTTAGCATAAGAAACTCCATTTGGGGTCTGTAGGTTTTGTTGTTGTTGTTGTTGTTTAGGATTTATTTATTCGAGAGAGAGAAAGAGCAAGCGTGAGTCAGGGGAGGGGCAGAAGAAGAGAATCTTCAGACCCCCCCCCCCCCCCCCCCCCGCTGAGCTTGGAGTCTGATGCCGCCGGATCTCACAACCCATAAGATCATGACCTGAGCTGAAACCAAGGGTCAGACACTTAACCAACTGAGCCACCCAGGCGCCCCTGTAGTTTTGTTCTTTAGCAACTATATTAATTGTATATCTCTTTCTAAAAATCTCTCTTAGAAAGAAATGAGTTCAATGAAAATTATTAGCGTTATTACAGAGCAGTCTTAGAAAGGTATTTTTAAAAGCTATTAAAATACAGTTTTGCTTCTATGTTATTTTTTTTATTTTGACTAAAAGGGAAGAAAGGTTTGATTTTATTGGCCAAATCTGCTGTATTTCATCATTTCTGATGTGCCATTGTTGTTTTATAAGGGAAAAAAAATGCTGCCATGGATTGCAAGTTGCAAACTGATTTCAGAGATGTATACTATATTTATAGTATACATACATACACACATGTATATTGAAAAATCTTAGTTACATTTTCTTTACCTACATATCTTTATGCAAAGGAAATTAAGCTTTATAAGCTGAAGGATCTTTGAATGAGACCAGGGCATCTTATATCCACATAAAAGCACAAGTTGAATAATGAAAGTGGAGATGCTAGTATGTGGAGTTCAGTGGGTATTAGACAAACATGGAGTACGATGAGGGTAAAGCAGACTCTGTGGGAACCTACCAAATAAATGTTCATGAACTTCAGATCAGTGACGTGGCACAACCCAGTCCCCCAAAGTCGATGCTGCAGCCAGAACCCAGGCAGATCCTCGGCTGTCTGGAGAGTTCCATTGGTGATGGACCCTCAGAAACCCTCCCGGGGACTTAGTGCCTGAGAAGACCTATTTTCCACTAAAAGGTCCATATTTTAAGATATTTGTGGATTTTTATTGTCCAGGAGACAAGGCAATAGTTGACTGATGTATAGATTAACATTCTGGTGGCTTATATAATTGTCATTGAAAACATTATTCTCAGTTTAAGATATTTAAAGTGCTCAAGCAAGATCTGAATTTACAGGTCTAGAGTGGTTTGAATATTGTTTATGTCCTGCGTAACTTGCAGTCTTGTTGCTTAACAAGAGTAGCATTGTCTTAAGAATCTCCCTGGGCTGTCTCCCAAATGCCATCCACATTCTTTCCTTTTCGGGTACATGATCACCAGTATGCTATCTCATGCAATGGCTCCCCGTTCCAAAATGCATCATGTGATAACTAGGAAAATACATAGGCTACATAAGCACCTTGATGCCTTGCAATAATTGGCTCTTTCCCAGGATACAGTGTAAGTAGTACCTTTGCAATGAAAAAATACTTTAGCCATGGTGGAGCCCAGAGCCCTCCATTTAGATAGAGGCACATGGAGCAGAGTCTAAAGGGTTTATAGAAGATTCTAAAACTACATTAGGAAAAAAATCAGGACTTAAATTCAGTGCTTCTGACATTATCCCCAAGCTACATGACAATGGCATTTTCAACTGTGGACATCTCCCCAGAGCAGTGGCTGATGGGTACACCCAGCAATAGGTGATCCAGTGCTCACCTTGCATATTATGCTCAGTTAGCAGGTGACACATTATTTCTGGATTTTGTAGTGAAATCTACCGTAAAGAACAAAGAGGGAGCTAAGGTTAATTGTGTGTCTACACCATGTGCTGAGTGCCGTGTTAGGCTGTTTCAGTGGAGTTAATGTCATGATCACCCTGGGGATAAGCGTTCATGCTTCCATTTTAAAGACTGCCCCTGTTCGCCCATCCTCAAAGCGGCTGGCTTTCCCTTGTGCGGTTTGCTCATGGAGAGAGAGATTTAGGGATATTACAACATGACACAGTCCTTTCCAAGGAGCACATCCAATATCCTGTTGTGTTACAATCACTGACCAAAAGGACATGAAACTTTGAGAATAAATGAAGATCTTTTGACTTCTGAAAAAACATCCCAGCAGAAGATAGAAGACTTTGATTTCATTATGAGGATAATAGTTGGAGTACAGAAGAACTTCAGAATATACTCCAGGGATCTCTGTACCCATCAAATGCATCTACCTCCTTGGTTTCTTGGGAATTAATGAACGTGAGTGAATCAAAAGTAGGATTATAGATTATGCTTGTTAACAAGAACTGAATCTTCCTTAGCTGACACTTGGGAATCCATTATTTCCTAGGTGAAGGGAACGTTGCTATTATACAATTAGGGATGAAAGTGTGTGGTGCTGGTTTCCATGAGACTCTCATCAGAGAAGGATCTATGAATCGTGTTACGGAATGAAGTGGCTGAGATCACAGGCTCTGGATTAGGTTGTTTAGACCAATTCTTGGGTCTTTCACAACTAGTAAGACTCTGAGTAAATTGAGCCTCATCTGAACCTCAATTTGCCTTTCTGTGAAATGGGATGTAGGTACCAGCAACATTGTGAACATTGCAGAGTTAAGACATGGAAGTCACTCAACACAGTGCCTGGCATACATTAAACTACCTGTATGTGTATATGTCTTACTATGGTTTAATACTTAATATTTAATAAAAGAAAGCGCTTGCCTCAAATAGAAAGTTGCTTGGTAGAAACCTGGAGATGGGACAACCACAAATAATATATTCTAGATAGCTTAATTTCTGATTTCTAAGGAAAACTAACAAAATATAAAAATACTCATGTGGGAAAAAGGAGCAGCAGAACCTACCCCATTATTCACAGATCACAGATCTGTTCCCTAGGCAGATTCTCTGATATATTTAGCGTCAAAAGAAGGGTGTAGTTAAATGCATGAGAGTTTGACTGTCCACGTGCCTTTCTGCATGTTGCAGGTTCTTCTTGCTCCGAAAGTTAATGGAACCGACTGCAGTGGTCCTGGGTGGAAAATACTGCCCCTCGAAGTCTGAAGCTACCCCACCCCTGGCCAAAACAGAAAGCCCCCCGCTCTTACCTGCAAATTACAATCACTAAATACTGTTACTCACTAGTGCCCATATGGTTCCTCTTCTTTCCAGTGTTTTTATTGCAATAACTGTTCTATGTTTTTCTTTTTCTTTTTTCCTTTTTTTTTAAAGATTTTATTTGAGGGAAAGAGAGTAAGAGAGAGTGGAGGGTCAGAGGGAGAAACAGACTCCCTACTGAGTGGGGAACCTGATGAGGAGCTTGATCCTGGGACTCTTAACTGACTGAGCCACCCAGGCGTCCCTGTTCTATGTTTTTCTACCTCGTTCCACAACATTCTTTCATTTATCGTCACTTATTTCAGGTTCTTCCTCTCTTTCTCTGTCTTGTTAGCTCATCTTTTGCTCACCCAGACATTTGCACAGAGAACATGCATAGCATCTCTTTGCCTAGAGACTGTTGTCTTACACCAGTGCCCAGCGGTTGGGGGGGATGTCTGGTGCAGTGGGTTCTTTCTTTCCCTGTGCGTTTTACCGAGATACCATTGACAGCACTGCATGAGGCGAAGCGCACAGCACAGTGATGTCACTTGCCTGTACCGTGAAATGATCATCACAGTAAGTTCACGTAACCCCCATCATCTCATATAGATACCCCCCAAAAGATTTTTCTTTTCCTTGTGAAAAAAAGGATCTCCTCTCTTAGCAGCTTTCAGATGTCCCATCCAGCAGTGTGAATGCGCTCTAGCCATCGTGTTTTACGGGACATCCCAAGACTTATTTATCTTAAGACTGGAACTTTGTGCCTTCCAACCCCCTTCCTCCAGTTCCTCTCCCCACCCCACCCCCAGCTCCACACCTCTGTTAACTCCGAATCTGATCTCTTTTTTTATGACTAAGGGTTCTTTTCAGATTTCACCTGTAAGTGATATCATACCGGAATTTGTCTTTCTCTGTCTGACTTACTGCATATAGCATAATGCCCTCCAGGTCCATGGCAAGATTTCCTTCTCTTTTATAGATGAGTAGTATTTCATTGTGTGTGTGTGTGTGTGTGTGTGTGTGTAAGTATATACATGACATTCCCTTTATCTGTTCATCCATCGATGGCTTGGTTCCACGTCTGCACTATTGTAAGTGCCATTGCAATGACCGTGGGCCTGCCCCTAGCTCTTCAGCAGAGTGATTTGGTTTCCTTCAGCTATAAACCCAGAAGTGCAATATGCTGGATCCTATGGTAGTTCACTTTTAACTTCTTGAGAAACAATGGTTCTTATCTGGAGGAAATTTTGCCCCCAGGGACATTTAGCAACGTCTGGAGAAATTTTGGTTGTCACAACCAAGAGCGGTAGCATCTAGTGGGTGCAGACAAGGGGTGTCACTAATGCACAGGGAAGCCCCTACAACAAAGAGTTACGCAGTCCAATATCAGTAGTGCTGACATCTTAAAACCCTGGTCTCATGGAAAGGAAGACTGTGAGTTAGTCAGTCCTTGGCAAGTTATAAAGTTTGCTTTTTATGTAAAGATAGCATATAATGACTGTGTCCAGTGGTACAGCACTGACCTAAACGAATTGAATTCCCTGTGAGTAGGGTCTTAATAAGGACCAGTGTCATCCTGTAGTGAAGGGGAGGTAGCAGTTTTAGGGCTCATTCCACTGCCCGCTCTGGAGAGGCAGTGGGGGGCCGCTGTCTTAAATCCTGGGTCTTCTCCTCTTGATCACAGGAGCCCCAAGCAGTGAGCCCTCACCTAACAGTGTCCACAGCAGAGAGAGTGTGCTCCTCTGATCTGGAGGGAAATCATTTCTGGAATTCTCTTTCAGTCTCCTCTGGAGTCTCATTGACCAGAATCAGGTCATATGTTGTTTCTTGGATCCAGCAGTGGCCCCATGAGTGGGGTTCCCATGACAGTCTGAGGCCCTCCTGTGAAGGGCATGGCTGTCACGTGATGCCAACCCAACCCTGCCGAGGGTGCCTACTGTCTCCCAGGAATGGTGAGGAATAATTCTCATGGTGAATGCCAGACCTTACCCTGGCTGATATTCTTGCCCCTTGGGCTGAAAAAAAGTGGATTCTCAGGTTCCCTCCAAGACTTGAGATCTATTTCAAGAGAACATATGAATTGGACAGGAAGCAGACAGTGACTGTGTCTCCTTCTCTCCATGTCTGTCTGTCTACCTGCCTGCTTCTGTCTCTCACTCCTGGTGTTTCTACTTGTATCTGTCCTATATTGACTTCTTTTCTAACCACCCTACTGATAAATTTAGCTTGCACGAAGCTTACTCGGCTGTGAATTTGACTCATGACCATGCAGTCTAAATATGTTTCTATCATAAACTGTCCTCTTTCAACAATCTGGATGATTTCTGTTTCCGTCCTCATTCGTTTGTCATCATCGTGGTATATTTCTCCTGGCCTCACAAATCCTCAATTTCTTTGCACTCTGTGCTTCCAGGGGTTGCAGATTTCCTCAAAACCTCCTGTAGCTGAAGAGATCCTAACAGTCTCCATGCACATTTCCTTTCTATGTTAGAGGAAAGAACAGATGCCAAGGGGGTTTGAGAGAATCTTCGTTGCCCCAATCCTCTAATCTGTCACCAAACAGTCTGCCCTTTTTAAAGTTTGTGGTTAATATTGTGGGGATTGGTAAACCTTCAAAAATCACAGCGCCCTCTCCCTCCTGTACCCCTCACATTTTCACACAGAAGAGAGGCAAATGGAAAGGACCAGATGTCTCACAGGATCTCTCCTGATAATGCTCTGAGCTGGTTGGTCTTCATCCCCCTCCCCATCCACTCTCTGCCCCATGGTCCTGACTTGCCCCACTTCCAGCTTGCCCTCCACCCAGGTTTCCCTGTTGTCTTGGGTTTTGACAACAGGAGGCGTGGGCAGGAGCAGAGAGACTGGGGTCTTTCTTCCTTGCCCTCCTCCAGCTTAGGCTGCAGCTCTGACGGGGGCTTCCTGCCCCCGTGTCAGCCACGTCAAGCCACCCTTCCCCAGGCTCTGTCCCTCACTCAGCCGCCAAGACCTAGGATAGTTACAGGTTTGGATTTAAAGGCATGTGAGGCTTTGTTGGCGTGGGTTCCGTGTTCAGTCACAGTGAAGGCAGCAGCTGATCCTCCCTGCACAAGAGCCCTTTGGGCCAGAGACGAGAGTGGGTGGAGGATGGATCTGGGAACCCCCAAGTGGCAGGACCTTTTCTGCTTGAAGGATACTTTCATGTGAGGAATTAGTGACTTGACTCTGTCATATATGCATGGCTCAGTTCTCCAAGAAAACACTGAAGGCTCCAGGGACTCTTAAGGTCAGAGTAGGAGCTGCGTTTTTATCCTGGCTGGACGGGGTTACAGCGACCTTGGAAACGGGGATATTTTCATCTTGGGGAAAAACCTGCGTTTGTGCGTTCATTCCCACTCTGGGTCGGGTCCAGTGAGTCCCCTGGAATCCCGCTCTGTTCCCTCCTCTGCTCCTTGTGGAAAGAGCCCGGCATGGCAGGGAACTCTGGGCTGTCACCCACCTTGGTGCGTATAAACGCTTAGAGTATTGACAAGCGAGGAGGAGGGAGAGATGTTCCACCAGCCCCATCAGAGCTCACCCATGTGTTTCCTGTGGACTCTTTCCCGCCGCCTTTGGAGAAATAACAGAACAGAAGTAAAGCTCACCTGTGTTTTCACAGGGTGTTGGCATTTTTCTGAAATGCTCAAGTGCAGGTATGGTTTGTAGCCTCAGAAGAATGAATCGCTTTGTCCATGGAGTCCTCTCTTGTGAGGAGGATGGGTCCTTAAAAGTGCCTTCCCCGATCCCGCTTCCTATCCCGCTCCTGATCCGATCCCACGGGGTTGCCAGCCCCTCGCGTGCCTCAGAGCCCCTCTCGGGACTCCCTCCTGGGGCGCTGGCACCAGCCTCCACCGGCCCGTGGGATCAGTTGCACGCCCAGCCCTTCCTGGCCCCCTGGCCAGCACTTGCAGGACGGTTCTCGCATGGCCCCCCCGGGAGGTGCCTACCAGCTAGCACAGTTCCGGTTGCCTAAGTGGGCTCTGAATGAAGTGTTGTCAGTGTGCCGTGACATGTGAGCTAGGCCAGGTCTGACATGCAACTGCTTGGAACTTTCTTTTTTTATAAGGGATGTAAAAATGCAACAGAGTTGCACATCTGTGGTTTTCAGTCCGGTTCTGCTTGTTCTTGGGTTTCTGACATCAGTGGACAAGTCTGCGGTGACCTGATTGCCAAGCCGTTAGCATTCTTCACTCCCCTCCCCCTCCTCCTCCCCTCTCCAGCACTGTCTCCACCAGTGACCTCTGCTGCGTTATTCTCTTTAATGGTGACATTAAAATATTCTAAATGTGTCCTGATGGTGCTGTGAGAGACCTTTCAGATTTCCTGTTTACAGCCTTAACCCTTGCTGACATCCTCACTTGTCTCCTCTTCCTAGACGAGGAATCTCACCGTGGACGGGCACTTTGGCACGTGGTCTCCATGGATGCCCTGCACGCACACGGATGGCAGCGCCGGGGGGTCCTGCCAGTGTCGCACCCGCTCCTGCGACAGCCCGGCCCCCCAGTGCGGCGGCTGGCAGTGTGAGGGCCCCCGCGTGGAGATCACCAACTGTTCCAGGTGCGTCCCCCGACACTGGTGCACCCCTGTGTGTAGGTGCAGACTGGAGAGGGGTGGGAAGTCCTTCTCAGTGCACCTTCCCTTTTCAAGGGAGATGTGGCAAAAGACAGGGACACTTATCACATAAAATTACATGATCTACGGAAGGAGATTTTAAATTATAAACCTAAACCTGTGTCATATGTTTATCGCTAGATTAGGAAAAATATTTTTAATGGGCACGATGTTATTGGGCTTGTTTGAGAGAAGCGTCCATGTCAGTCACAATCCTCTTCTAGAACATCCAGGCTAATAGTCCCTACCGGTAGAACACCTACATTTGTTGTGAACTGGCCACGTGGACTAGACGTGGCTCTTCACGACTGCCTTTTCCTTTTGCCAACATCAGTGACCCCAGGGTGTAGAAACACATGAGTGCTATCGACCCTCCACCCTGAGCTCAGCATTAGGTGGTTCATGAGAATGAAAGCCAGTCTGAAATCAGATTGGGCCACACCTAGAAAACTGACACAGCCAGTTCTTGCAAACGATGGAGTCCCAGCGTCCCGTCCCGGAGGCGTGCTGACATAGTGCACATGGAGGCTTATGGAGAGCAAATGAGATGCTTCTGGCGGCACATCAGCCAACCTTTAGTCAGACTGGGGAAAGGGAGCCTCGGCTATCAAGGCAGACACTGCATGAAAGAGAGCCCCCCGCCTTGCGCCCAGTTTCTGCACAAAGATGCATGCATAGCATATCAGCTCACCCAATCCTAACACCACCTAATGCATCAAAGGAAAATTACTCCTACAGCCCCTGTACTAATAAGTGCGCCCTCGTGCGGATCCGGGAAGCGACATGCACTTGGCCTGCTCTGGAGTGCGAGCGACAAGATAGTCTCAGAAGCTACCCATGGAGTCAGTATCCCCAAATCTGTAAAGGACAGATCTGGGTAGCAGCTAGAGCTCGCATGTTCACGCATACCCATGCCGCATTCACCGTGTTTGTACTTGGACAGTACAAGTGTCCTGGGGCCATCGTCCTCATAGCAACTTGCTCACCTGCCCCCTACCAGAATATTGCTAACCTAGATACCCCTCAAACACTTATAGATTGGCATCCAATTTTTTTCACCAAAAGCTTTAATAGTTGCAAAGATATAATCTCGGTTACATCACTGTTTAAACGTGTAATGGGATCTCGGTGCCTTAGTGACCTCATAGCTACCTGCCCATTTAAAACATCAATGAGCCGGCTCCACTTTAACATTTAGAAAATTTATGTTTTTTCCTTCTTTAATTTCCTATTTCTATTCTCTTTCCCTCATCGAATCTGATCCTAATATATTATGTTTCTATGTTTAAAAGTCTTATATTGGTCACTATATCATACTTTTCCACAACTACCACAATAACAAATTATATGAATGGAATTTGAAAACAAAATTTTTATTTCTGATAACCAGAAGCTTTATATATATTTTTTTAAGATTATTTATTTATTTATTTATTTATTTATTTATTTAACAGAGAGAGAGAGACAGCCAGCGAGAGAGGGAACACAAGCAGGGGGAGTGGGAGAGGAAGAAGCAGGCTCATAGCATGGGAGCCTGACTTGGGGGCTCGATCCCATAACACCGGGATCACGCCCTGAGCCGAAGGCAGACCTTTAACGACTGCGCCACCCAGGCGCCCCTTGTTTTATTTTTTTAAAGATTTTATTTATTTATTTGTCAGAGAGGAAGAGAGCACAAGCAAGGGGAGCAGCAGGCAGAGGGAGAAGCAGACTCCCTGCTGAGCAGGGAGCCCGATGCTGGGCTCCATCCCAGGACTCTGGGATCATGACCTGAGCCGAAGGCAGACGCCTTGCTGACTGAGCCTCCCAGGCGCCCCTAGGCTTTACATTTTAAATATATATTTTGAAAATTAGCATATAATGAACCTAAGGATCATGAATAGTACACAATTTGACTATTTTTTAACACTAAAAAGTAAGATTTTACTGGAAACCCATTCCTTCAGGTAATTGTTTTTATTCCCAACCACTTTTCCTATTGAGGCGTCAACCTCTTGCCTGATTCAGGGAGGGCTTAGCATCAATTCCATTCGTAGGTTTTTATTTTTCTAGTTACAAGCAATGACAGGTATGACTCCCATAAGTCAATGGAAATGTAAGATTACAGCATTTTCCCTCACTTCTCTGAATTCTTTCGAAATCATCTGCCAGAAGCATGGTAATCTAACGCCAGAGATTGTTTTCATTGCCCCATATCAGTTGATAACCTGTTTATGTTGGCGTTCAATTTTGTTGGAAGCAAAAAAATTGCACCCCACCTCACCTGCAAGCTGACTTTTTTGCTCATTCAGTGCGGACAGATACTTCCTCAGTCTGTGCAGAGTGCACCAGTAAGCCTTTCAGAAGGCTGATCAGAGGATTCCAAATTAAACCTGTTATTCTTATTTATAGGCACCTTGTCTAACCCAATACACTCAGAAAGTGTTGGGAAATTCCAAATATTGCCAATTCAATACATTTTGCAAACATGTCTTTGAATTTTTTTAGGATTTACTAATTTATTTGGGTAAGGGAAGGGCAGAGGGAGAAAGAGGAAAGCAGACTATCTGCTGGGCGCAGAGCCCTTCAGACCCTGAGACCATGACCTGAGCCAAAATCAAGAGTCAGATGCCCAACCGACTGAGACACTCAGGCGCCCCACAAATATATTTTTGATTAAATGCTTTATCACATCACATCATTTAAATATGTTTTCTCAATATCCTGGAGCAGCAGATTGAAGTCATTCAATGTATGAAATGAAATCCACAATGTAAAGTAATTAGCTAAACCAGACTTTCTAAACAGGGCCAAGTCAGACTTACTATCGATCAGAAAAATCTGGTTTTATTTTATAATTAAAATGAACATTTGAATGTGCATCCGCATGACATCATGTCACTCCTGAATTCTAATTCGTAGGGAAGGAAGGAGGGAGCCATGGGGAGAGGGAGGAAAGAGAGAAATATCACTAGCCAAATAGGAAGGGAGAACTTCAGGGGAAGGGAGGACTGATCTGTGCTGTAGGCCTGATTGCACAGGGAGCCCTCTACCTGGGACAACCCTTGAGGACAGTTGGATCCTCTCAGCGACGGGTCCTAGCCACCGGCCCTCCGAGCAGCTGGAGAAAAAAGGGCCTCTGTCCTTGGGGCCCACAGTGGGGCACAGCATCCGGTACTGTGTGCTTTGACAGCCGGGGGGTAGAAGCAGCCCAGTGCTTAACAAGGCTGGGCTCTGCTCTGTAGTATATCTGAGCCCAGAACACCCTAGCTCAGTTAACGTCCTGGTACTGAGTAACCTGGAGAACGGTTCCAACAGTGATTCATCGAGTTGATTTCCTATTTCCTCTGCTTCTTGATCTGTTGTCTCTTGGTTGTTTTACCACACTCAAGGTGCTCCTCCCCTGCACCTGTGTGCCATGACGACACAGTATCTCCTGTCTTGAAACAAGCATCAGGAAAGCTGCTCAGATCAGTCTCCAGGCGCTCTCTTCACTGGCTTGTTAATTTACAGTATTTTTTAAAAGTATTATCTTGTTTCCACGAGCCTGTTTAGAATGCAGAAACCTCTGGGCGGGTCTTCTATGACATCCCTAACACTGTAGATCCGACCAGGCGATCATGCTCTGTGAGAGCCCAGAGAGCGAGGGCGCTTCCTACCCAAGAGGAGAGGCGGGTGGGATGCGGAACCGCAAGGTGCAAGGACCCACTCTGCCCTCTACTCCCCTTCTCAGCTAGCCCAGCTCACTTCACAGGTTGAAAGGAGTACAGCAGGGCTATGCAGATGAGACGATTTGTGTGATTACAGAAAACAGAGGCATATCAATATTGCATTATGCACAGCATTCTTTCTATAAAACTGAGATGGTTGCCATCCAGGCGTGGGAGAAACTTTATAAACGTTACAGAACTGTTACTGTTTGAAGGTTGTGATCAGTGAGGAATATTCTCTTTGGTACTGTTTATGGAAAAGAGGACAGTCAAGTGCATGCCTGCAACTTGTTATTGATACGTCTTTGGCTTTGGTTCTAGTCGAAATGTCATCCTCTGGGCAGACCCGCAATATCGTTAGTGCTTATTTGAAGATTAATAATTGAATAAACGAACCCATTTTAGTGATGACTTAAATGCATAAGTGGGTGATTGTGGACTGATTGAATCCTCGAAATGATTTGTATGCTGATACATGCTTACTTGGTGCTCCATAATGGCTGCCTGCTACAAAGTCTGCTTCATTCCAAGACCGCAAACCCAGGTCCGTACAGTAGACACACACATAGACAACAGCACTCATGTCGTTCTTCACTTACTATGTTTCTGTTCTTTATATATACCTCCATTTACCCACTTCTCTGTCTACGACAGATTCCCTGTATTGTAAATAGATGATATCACAAGATGTCATGTTTGTTAAATTTTTAGGAAATTAAGAATTAAACAAATTAAAAAATTAAACAATTTTGGAAGCAGTGTTTCCTGCACTATCTAGCAATTTTGCCAACATATAAAGAAACTTTAAAAGTAAAAGGTCATTTTATTTATGTTGAAATGGCTATTTTTTAGAAAATTCAGTGAATTACTTGGATAATTTTTTAAACTGTGTAGGTAACAGAGTATAAGATACTAGCTAATTACCTTTATGAGCAACTTGGGAGGATTTGTCTTATTTTGTGATTACTTGGTTAAATTATCATAAAGTAGCTTTTGATAATATTAAAGTATCACCGTGTATTTTATTTATATCATGAAGAAGTTTCAGAAAATAAATATGAAATATACTAAGAATTTCTCAGGAATTTTCACTTGACGTCACTATAGAAATTATATATTCAAATTATTGTTTATACCTTGAGCTTCAATGACACAGTTGCAGACTTGGATTTTTTTCAAGGAATGTGTAAAGTAAAAATAAGAATTAATGTTAGTTGGTTTTTTCCAGTGGAAATGAAAATCCTCTGAGGATAACATACTATAGAAATACATATGTGATCCGAGAAGTATAAACATATTCCAGCTGCAACAGAATGTTCACCTGGGAGTTTGGATTCTGGATTTAACAGATATTTTGATAGTTAAAATCTTTAAAAATGCTTACAATTTGTTTGTTAATAGCAGGAACTAACTACTAAAGGAGATATTTAAATTATGAGCATTCTGAATACAGGCATTTCAAGGGAGAAGTACAATATTTTAAAAAATTCCTTTAGCTGTCAGTGGTGGTTCGTTTTACAAACCACTTTTATACAAGCTCTTTATGTTATTTTAATTTTGTTTTATATGCCTATATTATATTTATAATAACATAAGTACAGTTATGTACAATTTACATTATGTGTTTATATTCTATATCTTTGTCCAATTGTACGAAAATAGCCAGGAATCTGAATTTGAAGTACCCTGCCTTCATTTTTAATAAAGTTAGTTTTAAAGCTTTAGACATTGTGATGCTCTTTATCAAAAGAAATGCTATCAAGAGAATTACTGATTTTACTTGATATTAATATATTTTAAAAGTAAGCATGATAGGTAGTTTCAGATGCTATCTGTTCAGATGTGCTCTTTTTATAGATTCTAAATGATATAGTACAAGTCAAAGCATAAACTCTAGAGGTTCAGGGATTTATCTCTAATTGCTTTTCAAGAAGATAAACTTATTTTTCATTAGTTTAACATTTTCATAACTAAAATTTTTAATGGCTTCTAATATAGAATTTTCTCAGAGGAATTTTCTGAAATTATTTTAGAAATTATGCATTCAATTATTATAGAATTTTTTGAAATTATCATAGAAATTATATATTCAAATTATTGTTGATACCTTGATATATAACAAATTATCATTATACTTTATTTTTAGTGCACTTTAAGCATTACTCTCCATGGTCCTACCTGGACTCTAAAATCAGATAGCCAGGAGCAGGATCTCACCGGAACCGAGAGTCCCGTGACACAGCACATCCAGTCCTGTCCTATGGCTCCGGTTCCCTTTCCCTTCCCAGCTCACAGTCCCAACAGTCCACACGTGGGATACATGAAGGGCGCTGGATGGGGGTGCACACGGGATGAACTCTGAGCCAGTCTGACTCAGTGACCCCAATGCTTCCTCTCCCCAGGAACGGAGGCTGGACCCTCTGGACCTTGTGGTCTCCCTGCAGCACCACCTGTGGGATCGGCTTCCAGGTGCGCCAGCGGTCCTGCAGCAACCCCACTCCCCGGCACGGGGGCCGGGTGTGCGTGGGACAGAACCGCGAGGAAAGGTAGGCACGGCTCTGCCCCCAGCACCGCCATCCTCATGCTTCCTGCCATTCCAGCGCACCCGCTTTCTCTGCGGGTTTAGTTTGGGATGTCGCTTAGCTTCTCTGTGGCATCCTTTCTGTTGAGCCAGATTGTCCTGTTAACATCCTTTAGTTTTGATCAAAGCCTCGTGTTGACAGCATCCCTGCACCAGCCAGAGTGGTGCAGGCAAGGTTGGCTAGCTGAACAGTTCCCAAGGGAGCAGAGCCGCAGGGACAGCGGGCACCTCTGTGCTGGCCTCCCTGGGGACTCAGAAAGGCAGTCTGCCGGAGAAAATTTGTTCTCATTAGAATTCAACTAGACCCGGTCTCAAAAGCTGCAGTTCCAAGTAGGACCTAAGGCAGCCCTGAGTCCAGACAGGAGTCGTCGGATGAAGTAGAGTTTCCCATCGTAACTAACTAAATCAAGCAGCTGGAGGAAGGTGAGAACGTAGTCAGGGGCTGGGTGTATTTATAACTACACACTCCTCTATTAACTCCTACCCTCGGGGAAGCTGCAGTAGAACCCAGAGGGGCATCGTGTTCCGCGTGCACTGTAAGCTTTCAGGTCCGGGGGTGGGGGTGGGGTGTTTTGGTCCAGTCTCCTGTTGTACAGGGTGTTGCTTTTCATAGAATCAGACATTTGGCTTTAGCTTTATAAAATCTACAGTTGTGATGGTTGGCTCTTTCTTGCATATGTAAAGTACGTTCTAGTTTATGATTGTTGGGAGAAAATCCAAGCAGGTGAATTTCACATCACCCAGGATTTTGAGCCTGCCATACTAATATAAATGTGTTGTATTGATCTGTGTGAACAAAATGGCTTTCGATGGCTTTTAATTAAAATGTAGTAAGGATTGTATCTGGTCATATGGGTTCAGTGAGAGCCTCTTATATAAATACCATATGCAGTTATTTACTATGGGATTAATGTTTATATAGACAAAACCAACACATTTACTGTACAAATTGTTCCCTGCTAGGTATTTATTACGACCTCAAAACAACCTGGGAGAATCCTTCCTTTCTTCACTGTGTTCCTAAATTGCCAATTAAGATTTCATTCCTTTTGACTCAGAGGAAAATGAAAGATGATTTTTACAAAGCAAGGTTGGTCGTTTTTGAAGTAGTCCCCTGAGACGGTCTTGTGCAAGGCGATCATTTCTGATCCAACACCAGTTGATAAGTGGGAAAGCCGATTATGGGCAAATTGTCTCCCTGCTATTTCTAAACTTTGTAAGACTTAAAATTGGTTAGATGTTTTAAAATTCTGTACATTGTCACATAATACAGCCCATTCAGGCAAAGTCACCTTCATCAGTGTGACGCTGCCCTATGGACCCAGGACCTCTGCAAATCTAACACCTGTTAGCACCTTTCCCAGGCTGAGCGCACAGGAGGGAAGATGCTATTTAACTCTGCAGCTAACAGATATGTACATTCTGTATACACTTGTGATTGCTTGTACGGCTACCTTTTCAGGGAAAAATCAGGATGGCTAGTGTGTTTGGGGGACTTACACTTAAAATGTTCCCTTTTTACAGAAAAAAAAAATAACCCTCACAGGGCAAGATAAATGTTTTGTTAATGGAGGAATATTTGAGTGTATATAACATGGGGGGATGGTAAGAATAGGAACTCTGTAAGATTTTTATAAAATTGAAGCTTCCCCATTGAAGCCTTTCTAGGGGGTTATCAGGCTATCAAGAGGTTAATGAAATCTAGAAAAACCAGAGCATAATATCTGTTTCTTCATCTTCACAAGCAAACCGTTCTGAGATTTCTTTGTTATGTTATGTGGGTGGTCTCTCCGCCTGCGTAATGTAAGGGAACACCATCCCGTAGATATATTTGAGAACGAAGCTCAAGATTCGAGGAGACAGAAGAACAATGACTAGACACGTACAGAGTAATACCATTGCACCCTGCTGCTCTAAACACCTTCAACCCCGAAGGGCTCCTGAGTGACCTCCAGTGAATAAATTGATTCCACCAGAAAAGTCCCCAGCTAAGGCCAGGATGATAGTTAGTGACTTTATTTGGGTCAAAATGTCCAGGATGTGGAGTAATTCAGTGGGAGCTTTATGGCAACAAAAATCTCAGAAGTATTCACACCTTTTTTTTCTGAAGGACTGGATAACGAAAATAATCTAACTTTTACATGTACGTTAGAGGGTGTGAACACTGTTTTTCTGTTCTAAAATTTGCTGGCACGTGATGTTCTTGAGTACCAAGAACCTGATGAAGCAGCAGTTCCCGAAGAGGCCACTAGCAAGGATGAAGCAACGGACCTTGTGTAAATACTATCAAAACGCAGGTGTCATTATCAGTGTTCGTTTTCTCTTCCTGTGTAACCGTAGTTCCCAAAACTTTGTGGCATAAAACAACACACATTTATTATTTCACAATCTTAGTGGATGACGAGTCAGTATGACTTCCCTGGGTTCTCTGCTCAGCCAGAGCTGTGGTCTCATCTGGGCATCGACTGGGGAAAGACCTACTTATAAGATCATGTGGTTGTTGTCAGCATTTAGTCCCTTGTGGACCGTCAAATTGAGAACCTCCATTTCTTGCCAAATGAACTTTCCCAGCACAGTCGCTTTCTTCCACAAATCTAGCAAGGAAAAAAGTCTCACCCCAGGATGGGCACTATGGCTTTATATAGTGCAAATGCAAAGTGACATGGCACCACCTTTCCATATTGTATTGGTTAGAAGTCACAGACCCTGCCTACACGCAAGTGGGGGACATTACACAGGGCGTGAATACCAGGAGGCAAGGATCGTTGGGGTCACCTTGGAGTATCTGCCTCAGTCAATTATATGTCCCCCAGTCATTTGTGGCCCTTCCATATGCAAAATGTATTTCACCTATTCCCAAAGTCCCCGAAAGTTTCATACCATTAAATCATCTCCCCAGATTCCAGAACCTTAATGTTTAAATCAGGCTCAGATATCAGTGAGGCTTTCTGGGTGTCATTCCTCAGTCTGTCAGCCTCTAAAATCAGAGTCAGGGTATCTGCCACCAAAACACCCAGCACATGATGGTGGGAGAGGCAAAGGGTAACAGCTACAGACATGTCTGTTCAAATGGAGGGGGAAATGGAGAGTATGGAGGAATCACTGCTCCGTAGAAATTTGAAACCTAGCCAGACAAGTGTTGGGAGTTGCTCGATTAAGTTTCAAGGCCTGTGCATAATTCTGCATGGTTCTTGGCTCTGCCTTCTGGGCTCTCATTTCTGCTTCCTGAATCATCTTTCCTTTTTCATGAAAGTTAGCATGTGCTTGCGGCTGGGTAGTTGTATCAACCTGTTTCCTGCCAGCCGAAGTCTGGATTCTCGCAGCCTCATTCTGTTCGTACTGTCTGCGTACATTTCAGTGCAAGCTGGTATTTGGCTGAAATAAACTTTATGGGTCTTCTGTGAATTTCCTGGAGTTTTACTCTAGTAAACAAGTCCACACCCACAGATCTTTTTTGAGATAGCACTTCTCTAGCCGGGGATCCCCCTGAGGGCTGGGGGACCACACCCTCTGGCCGGCTTGTGATGGAGACCATCTGTGAGGCACACCCTTGCTCCCGGCCTCCTGGGAGACCCTCTGTGTAACTGAAACTCCTCTGTTGTGCCCTCGCACCTTCGGCTTTTTCCTCTCCGCCAACCATTCCTCACAGCGCTCATAAGCTATTTATTCATTGTAGCATATTTGCCATCAGGAGAGACTCAGAATTTCCAAAATTAGTCCATCCATGTCCCTCCTGTTTGTTATTCCATCCTGCAATTTTTTTTTTCTCTCCTCATGCGTTGTACCAGAAGCAGCAAGAAGACGCTGGGCAGCAGCTCCAACGCTTTGCCTGGAAACGTCCTTGGCAACATAACTCACTTCACACCGACATGTCCCGCTTTCCATAGAACTGCAGTGACCGCCTGGAAGCTTTCTGCCTCGTGTCACAAGGCTCTTCCTGCCCCCGGTTCCCAATCCAGGGCTTCTCTTTTCTTTCGAATATTGGTGGGGGTAGAATACAGTTAACCTAAAATTTGCCCTTTAGCCGTTTTTAAGCGTTCGGCTCAGTGGCATTAATTACATTGGCTGTCTATTTCCAGCACTTTGTCCTCACCCCAATCCTGTAAACAGTAAGCAGTGACTCCCCATTTTCCCCTCCTCCCAGCCCCTGGTAACTTCTAACCTATGTTCTTTCTCTATGAATTTGCCTAGTTGAGATAGTCCACGTAAGTAGAACCATATGCTCTTTGCCCCCTTGAGTCTGGCTGAGTTCACATAGCATGATGTTTCCAAGGTTCATCCATGCTGGACCCTGTGTCAGAGCTCCATTCCTCTTTCCAAGCTGAATAATACTCAGCCGTATGGTTATCTCGTATTGTATTTACCTCTTCGCCCATCAGTTGACAGGTGGGTCATTTCCACCTTTGGGCTATTGCGAATAATGCCGCAGTAAAAACTAGCATACGAGTGCCTGTTCAAGTCCCTGTTTCAGTTCCATTGTGTACAAACCTAGAAGGGGACTCGCTGGGTCGTATGGTAATTCTGTGTTTCGTTCTTTGAGGAGCTGCCACACCGTTCTCTGCAATGGCTTCACCATCGTACATTTCCACCAGCAGTGTGTGAGCCTTCCATTGCCTCCACACCTTGCCAACACTTGTTCGTTCGTTCTTTCTTGCCATAGTAGTAGGTGTAAAGCAATTACCTCATTGTGGCTTTGATTTGCATTTCCCGAAGGACTAATGATGTTGAGCATCTTCTCCTATGCCTATTGGCCATTTGTCTACTTTTTTGGAAATGTCCGTTCACAACCTTCGCCCATTTGCTAATTGGGTTGCTTTTATTCCTGAGCTTTAGTTCTTACCCTATTTCCTTCTAAAGCCTCACCGGCAGCATCCTCAAAGTCTCTCTGCCATGATCCTCAAAATTCTCCTTGCATCTACCCATCTCCTGGTCCCAAAGCCACACTCACATTTTTAGGTATTTTCTCCAGAGCACTGCATGTCAGGGCAGCAAAATCTGTTTCAGGAGTCATCACGTAACAATGTTACCACTGACTCAGAGCCTAAAGGACTTCGTGTATACTGGCTCACAGTTTCTGTGGGATTGTAGCCTGGACACAGTTGACCTGCGTCCTTTGCTTCGGGATCTCACAAGGCTGCAGCACGTCGTAGACCATGGCTGTGGTCTCATCAGAGGCTTGACTGGAGAAGGTGTGCTTCCCAAATCCTATGGTTTGTCGGCAGCGTTCAGTTCATCGGATGCTGTCAGACTGAGTCTATGAGCCAGAGCTCCCTTGGTCCCTCGCCACCCAGGGCATTCAGTCTGACTGCTTCATTCTTCAAAGCAGTGGCGCAGGGGATGGGAGAGTTTTCTTGAAAAAAAGCGTATTGCAGTCTTATGTAGGTCTAATCATAGAAGTGATATCCTGTCATTTTTGCCATATTCCGTTAGGAGAAAGTCAAAGATCCTCCCCACCCCCCACCAGACACACTGAGTGGGAGGAGATCACACAAGGTGTGACTTCCAGGAGGTGGGAGCATAGGGACCACATTAGAGTCTGCCCCCACTGCATTATCAAAATTAAGAGTCCCAGGAACCAAATGGGGGCTTATTTATGTGATTTTTATTATTTGATTATTTTTTATCATATGATTTTTTATATTTTTCTCTGTCTCCATGGAGTGTGTTTTTAGCAAGCCAAAGTGCTGCTCCTTTACATGTCATTCCTCTCCCCTAATGGATTCTCTTAGCTCTCTCCTGAGGTAAAGGTTAATAGTAGGGGGAACTCAGTGTATGTACAGTTTCCCTGGTACCACAGAGATTTGATTATTTCAGTATGGACCAGGAAAGGGACAGTGGCTTGAGCCAAGCCAGGAGAAGATGGCTCTGACGGGGTCCTGACTGGTTCAGGATTGGCAGGGGCTGCAGTGAGAAACTAGCACGGACCAAACCAGAGGAGAATGCAGCGTGTAGCAAGAAGAGATATGACCAGACATGATACAGGGTCGAGAATCTAGTCCACATGGGCTTATGAAAGGCAGTTCTTTTTACAGAGATGAGGTTTGTGGAAAAATTGATAATTTATGGAGAAATATTGCTGGGTTATTAATTCACTTTTAAATGCAAAATGAGAATGAGCAGTCATGGGCAAAATTAAAATCTTAATTTTTAATGCATCACAAAATACATCTGTGACTCTCAGTGCTTTAAGATACTAGAGATCCAGGAGAGCCCATAAAGCTTCAGCAGTGTTCAGCTGTTATGTGGCAAAAGCTAGCTATGTGTGGAGAACTAGAGAAATGAAGACCCACTGGCTGGTCCATGTAGATATTTTATTGATAAATAAATAAAAATCCTTGAACAAGCAGAGTCGCCAAGGTAACTAACTTCTGATCCCTGTTGTTGTCTGCGACCAGGAAAGTTGCTGGAGATTCAGTTGGGTAGTTTAACAAGAGGATCTCTGTCGGGAGCACGTGTTGGTAGGGGTGGCGGAGCAAGGGGGTCAGAGGGACCCTGCTTCCATGAAACTGCAGGGAACCCCGTGTTTGGGGCTTGCAAGGAATTTGCTTCTGAGCAGACTCTCCTGGGTGGATTTGTGAGTGAAGACCTAGACATGAAGGGGCAGAGCTGGCTAGTCTAGCGATTTCTACTTCCCTTCTGACCTGCCTTGCAGAGGGTGACATAGTCACATGTCTTGGTGTAGCTGTTTTCCCAGGACTGCTGTAACAAGAGAAAGAGAGAAAAATGGAAGGCAAGTGGTGGACAACTTTAAAATGCAGCCAAATATATCAAGTTATTGACGCTGCTCGCAAGTTCTATGCTACACGCAGTTGTCAGGCTCTCCTGCAGGACATTCAGCTATACTGACATGAGTGTTTTCAGAAGTGGCCTGCCATAGGCAAATAGGAAAGCACTTGTGTGCTATGATGTATTTTGCTATGGGAACATGGTAGCTCCTCGCTGTGCTTTTTATTAAAAGTCAAGTATTTTATAAGCATCTTTAGCAAGATTTTCCTTTGCCCTCCCTGTTCTTTTATTGCTGGTTTTTGTTTCTGAAAGCTAAAATGAGGGTAAGGAGTCCTGGTCGTCTATACCTTTTAAATGTCAGTGAATCGGATTGGAAACGGGAGGTGGCCTTCTACTTCTTGGTCTGTCTACAGTGAGAGAAGGTACCCATGGATATTTCAAATCAAATGCTGCGAGTTCTGATGTTCTGAGTTTTCTCTTCTCCCAAACATGTACTTGAATGGCAACTTCCTCTTGGACACTGTGCCCCAACACATGTGTTAGTAATCCCTGGGTAGTCAGGATGTTTTCCTTCTTGGAATTCCGTGTGTTTGCACATGCTTCCTGAGGTCCAGTTCTTTTCATCTGTTGTCTCCTCAGTTTTGTTTTGGCTCTCCTCCCTAGAGGCCACACTCTCTTAATTAGAAAATTCCTTCCCCTTCTCCCCTACACGTAATTGTGTCCATGGCCCTGAACTCTGAGAGTCAGAGCGCTGGGAGGCTGTGTATGAGTCTGGAAGAGGAAAACCTATTGCTTTTCTTTCTTAAAAATTAAGAAGATGAAAGAGAGAACTATTCAGTTCCATTGACTCCTCTTCTATGTGACCATTTAGAGAAACTAAACCATGCGCCTTAGTGGTTCTTGCCTTTGGAGGCGTCTCTGTCATGACATTCCAGCTCTCTCTCCCCAGAAGGACGCGTGCCTCCCATGTTCCCACGAATGAGAGGCTGACATGTGACGCTACTGTCCATCTCTTTGTTTTTCTCTGCACTCTCACAGTTGCCACACCTTCGCCCTGCTCTGCCAAGCCCAAGCGTGTCCCTTTTCCTCCTCTTTCCACTACCATCTTGTTTGTCCAGCTTGGAACATCTCTCCCTTGCACTGTTGCAATCAGTTCTCTCCTGGTTGGCATTTGCTCCCTCTGCTCTTCCTGCTGGTGGGCTCTTTGGAGACTGGACCTCACATGTGTGCATGGAGAGCTCCTGAAATACCAGGGAGCTCCAGACCACCAATGGGATGAGGCAGAAAAACCCCCGGAGACTTGTCTTCACTCTTGAACTCAGATGGTGCTATTTCATCTCTCGAGCTCTGTGGGACTTTCTTGATTCCTTGTAAGTAAATTTCAAACTCTTCTTCCCTCCTCATAAAGGTAGGTGATGCTACTTCCCATCACCTTCTTCTGTTTTCTCCTCCCTGGTCACCTTTCTAATTTCACTCTCCCCATTTCTATATTCTGTTCTTTTCCACAATGGCGGCCATTGCTCACTTTGCCTCATCCTGTGGACTCGCCTCGGCGTGGCCTGGCTCTGACTTTTCATCTGTTCCTGCCTCTGAAGCCTTCACATTCTCCACAGAGTTTTCCTGGTTTGGTGGAAAAACACATGAATCTTATCAGCATTTGCCCTCTGGAAACTGCACTCTCCAAATGACTTGTCCTGGTTTCTGGAAACCAACTACCATGTGTCCTTACTTTCTACTCATTAAGATAGTATTTTCTGTTCTGGGCTTGTGTCCATTTCCCTGTATTCATCTTAGGCTGTAAACACCTGTCATATGGAAACGCTCTTTGTCATGCCCTTTGCATAGTGCCCTGCAGGCTTTAGCATTTATTAATAGCCATGACATTACAGGTGACTGACTTAGCCTCGCAGATAAGCGTCTCTGCCTTGTGTCTGAATCCAGATGGACTGGGGGAGAGATGTCAGAAAAAGTCTTGCATGCTACCGTCCTCTAGCAGCTAAATTTCTGTTTAGAAGACGGAGAACTGATCTTGAATAGTCCTTTCAATTGCCGTGTATGTCTCACGAAGTCTGCTTATGGGCAGAGCAATCTCTTCCTTCCTAGAAGCAGTACCCTATAGCACACCAGGCTGGTTCCTTCTTGTTTGGGTTTGTTTGTTCATTTGTTTCTCTCGTCTGGCTTCATTTCACTTGCAGTGTTAAAGGCTGAGGAGAAACCTGACTCATCTAAGGCTGGAGAAGGTCTTGCATAGCCGGCTGGTCGTTGACAATATGAATGTATAGTTAGAGGTACGGAGTGTATGAATAGAACCAGTGTTTTTCACTAGTTATTCAACTTTTCTGGAATAACTGGTGGTCTTTTAAATTAAGGGTGTTTGACATCATTTTGAGAGTCTACAAATAAATTTAAAAATACAGTAGCCTAAGGAGTTATGGCATCCGGCTTCCTGCTAAAATCAGGCTTTAACTTTTCTTTAATTTATATTAACAGGATTATGAGCCTTATTTGATTCAAGAATGAGAAATGAATTCCGAATACACTTTTGCTGACTTTGTGTCCGTAACCTGTTTTTTCTCTCAGTGTTATGTTTAGAAGATAAATGCCCTACCTAGATATTCTCTATATGTTCTCATGTTTGGGTGTCTACTTGAAGGGTTTTGTTTTGTTTGTTTCTCCTCCAATTGGCTGCACAGGAAGCTCCATCCTGCATTGTGAGTTTAGCATTTTCTTCATTGTGTCCCGTGCATCCCATTGTCTGTGCCCTCACAGCATGGCCAGCACCACATCTGCCCCCTTAACCGTGCCACCACTCGGCACACACAGAGTCCCTCCACGCGGAGCATGCCCATGTATTCAACATCGATGCAGGGATGGACCGTGGAAAGGTCTGTGGCTTCATGTTGCCCTGAACAGTTTCCTTTTCCTCTTGGTTTCCCCATCACAGATACTGCAATGAGCATTTGCTGTGCCCCCCGCACATGTTCTGGACAGGCTGGGGTCCTTGGGAACGGTGCACAGCCCAGTGTGGGGGTGGCATTCAAGCCCGCCGCAGGACCTGCGAGAATGGACCTGACTGTGTGGGCTGTAATGTGGTGAGTACGACCCTCGTTTCTAGCCCACAACCTAGAGGCTGGGCGTCCTGAGTCAGCACACACTGGGTGCTCTGCACACACTTGATACACTGTGTTAGATGCTCTGCAAACACTACTAGGTGTTCTGCAAACACTACGTGCTCTGTAAACATGACATGTCTGGACACTGATGTTCTGTACACAGTAGATGCTCTACAGATACTACATGCTCTCACATACCAGATATTCTGCAAACATTAGATTTTCAACAGGCACTAGATGCTCTGCAAACATGAAATGCTCTGTAAACATGACATCCCCAGGCGCAAAATGCTCTGCATGAATTATGTGCTGTAAATCATGTAAGTTTCTGTAGTTAATGAGAGTATTTGGAGCAAATACTGGAAATTCATAGTAGCTTGAAGGCTTCTTGAATTAAATATTCACGTCTGGGATAAATTGCCCCCGGAGTTTCTCAGTTCTGATTTCTGAGCTCTGACAAAAGCTTCAATCTGCTTACCTCTGGTCACTGTATTTGGTTTGGGAAAATGGTCTAAGGTCTTCACACCGAACCTCACTAAGGTATAGAATGCAGAACGAATGTGAGACACTCTGAGGATTGGAAAACGTCGCGGAGCTGTTGTGGGAGCACACTGGGGCCCATTCAGAGGGAATCAAAGACAACTTATAGTTTTGTTTTTCTTCTACCTTAGCAGGTCATATTTCCTTTAACACTCTAAATCCTTAAATAAATTTCCACTTGTGCAAACACCTTTCCAAAGGCCCGTTGTTAGTCTTCCTGTGCCACCTGTAAGAATGACCGAGTGCTGAAGGCCGCTGGCTTCCGCCTCGTTCAGCATCCCCGGCGCTGGCACCGCAGAGTGCTCGCGGTGGGCGGACGTGTGCTGGGGGAGACGTTCCGCACGGGAAGGTCTGGCTTGGCATCCTTCCTCGCTGATCTTTCCAGTCGTTCTTTGCGTTGCTTTCATAACCTTGGTCCGTGAGGCTGAGCAATGTTTTTGTGCTGCAGTAAATCTTGTTTTCATGACATGCAAAAACCACATACTCCAGAGAGCCTTGGGAGATTCAGAGGGAGGAAGAGGGCATGGGCATTTTTATCAGATATGCCCAACCCAAGGAGATTTCTGTTACTGGGATTTGCAGTTAGATTGCTTCCCCTTCCCCCTGGCAGATATTGCCATAGCCTTAAAAGAAGCTCTTATTGGTTATAGCAGCACTTCTTTCCTGGTTGGCCTGAACTCAGTTTTGGCCATGAAGAATCTTAGCGCCAGTTTAGAATGGTGTATTTATTGATATTTCAGATGCTGAAACTTAAAATTACTTATTAAAATGTGCAAGGCAAATCCGTGAACACTCAGTTGCTCTAGGAAAACAGTTCAAATGGGGTAGCTGTATTCTTTACTGAAATACATCATTTCCTGCTTCTGGTGGCTCAGCAACGGAGACCAGGATCCCCACTCACATATCAGGGTTTGTCTCATCAGCTGGGAATCCGCAGGGATGGATGACCTGAGTCCATCTTGCGCTTTAGTTTCTAAAACTTTTCAGTACCAAGAACTCAGAAAACATTTCAGGTCATTCATTTTCTTACTACAAATTGACTTCAATAATTATATTTATAAACAGTTTAATGAAAGAAAGAACTGTATGAAGGAAAGTGTACCAAATCTCCTATGTGGTCACTAGAATGTGTGTGTGTGTGTGTGTGTGTGTGTGTGTGTGTGCGCACACGTGTGTGCATGTGTGTGTGAGATACATCTGATTATAAACGTAAAAACTGAATGTCTTCTTAAAGTGTTAACGTGTTTATTACTTTGTGTCCAAATTTACAAAACTATGGCTTGTGAAACAAATATAACATCAATTTTCAAATCCAGAAAAATGTCATGCCTGTCTCCAATGAGCCTAACTGTCAGTTCTTAGATATTTTAGAGGGGTTGTTTGGTGGGGGGGGGGGAGTTGTTTTTGCTTCTTGGACATGTACTTCCAAGAAGGTATCACTGTGGTACAGTGGAACAGTCTGCTTTTTTTCTTTAAAGATTTTATTCCTCTGAGCACAGAGGGAGAGTAAGAGGGAGAAGCAGATTCCCTGCCAAGCAGAGAGCCCAACTTGGGGCTCGATCCCAGGACCCTGAGATCATGACCTGAGCCAAAGACAGACACTTAACTGACTGAGCCACCCAGGATCCTGAGCAGTCCGCTCTTTTATGATAGAAACACAGTTATTATTTTTTTCCTGTGGCTTTTCCCACTTACAGTTCCTGTCTCTTCGAAGGCACTAAAGCCAACTGAGCAACAGAAGCAGGATGAAGGAGGGGCTTGGCTTTGTTGAATTGCCGAGAAAGTGTATCCCATCAGTTAGATCCCTAAGTTTATTTTAAAATGATCATTATTTAAAGAAAGATGCTGATCGTCAGATTCTTGCTACAGTTTATAAATCTTGAGCCACAAAGTAGGTTCGTTTTTTATGGAGGTCATCTGTAGGATAATAGCTGTTAAGCATAGCTAACATTTTGGTTTTGGAGTCTTGAAGTTGATTGTCCATCCACTTGCCATTATCTATATGGATGACCAGTCAGGTGCCATTTCCGAATCAGTCTTCTCCTCCAGGAAGGGGACAGCAGTCCCTTCCCCCCCACAGGGCAACTGTGCGTATCAAAGGTGGTAATGTCTGTGAGGTTCTGGCACTTTCCTTCTCACCCTTGTATCTGTTTGTTATTCCTGGGCTCCAGCTGCTTTACCAAGTTCAAGCTTACTGAAAAGGACAGTATGCTAATGAAATGCTATTTACACAGTGAAAGACATGTCTGTGGAAATGATAAGACCTCGAATTTCCTGAGGACTATAACAGTTTATAGGAAAAGTTGATTTCAAGTTCAAGTATGAACAAGATATAAAAGACGAGACTCTATTCTTGCTGCACCATGTTAAAATTGAAATACTATGGAAAGATTTCCCAAGTGTCACCTGTGAAATTCGTATGTTCTTGTCTTTGAATAAATCTCCAAGCCTTTATGTAAATCTCAGTAAGAAGTTGAGTTCAGACAAGTTAAGGGCCCTCTTTGACAGCTATGATCTTTTTCCTTGAAACCCGGCTCTTAAAATTCCAGATGTTGACACTTCTTCAAAATCTTAATTTTCAGTTCTTTTGAATAAACATGTAGAAATGGGCTTGCTGGATCACATGGTAGTTCCATTTTTAAGTTTTTGAGGAACTTCGATACTGTTTTCCGTAGCAGGTACACCATTTTGCATCCCATCAATAAGGTGCCAGGGTTCCAATCCCTCCACATCCAAAAGAACCGAAATCAGGATCGTGAAGAGATATCTGCACTCCTGTGTTCAGGCAGCACTATTCACAAGAGCCACGTGTGGCAACAGTCTAAATGTCCATTGACTGATGAGTGGATAAAGAAAATGTGGTGTGTACAAACAATCGAATACTATTCAGCACTTACAAGCAGGAGATCGCGCAGATGAGTCTGGAGGACGTCATGCTACGTGAACTTGGGCAGTCACAGAAAGACAAGTACTGCATGATGACACATGAGGTATCTAAAATACTCAAATCCATAGACTCAGAGAAGGGAATGGTGGTGGAATCAAGGAGTCCCCCAGGGATTAGGGGAGAGGGAAATGGGGAGTTTCTGATCAATGAGCACAAAGTTTCAGTGAAGCGAGATGAGCAAGTTCTAGAGGTCCGCTTGTACAACATTGTACCTTCAGTATCGTACACTTAAAATTTGGGGGGTAGACTTCATGTTAAATGTTCTTACTGCAGCAAAATAAGATAGAGTGAAATAATAAAAAAATAAAGTTCGGGGGGAACGTTCCGGAGGTTGAAGGCTTGGTGGCTGTAGGACCTCGGGTTGTTTGGGGAGCTGACTGACACAGAGTGGAGACCTGGCTCTTGTGCAGCACCTGATTGTGTGAACCGGGGGCCTGCCACGGGCCTGGACCTCTGCCTGCCTCGGAGCAGTTCGAGGCAGAGCCATCTGGTGTTCAGGCTCCCAGGGCCCTGACATTGCCGAGTCTGTGATCCTGGTATCTCTTCTCTGGACTTGGGGGCCCATGTATCCAGGGCACCTAGTGGCCACTTCCAGCAACTGTCCTTCCCTAGGGCCTGAGCCCTTGGCTGAGTCTATAATGAGACTCTTGATGACTCATCAGGACACTTAAGGGACAGATGTTTCCTCTCCACTTCCAAGTAAGCTTCTCTAGAGCCACAGGGCAGTCTGGGCTTCTCCGGACCTCCCTGCTCCTCCACGACATCCCCGCACACACGTGACCTCACAGCAGTGAGGGCGTGGGGCGGGGTGGAGAGAGGTGGAGTCACCAGAACACTGCAGATGCTGTTGTACATGTCCCGTCCATGTCCCTGACTGAAACAGGAGGCATGGACACCCAGCAGTTCGGGTGGTTACACGTAGTCTCGCCCAGTGGCAAATCTAACACGGGCATTCATAAAATAGAAATTATCATCACCACCATTATGGCATCCATGAACAGTTTCTGGGGGAAAATGTTCTGGTCTTGAGTAATATAATAGCATCAACAGCTACCATTTTATATGTTATATTTCATATCTCTGTATATTTTTATATACAGATATTTATATCAATATTAGGTACTAATAGATGAAGGTTATTGATAATTTACATTAAATATAATGTTATTTTTTAAATATTTTATTTATTTGAGAAAGAGGGAGCACATGAGCAAGAGAGCATGTGGGGGAGCAGGAGAGGGAGAGGGAGAAGCAGACTCCCCACTGAGTAGGGAGCCCCACGTGGCGTCAGTCTCAGGACCCTGAGATCATGACCTGAGCAGAAATCAAGAGTCTAGTGCTTAACAGACTGGGCCACCCAGGTGTCCTGGTTCTTTCATTTCTAACCTGTTTTGGTACTATCTAGTAACCACAGTGATAATCATTATATCAAGTCTTACAAATCCTGACTGGGTAACATGAAATGAATTATTGAAGTGAAATTGTAATTAAACATACTGGAGTTACTATTTAGTCATGTTTTGATAGATTGAAGTCTCGTGTTACATGACAGAATGCTCACAGTAACCCTGGATGGTGGAGGAGAAAAATCAGGAGAAATGAAGATGTTTAATGCATAGCCACCAAGAGCCAGGTGCATTCTGTCTGTCTT
This sequence comes from Ursus arctos, assembly GCF_023065955.2. Taxonomy (NCBI): domain Eukaryota; kingdom Metazoa; phylum Chordata; class Mammalia; order Carnivora; family Ursidae; genus Ursus; species Ursus arctos. Next base: position 7,050,937 of record NW_026622819.1, on the reverse strand, counting down.
TGGTTCTCTGACAACAGCTCTGTGAGTGTGACTTTATACTAATGTTTATGGATGAGGGAAGTGAGACAGCCCAGGTAGGTAACCTGCCCGAGGGTACTGAGCCTGTCTTCGGAGAAGCGAGGCCCCCGGGAGAAGCTGTCACCATTATGGTCCCCTCTCCCTCCCATTCCACGCGTGAGAAATAAGCTGAGGGGAGACAGTGCCTGTGGGAGTTTTGTTGCCCAGATTTGAGCATACATCACATCAGTGCCCTGACAATTCAAAGTGATAATTACTTAATTTAAAATTGTTAGCTAGATCACTTTAGAATAGCTGTTTTGGGGTTAATGATCTTTAGCCTATTTTTGTTTCATTTTTAACCTTTTCTGGATAATCCCTTGTAACCATAGTGATAATCCCTTGTAACCATAGTGATAATTGTTAAGTCCTTATAAATCCTAGCTGACTGCATAATGTCTGATGAAATACTGAAATGAAATTATAACGAGGCACACTGGAGTTGTTATTTAGGCGTGTTATGATAGTCTGGCATTCTGTGTTATGTAATAAAATAAGGAACTTTGAGCACCTACTGCATACCGTAAACTACACTAAGCAATGAAAATTTGTTATATTTGTTCTCTCTGTATTCCTGCTAGGCAGTTTTCATTAGTACCTCACTTGGAGATGGAAAACTCAACTTGACAAAGATTGATAAACCTGTCCAGTAGCAAATGGCTGGTGGGTGACTGGGCCAGCATTGTGAGTACTGGCTCACTGGCACACATTGAACTAAATGACCTGACTCTGTTTGCCTAATTTCTTTGCTGGATGTTCAGTAATAAATGACAGGACTTTATTTTTCTTTCCTTTTATTGAGTACAAAGTTTATCTTAAAAGAAAGAGAGGCTTTTGTCCTTCTGTATACTTCTCCGTCCGTTAGCGCCCTTGATTTTCAGAAGACTGTGATCGTGTTCTTTCGGCCAACCATGAGCACACCAGTCGGAGATTCTCGTGACCATGGAAATTAACTGAAGATAAATGCAGAACACAAGTCTTAATTCTATGTTTTGGCTGAAATTTACAACACGAGAAAGGAAGAAAGACATATCGATGTTATGTTTTATAAATAGAATTGCTTCCCATATTAATGTAACTCAGATTTCCTCAAAGGTTTCAGCGTATGTGTGAAAGAATAGAGCTAAAGACGGGGTCAGATACAACAGGGATAATTCAAAGACGGGAACAGACGTCGTGCTGCCAGGACTGTATTTATTACCGAAATGTCACACAAAGTGTAAAACAGTTGACCAAACACTGTGATCTGTGCTCTCAACAGGAAGCATAGGAGAGTATCCGTTTCCTAGAAACAAAAGAGGCAGCTTACAGAAGACCCTGAAAGGTCAAGAAAAAAGACAATAAGATCAATATACCCTGTCAAAGGGATTCTGTGAAGGTTAATCAGAGTTGACAGAACATACTGAAAATTGTTTGGGTCAAATAATGGCACTATAGATAAATTTAGGAGCAAGCAAAACCTGGCAATTGGAAGTTTATTTATTTATTTTTTAAAGATTTTATTTATTTGAGACAGAGGGGGAGACAGAGAGAGAGAGAGAGAGAGGATCATGAGTGGGGGGGAAGGGTAGAGGGAGGAGCAGACTCTTTGCTGAGCAGGGAGCCCAATGCAGGACTCATTCCCAGGACCCTGGATCATGACCTGAGCTGAAGGCAGACGCTTCACCGACTGAGCCACCCAGGCACCAGGAAGTTTAAATAGGTTGTTACAGATGAAAATAACAGCACTATCACAAAATACCTGTTTTGTGTAGCACATTGGCACTTGCAAAATTTTGAAAAATGCCATCTCATGCATCCCTGATTTTCCAAATGGGAAAACCAGGGTCCCGATTTTGGCATCTGGAGCCCTGCCGCTGGCTGAGCAAGACCCCGCTCTAGGTCTGTTCAGCACTAGGTGCTGGAAGGGTCTGATGCTGTGGCCTCCTCGGAAAATACTGGGGCAAGAGCTGCGAGATTAACCGGCAGAAGCTAATCTTCCCCCACCCACAAAACTACGTAGATTCAAAGACACTTAGCAGAAAGACTCATTTCCTTTCCTCCCAGATTAATACAATGATCTGTAGCGCCCCATTTCTTTCTTGGTGCTAAACCACCTGCAGGAGAATGTCAGCCTCCTTGCATTGGCACCTGCTTCGATTCAGATGGGCAGCCGGTACCTCCTCCGTGCCCCGAAAGTCATAGCAGGCGCTGGCTTGTCCCCTGGGTTCCCTGCGTGGGCTGCTTACGGAACAGTCTGGAAGCTTTACTTACTTTAATGAGCCAGTTGGCTCTTCTACAAGATACAATCAGTTTAGATACAACTAGTTTTGTGCATTGTTTATGAAAATACCAATTTATAGTCCTAAAAACCCCAATTTTCTTAAAATGTAATAGGTGAAATTAGATAAAATCAAATTCTTGATTCTAACTCAATTGAAAACATATAGAACTTCTACAGAGAAAAGTAGTATTTTTCATCATCACCGTTATAATTTTTGTGGGCCAAGTATTGTTTGAAAAAGTTCTAATGGATTTTATTATTTATTCCTGCCAGTGAACCAGGGATGTGGCATTATTATTAGAATAACCATTTTATAAGTGTGGAAACATGACACGAAGAGATGTGACAGCCCAGCTCACATGAGGGGCGGCCAAACTCCAGGCCAGGCATTTGTACTCATGGCCTGGGTGTTTCCAGCTACATTCGGTAGCCTTATCTGATAATTTGGAAAATAATTTCAAAGGATAAAGTTTAAAAGGCTGCAGTTCTCCTGATGTTACAATAAACACAAATGTGCTTATGGAAATCTGTTTTGCCCAACTGGCTATGATCCACAGCAGATTTGATAAAGTGAATCATTCCAGCTAAAAGCTGAAAAGAGGCAAACAGTTATCACTTACTGAGAACATCAGATGACCCTTGGTGGCTTGGTAATTGAAGAGCCAGGGGGACTAGAAGATTCCTGGGGGAGGCCTAGATATCCAGATGCTCTGGGAGGGGCACCTGCCAATACCTATCCTCCAAAGCCACTATATGCAGTTGTGCAGGTTGTGTACTGCATAAATCTAAGAGGTGTTGAAGATCATCTAAATGTGAGTAGTATCCCTATAGAAGGACAGTGCACAGCCTGGGTGCTGTACGTGGGACTGTGGGGCCACCTTAGCCCGGGGCTGAGTACATGAAAACGATAGTTCTTAAAAGCCTCTGAAACATATGGGACAATTGCCACCCATCATTTTGGACTGAGTTCTACTTCATGGAGGTGTAGGAACTGAGACAGGCAAGACTCACATCTTAGCTTGAACTCCATTTAAAATAGAGCATGATCACATGGTTTATCGTGGAGCTGAAGCTACAGCAGGTGATGAGACAGATGAGGGGAGCAAGGCAGGGAAGAAGAAAAAGCCCATATTAGGGTTGGTTTCCAAGGCTACTGCTGTGGACAACAGGGCAGATACCCTCCAGGATGGCTGAGAAGCCTGTGGAATGGCTGTCATAAGACTCGGGCCTTGTGGGCTCCCCTTATTTGGGGGATGCTCCTGGCTGCATAGTTCCTGGGGCCCTCAGAGAAGACCCTAATGGGAAAGTCACAAGGAGTGAGACCTGAGCCGCTGGGGGATGAGACTGGCACACAACGACCACCACCGTGCCTGCAGCGGGGATCATGGGGCGGGGGCTCAACATGGGGCCCCAAAAGCACTTGCTACACCTGGCTTTGTGAAACCAAATCCTGAGCATGCTACCACGTGCTAGTGAGCACGGGAATTCCGAAGTCCAGTAACTGGAGCTCAGCCCTGCCTTCTAGGGTCCCGTGGACTCCTGAGCTCGCCAGCCATCAGATGGCTGTAGATGCTTATTACTAGGCAGATGCACTTTTCTTCCATCAGACATTTTTATCTAGCTCAGTGGTTCTCATCATGTGGACCGGTTCTTCCCTTGGGAACAGCTGGTAGGGGGTCCCGGGAAAGGTCTCTGTGTTCCGTCAATACGAGATCCAGGAAAGGTTTCCTTTTCTCCTCTGGATACTGGTGTGTCAGCAAGTGAGGCTGGAAGGTTGCTCTCCAGCTGCTGACAGCCTGAGGGGGTCACCAGGTTGGGGCCGAAGGAAGACACTAGCACAGGAGAGAGGCAGAGAGAGGCACCTGTCTGCCTGGGTCGCCCCTTTGCTAGGGACTGTCTGCGCTGTGAGATCCAAGTTCCCCATGACTTTAGTTGGTTTGAGTCAAAACCATCTTAACTTTATGCCTGTTCTCACCTCTCCTCTATGCCTGTTCTCGCCTCTCCTCCTCCTCTGAATCCCCTAAAATCCCAGCTCCTCAAGGATGGGGAGTGGGATGGTCACCCCCCTCCCCAGCTTTCTCTCTCCTGCCCTGTTTCTGGAAGCTGCCTCTTAAAACCACTTCACCACTCATATTAGAAGGCATGCTCTTTCTTGATCGTTGTATTTGTTGCAGGTGGTCTAAAATTTTCCTGTGATCCACAGGAGCCCCACAGCAGCTCCACAAATGACCTTGACCTTCATGAAAGGTCGCAGCATGAACTCTTCTGTTGCACTGTGCTTGTAAAATGCATTCCCTTGTATTTCCAAATATTCTTGCACAGAGAGGGGATTGATTTCCCTAGCTGAAACTTGATATGACACCTTCATTAGCATGGGAATGCAAAAATTGCTTTCTTTTGTTATGAACTATCTCAGTGAAGGGCTTGCAAATGTGAAAGAGAGTCAGAGTAAAAATGCCATATTTTGTTAGGAGAGAGTTGAGCATTTTGAAGAAGTTAGTATCAGTACACAAAATCAGGTGGCATGCTTGGTTGGCCACAGAAGTGTAAGCTTGCTGAAATGTAGCCCTGCGAGTTCAGTGATCAAGTTTAAGAATGGGGCACGACACAGATGGGGAGAAAAGAAAAATGATGGATGGTAGGAATTAATCTATCAAAAGTCTGCCTCTAGGACATATGAATTATTATCTACAATCTCTAGAAATTGCAGTTGGTATGGAGATCTGGAGTATTTCACAAAAATGTTTTATTTATGGGGTTGGAAGAGTCTGTGGAACAGATTTCTTTGACTTTATAAAAAATCAGGTTTGTTGCTACCTATAATAATTCAAATGCGGTGATTGCAAAGTTAATTGAAAGGAGAAGCTTCTTGAAGAGAGGTTTCTTGCTGTAGAAGTGACTTAGGTGAGACAAACACACAGATTTTTATTTCTTTGCAGTTTACCAATAAATTCCATGATAAAGATTTTCCAATACCTGACATTAAAACATCTATAATTTACTTATGGAAACACAGTAACTGAGTAGGTGTTCTCAGTTATAAGAATTTCCACTAAACGGCCATGAGTCTAAAAATCTTTCTAGGCCTGTGAGTGAATACACACAGAACAACTGACTTCGGAAGGCATCACAGATTCTCAGCTGTAGGAAACCCAGGTCTCTTGCAAATGATGCCAGATCTTTAACTGAAACAAAACATGTAATTAAATGTGACTTTCTAAATGTTAGCCTTAGTAGAAGTTCCTTGAAAACAGTCAGCGAGTATCCTTTTCCGAACACATCTTCAGTCTTTGACGGCAGCCCTGCTGACACTTTTGGACTAATCATGGATTATCCAGAGAGAAGCCTTCTGGGGTCGCTTAGTCAGTTTAGTGTCTTTACATGTGCTCAATTTCCATAGCTCACCTTGTCTGCTTCTGGGTGCATCAGGCGTTTGCTCTGCAGTTAAAGAGAATGTTCTCTTGGAGTATGAGCAAGCATTGCTTGCACAGAGTTTTTAAAAAGCAACTGCCTTGTCCAGCCAGATTGGCCTTTAAATGATGGGCTGTGATGCTGTCTCATTTGGAGACGAGGACCTTCCAGCCTGATGTGCAGTTTGTAGCATCAAGGATGGGCTCTGGCATTTTCTGCATTTTTGGGTCCTTCCAGGTACCCTCCACTTTTGCTAACTTGTATTTCAGTGCACACCTCCCTGCACAGGCTGGGGCTGTGGGAAGGGTGCATGAGAAGAACATTCCGCGTGTCCCGCCATCCCTGTCTGAGGCCTGTGGGTCTACTCCACCAACTTATGAAAGAACTGGGGCAGGGTGGGGATCTGACCCATCAGAGGTCACAGTTACAGTGGCGGACATACTGCCTCAGAGGCCTCATTTCCAAAACACTCTAAAATCCAGTAAATAAGCAAGCCAACAAAAACCGGGAGAGAAATTCCTTCGATCAAAGACTTTTGTCATTTACTGAATTGATTGTACTTGTGTGTGATCTTCATCCGGTTTACCCAGTTTGGCAAAGCCCTGCACACGTCACGGCCTTAATGGAGGTTTGTCCGAACTCACACTGATGTGACTGGACTCTAGGCATCTTGATGTTTTCCCCCCAGTTTCATTCCTAGTGATTGAAAGACTATTAAGCTCCTACCCCGTGATGGGCTCTGGGGACAGCAGGGGGAATAAGGGACCCATGATCCCTGCTCAGAACTTTGGAATTGGGCTTCCCTTGTGAAGCTCACCCTGAAATGGTCTCTGCACTATTACCTCATTGTCTCACTCTTGCTCATGGGTGCTGTCGATACCCGCGTTCACTCACAAGGACGGGGCATGTTGTAGGACTAGTTCACACATACACAAATGCAGTCAGAGGATTCTAACACGAGTTCCGATCCCACTATCCTTGTCATTTGGTTTGGCTCCCGGCAGGCAGGTCTTCCTTTTGGAGAAATAACATACATGTTTAATTATATCAACAATATGTTTTAATTTGTGTTTTGCTTAAGAGTTGCATTTCCCATTTTTTTATTATTTCATCTGAGCGCCCTCAGTGGAATTATTAAACATGTATAATTTTGGTTGTTAAAACAATTCACATACATAGTAATTTTCAAAGCAACTTGTAATTAAGTAAGGAAGGGAAGCAACAGAAGTTGGAACATGAAAAAATGGTTTTAAAAACATTGTTTTTCCCAGATGCCATGGTTGCCTCTTTCCCAAGTGCTACCCCTCTGACCGTCCTAAAATGTGTAAGCACTAGGGCCCCGTTCAGAACCCTTTTATGTGAATACAAGGAAAACCATAAGAGGCTCCTGCTACATTTAGACTTTTTTTTCCTTTATTTTTTTATTTATTTATATTTTTAACAAATTAAGTGTCAATTTTATTACAGAACTTGGGAACAAATCAAACTTGAAACTGAAAATTTTAAAGATACGTATTTACAACCCAAATCCATTTGAGAATCTGTGCTTTTTTTTTATTATGATATGTTAGTCACCACACAGCACATCATTTGTTTTTTAATAGTTCCAAACAGAAATACAAGGTGATGTGTAGAAGCCTTCGAGAATTGTCAGGGGGAAAAAAAGTGTAATTATTTTGCTCTGTGGTCTCATGGTGTGCCATAAGAACATTCTTCGAACAGTAGTGTCTCCGTTTCTCTCCCTGGCATGGTTTTTCAAGATCCCTTTGACTTGCAGAATCTCAGGAGGCTCTGGTTTGAGGGGAGGAGTTGCAGTAAAGTCCCTTAAAGATAGAATTGGCTCATAGCATGCCACATTCTTGCATGATTTTATAAGCCATGCTGCGTGAGAAAGTCCCATCCCACACACGACCATTTGGCATCTCGCTTCTGTCATGATGTGAAACATTTCCCACATCTGTTCCGGTCTATCCTGGTCCAGCGAAATTGCCCCCGTGTGAGGCTGTTGGAGAGCAGTCCTCGAAGGAACTTTAGTGTCGTCGTGTGGGAGGAAGGAATGGCTGCGGCCGAGAGAAGGAAGTTGATTTCTTTCTCTTATCTTCACAACTGCTAATAGCTTTTAGTGATAAGACCTTGCCATCTGTGCCTGTTATATGCGTCTTCTTTGATAATTAATTTCTCTAATGGCGTAATCTCCTATGATATTGTTAATTTCTGAATAGTTTAACCATGGAAGGAAAGAAAACTCTCCGTGACTTCGGTCCCTGATTCATGTCTGTCATCCCATCGTGTGTAGAATTTTCAGAGCTTTTCATCTGTAGACCCGATTGGCCAAAAATGTTGATGATGTACTATGTGTAAATCAGTACATTGGGTAGTAGGGAAGATATGCAGATATGTGTAATAAAATTTCTAACCTCCAAGAGCTGACTTCCTGGCCTAGGAAGAAAAATACAAATCGTGTGGCTGGAATATAAGGAACTCATCAGGAATGCCAGTGGAACAATGAAGAGGAACTAAAGAGCCCAAAGGAGGCAGAGGTTACCTCTGGCTGGATGGGCCAAGGGCCCCACAAGGTGCGGCCAGGATCTGGCCACGTTGAGATGGAGTGGGAGCTTCTCGGTGAACGGAACAGGCTTGAAGGGTGTAAATCAGAGGATATGGGGAATTCTCCAGGACCTGAAAGTAAGACACTGAGTTGGAAAGTATGTTGATTCGTTCCTACAAGGTCGTCAATACCAGGCTGAAGGTGCCCACCACTCACCTCTAGTTAACTTGCTGTTGGAGTTCCGTGATCAGAGAGAGGCTAACTTTCTTAGGTTAATATTGCCAGTGTTCTTAACAACAGTGTCCACAATAGCCAAACAGTGGAAGGAGCCGAGATGCCTTTCAACACATGACTGGATAAAAAAGATGTGGTCCATATATACAATGGAATATTGTTCAGCCATCAGAAAGGATGAATACCCACCATTTGCATCGACATGGATGGAATTGGAGGCGATTATGCTAAGTGAAGTAAGTCAAGCAGAGAAAGACAATTACCATATGGTTTCACTCATATGTGGAACATAAGCAATAGCACAGAGGACCATAGGGGAAGGGAGGGAAATCTGAAGGGGGAGCAATCTGAGAGGGAGATGAACCGTGAGAGACTATGGACCCCGGGAAACAAACTGAGGGTTTCAGGGTGGGGGGGAGGGGTTAACAGGGTGATGGGTATTAAGGAGGGCACCTTTTGTGATGAGTATTGGGTATATACGCAACTAATGAATCATTGAACACTACATCAAAAACTAATGATGTATGTTGGCTAGCTGAACATAATAAAAAAAGATATATTGCCACAGTACAACTCCACTACTGACTTCAAATATTTAACCTACATCGTGTTTTCAATTACTTTTGCTTGGCAGTGAAAAAAAAAAAAGTTGGTCTTACTGAAAAGATAGACGCTCTCGAATCCAAAATGCATACGTAATGTGGGTGCAAACACCTGAGGGTCCGTATGTGTGTGGTCCTTACTCTGAACTACGCTCCTTTCCCACAATCGTTGCTTCAACCTTAGCAGGTAGCTTGCTCCTTGACCTAAAAAGCTTACATTTAAGGTCCGCGTTGCTCAAAAATGGGTCATTTAAACTTGGGTTTAGTCCTATTTCAGAGAGGAAAGTCCCATCACACGAATAAGAGATGAACTAATTTGTTTTTGTACTAACTAATAACAACAAGAAAAAGGGTTTTTTAAGATTTTAAAGTCAGGGACGTTCTCTGTTTTATTCACGGTTGTATCCTCGACATCCAGCAGAATGTGGAATTAGGGAGTAAATAAACCTAGTTATTAAATTCATGGATTAATTTTGCTAAAGATGGTGGCAGTTTAGGGAAGTACTGTCAACATCTTTTCAATTGAAGTGATTATCCTCGCAGATTATGTGGCCCGTGTCTGCTTTGGGGTTTCTTCTTCGTCTTTTACGACCGAACATATTTTTTGGCTGATCTTCTCTTTCATAGAGATTCTTCACACCCCAGTGGAGTGGCCTTTCCTTCACATTTAATTTTTCTTCCCATGATGTTTGCTTATGAACATTTTATTTCTTGTTCATATTCTTAAGTTATTTCAAATTCTTTCTAATTAGCTTTACAAGGCTGCTCCAAGTGAGTCGAGTTTAGCACTGAAAACCAGTGCGCCTGCAGTAACAGTGTATGAAGTTCATTAAAATTGGTTTCGATATTAGATTATACTTGGCAGTGACCTTCGCAGACCTTATCAGATCCCCACAGGCAAGACATGAGTACATAGAACTAATGCAGAGCACCTAATTAGAAAAGAAAATCTGAATTTACTATTTTAAAGGGGCGCAGATTCCAATATTTGAGCTCCCTTCTGTAAATAAGAATCCCATGTACTAGTGACCCTGAGCCCTTTTTAGACCATCAACCTGCCTGCTGATCAAATGTTGTCTTATTTCCCTTGGTGCACTCCGTACACACCAGCCCAAGTCTCGTCCATCTCTGTCCCCATAACAAACAAGACTTGAGTGACTGAGTTTGAGCACTTGGGATGTGGGCCGGGTGGAGTGAGAATCTGGATAGGTTGCTGTCCTCAAGAGCTCTCAGCCTGGGAGGAGAATGATACTAACCCAAGTAGCATTGACTTCAGGTAGAAAGTGCCATCGTTGAATCCAAGCGACAGGTGTCCAGGGAATGGAAGGAACCAGTTAGTCTCTTCTTCATGGGATGGCTTTTTCTGGAAAAGCCCCCATGTCACTATTTAGCAGAAGTTTTTGGGTGTTTGGGGGGTCACTGAGACTTAGGAAGACCAGTGTTCAGTGGGACTTTGAATATAAATGGTGTCCCCAGCAGGTGCTGGCTCTGGACTTGGCAGAACACCTGGTGTTTCTTGGGAGGTATGTGTGAGGGTGGCTTGCGTCTGGCGCAGAGCGCTCTGAGGATGCCCCCCACCAAGTCCATCGAGGACCCCTCGGCATCTACCTACAGGAGAGAGATTTGCCTGTGGACCCAACAGCTTCGTTGTTTTCTGTCCACTGTGAATATCACTGAGACAGATGGGTCATTTAGCCTGCCATCCGCTAACCTGCAAATGTAAATACTTCTGGCCTGTTGGGACTGATGGAGTATTTTGTAAACCACAGTTTCTGGGGCTTTCTGGGAGATGTGATTCCATGTGTGCGCCTTCATGAAGGGGTTTGGGAGGCTTTTGCTTGGGTGCCCATATTTTATATTATCTTCTCGGGGCTTCTCATGCTCTCACATTGTCTTGTCACCCTTGGCACTCAGAGATCATATTGTTCTTAGATGGGCCCCGTAAATCGCAGCAGAATGAGAGGAATCTGACCAAATGAAACCCTGTTTCATGCTGATATAAATAGTTAATTTTTAAAAATTCTCTCATCTGATTTGTACCTTTTACCTGAGTCTTTGAAAAAACAAGTGTAACTAATGGATAACTTTTTTCCCCACAGACATGACTTCTTGTTTCTTAAAAGAATTTGTAACCCCTTTTGTTGCTTTTATGCTGATATTTGCATAGGGAGGCCCCTGACCAAGTGTGGCTGTGAGTTTACCATGAACTTACTGGGCTTGCCTCATTTGTTTGAAAGGAATCTGAATTAATCTCCAGCCTAAATACTCACGTTATAAAAGATAGGCTTCCTACATAAATATGTACAGCAGGACTGGTATTACAATAAAAAAGTTTTATAATCCTGGCACTGATATTTGCTTGGCATGGTTTTTAATTGTAAATCATGTTCTGTAACCATTTCAGGATGAAGCTATTGGTGAGGCTGAAGGTAGAGAAAGCAGGGTGATGCTTATTTGCCTCAGTCTCCCCACCATGCGACATGGGAATACTTTGTGGAGGATACCGTGAGATTCCAAGCTCCCAGTTGCAGACGCCCTGTCTCCGTGGCTCTCCACTGCACCCCGAGCACCTTCTCAGTGCCTGGCACGAGGTAGCTGCTCAGTGAATTATGTGAAAGGCGTCGGTGGCATTCAGATCAAGGCAGAACTCTTATATTTTTGAACCAGTAGCAGAGAGGAAATGGTCTCTCAAGAAGGTCCTCGTATTTGTTGAAATGTGTGCAGAGAAGAGTCAGTTCTTCAACATGTTAAGTTTTATTTGTGCCTCTCACCCCCAGTTCAACATCCGGGTGGCTTTTCTCATGGCCGCATCTCCAAGTAGAGGAAAGGCATTCGAGGTGACAGAGCTAGTAGCCCTCGCTCACAAATAGCAGGGATTCTCAGCACAGACAGAGGGGTGCGGCTGTTTCAGGGCAAAGACTAATAGAGCGAGTTTTCTCAGGATAACATGTCCAGTGGTTGAGTCACTTGGTAAATGGTGTTGGCTCTGAGGATTAGAAATGGTTGAGAGCCGAGAGCCCTGTTCACCTGTAAGGTACCTTTATGTGAATTTGGGGTGTGTGTGTGTGTGTGTGTGTGTGTGTGTGTGTGTGTGTTAAGATTTTTGTATTTATTTGACAGAGAGAGGGAGGGAGGCAGAGAGAGCATAAGCAGGGGGAGCGGCAGACAGAGGGAGAAGAAGCAGATTCCCGCTGAGCAGGGAGCCCGATGTGGGGCTCGATCCCAGGACCTGAGCCGAAGGCAGATGCTTCACCAACTGAGCCACCCAGGCATCTCCCCCTTTGTGTGAATTTCAACAAGTTTCCCCTTCCGGGGGTCACAGTACCCCAGGCTCGGTTTTGGGCCCACAGACAGTATGTTTTTATAGGAAGAACAGTGCCTCTTCCTCTAAGTACAGACAGCCCTGTGCCAAGGCTCATGGCTTAGGAGAGATGCAGGCTAATTTTCAGCCCCCCACACCCCCTCTGCCAGGATCGTCCTTTGGGCAGTAGGCGTACTGTGCCGTCTTGTACATTGTCAGCTCATCGAGCTTTAAGTATAAATATGCTCGTATAAATATTTACATTTCACTTATATTCATATGTTCATACTCGTGATTTGACATGACAGTGATCAAGGGGAGAATCTAGTAAATAAGACATTTTATGCTAATGAGATTAACAGAGAAAGAATGCTAAAAGCCATTTCTATAGTTGCAGAATAAATGTTTGATAAAATCCAACACGCATTCATAATAGTTAAAATAAAAGTCAACGCAGCGTGGACAAGAGCTTCTTTAACCTTCAAGGATAACTGTAACCTGAAGGATGCCTCTTAAAACACTGTAGCAAAACATCATCCTGCTATGTGGTAAAAGATTAGAAGCGATTCCATTAAAGTCGAGAAAAAGCTAAGGATTCTTGCCAGCCCTGCTAATGTTCGGTATTGTGCTGGAGATCATAGCCAAGTCAATACAACAAGGGAAAAAAAAACGAAGAGTTGTAAGGTCAGGGATAGAAAGAATGAATCCCAAGGATTCCTGCCAGCTCTTTTACCTGTGTCTCAGAGATCAGACACTGGTCATTACATGGAGGGTGACAGTCACTCACTGCTGTGTTTGGCAGGTGGTGCCACGCTGAGCCCCTACAAATGGCAGTGGCGTGGGGGTGCTCAGCTGGAGGGGCACCTGGCCCCTGCCCCACTCGAACCATAGCCACTTAATCGTTACCTGTTTATATGTTATTTATTGATTGAAAAGTTATTCAGTATTTCTAAAGATTTTGGACACCAGTGAGGAAGATTTATGGAAAATAATTCTGGCCCTGTCCTGTGCTGTGATGTGTGGAGCCCGTTCATGCCGTGTTTGCCTGAGAAGTGCTGGCAGGTCTGATGCCGGCTGAGCACCTGCTGAGTGACAGATGGCAGGTGTCCAGTGCTGGGCGAGGAATGGGAAAACGAGAAATTGGTAGCGGCCCTCTTCGCCAATCTCACAGACCCGTGCAGACATGTCATCGGGTTCTCTGTCCTTTGTCTGTTCCTTCCCAGGGTCGGGGAGAGCGGTAGCCCCAGGGAGGGAGTAGTATTTGGGGGGTAAATTGAGGAGTACAGGCATCTTAGAAGAAAGGCGTAGGGGCCTGAAGCCACAGCGTATGTTTGTGGGTCTTCAAGACAGTGCGACGGGGCTGGGATACAGGACACGGGGCGCAGGGGTTGGGACAACGTGGTTGGCCTGAGTTTCTGAGTATCTGGAAGACCAAGGACTCTGGCTTTACCCTTGGCTAATGTGGAGCCAAAGAAATACAATTAATGCTGATCAAGTCCCTGTTCTTCTAGGTGGGCACGACGGCCCGCCCTTCAGAATCTCTTACGCTAGAGCCCCTCGCATACTAATTTGATTGCCATTTTGTGGAATTATATATATTTTATATGTAAGTATATATTAGAGGTAATAAAGAGATATTTAGGCTTCCAGCTGCAGATGTCATTCTCGCCTGCCCACATGTGTGAACGATCCTGACATCTCCCTCCCCTGCCTGAGCATTCTGTCTGAACGCGATTTAGGACATTTCATGGCGCAATAAAGCCAAATAACCTTTAATGTTCTAAAAGAAGAAAACTAAAATTATTCCTGTCACCGTATAAGAGAAAGTGTAGATGTCTACATTTACCCCAAAGTATCACCTATTTTTTTATTCTATATACTTACATTTGTAAGAAAATCCAGCAATTTAGAGATGCTTTAGTCGTATTTTGAAAGGGCAGACATTTTTATTCTGCCAAGCTATAGAATCTTTTCACCTAAATGAGTAGAAATTGAAGCAGAAAGTAGTCAATGCTCTTGCTTAAATTTTGCGATGTTTTCTGGAATAGAAAAATGAATTTTAAAGTCATCCACAGTACAGAATTCCAAATATTTTAACTGGGGCATTCTCCCGAGGCCTGAATGATGGCTTTGAATAAGAAACACCCCTTCCTTATTAAAGAAGCAACATTCTAGAATGAGAGTTGCAACTGCATTTGTTGGTTCAATAACTTTCAAGTAACTTCTAAATAAGGGAGCTCCATCATGAGTTTTTATATTTTCATGTATAAAAGTGTGTCTCTATAGTGCCGATAAGGGGGAAGGGTTTATTTAGATGCCTAAAAACTAAGGAATGAGTATGGAACATGCATCAGGAGAAATACATACCTGCGGCTTAAAATATGGATGTGGGAGAAGTTTACCTACTTCCTGATTCAATCACCGTTTTCTATTTTAGGAATTTCCAGCAGAATGATTTTCTAATCATATTTAAGCAGATGAAAATCCACAGTGTTGTCCAGTCTTTAAACATTGATTTGGACAATTGTTTTTTATAGGACACTTCCAGATTAATCAACTGTTTTATGTCATCGCCATATGTTAAGTATATTTGAGTCCACAAGTGTTTAACTTCTAAGTTTGGTTTCAACACCTTGAATATTGAATTCCACTGCAGTCCTCTGTTGTGGGCAAGCAGCCACACTGAAGCCGGTGGCCAGAGCAAGGCCAGGTTTAGAAGGCAGGTGAGTTACAGGCATTTTGCTGTCCAGCCTTGTGGCAAAGACTCTGATGTCCTCACAAAGTCTGACGATTCTCGACGCTTGTTCAAAATAAGCTTGGTCATCTGCTGTCTACCCTGTCACAGAAATGGAAGTAGAGAGAGACCCATGAGAAGTGGGGCACAGAAAGTAGCAGAATTGTGTCCTAAAACTTAGGGTATAGGTAAGAAAAACAAACAAAATATAAGCAGATGTGAGAAATGTTTCTAGGCTACTGTAAAAAAGAAAAAAAATTCTACTGCATCAATAGTATGTCAGTAATGAGTAGATTTAATTATAACCCCAAGAAATCATAAAGCCATTAAATTAAGATCTGAGAGACAAGGTTATAAATCTTAGAAATCTATCAATAGCGGTCATAGACGAATTACTGTTTTATGATGTTGTCACTTCATTTAGACAGAATATTCACTTTTGTGATAATTTAGTTGCAAAGGATCATATTAAAGTCATTGTGGGTTTACATTACTTCACTAGGATGGTGATTCTAGCAGATAAGAAAGGACAAAGCCTTTATCCTCAGAAGGGAAATGCATCTCTTTTGCTGAGAGACTGGGGGGCTTCTTGTTAATATCGCTCCCAGCTTTGGGAGGAAAGGCAGTGGAATGATGATGGAGGACAGGGAGCCCAGCCACGCCTTGGGTCTTGGAATGAAAGTGGCCATCACTTGTGACCACATGTCCTTGGCAGGCCCTCCTTGTACTTTACTCTTTTCATTAGGATTATTGCAGGGACCCTGTGCATATATTGTGAACATTTATAAAACCGAGGCACAAAAACTTAACTGTATTAAGAAAAAAATAGGAATAAATACCCCATATTTTGACAACTTATATTTTAACTAGTGGATCTTTTTATTTCCTGTGATCAAGACTTTAAACTTTTTTTAAGGCAGCTAAGATTGCACGTGGGTTTTCATTTTGTTTTGTATTAGCAGTGACATGCTACTCTTAGGGCATGGGTAATTTAGCCAGGATTGGTTGCTCAAGGCAACCAAAGCGTTGTGTGTGTCCCTCCTCTGGTGCCATAGTTGTGAGGACAGCACCCCTTGGTATGGAACTGATGGGTCAGACACAGGATCCCATGCTGAGTAGCCCATGGGATTGGCCACAATGCAATTAGTTACTAGATGTTATTTCCAGTTAGTTCCCTCTGCATCTTAACTCCCATAACACATAGTCGATATCGGCTTAAACTCTTGCAGGTGTCTCCCTTGGACTTCCCCCGTTTGTTTCACCAGTAACATCTAAAATCCTGAAGATCTAGCTTAGTATCTTGTACATGGCATAAGTGCTCCAATAGCGATTATTGAAAGATGGATGAAGGGATGAGCAGATGGATGGATGGATGGATAGATAACATGGAACTTCTATTTTCATAACTATGCTGTTAATTGAAAATGTCATTTGGACAATATTACAGTGACTCTTAATTTCAAAAATATAAATGCTTTAATTAAGATATGTAGGTCATTAACCATAAGTTCTGGCAGGAAATATTCAGGAGGTAATAGGAATCTCATTAAACAATCTGAATTATAAACAGTCATTTAAGGATCTTTATTTGAGGAACTAATTATTTTCCCCCAATAAATCAGCCAAAAGAAGAGCAAAAAAAAAAATAATAACTATAATACAGTCACTTGTGATTTAAATTATTAGCAAAAGATGCTGATAAGACATGTTTTCCATTTCCCAGACCCATTAATGATGGGATCCTAGCTTTGAAAGCCCCAACAAACCCAAGTGTTCTATTTCCATACTGGTGAGATGAAACGACAGAAGGACTTTGGCCCTAGCAGTGAATGTTCCAAATATATCATTCATGATGTAAGGATTTTAGATTAAATGAAATTTAGATTAAATTTCTTACTACTATTTTTTAGGGCATGAAATCTTAGATGATTATTTAAGGAACATGAACTGATAAAAAGCCAGCTTTATGTAAACACAGATAAGAACAAATTTTGAAGTTTTCCACTAGATGACCACATTACAGAGGGAGGGAAATGATATATATATATATAGAAACTTGGATGCAAGTTAAATTTAAGCTTGTTTTACCAGTTAGATAAATCCATTCCCCTGAGTATGACCTGCTAAGATAATTATGGGTTACTGTGATCATCCACACTGAGAGAGGATGATTTCTTGATTGCTAATGACCAACTTTGGAGAGCCTCTAATATTTTCAGGTTCTGTATCCTGACCATCTTTGAAGAACTCCTACTATTTTCTTTTTTATTTTTAAGATTTTATTTATTTGTTGGGGAGAGAGAGAGCAGAGAGCACAAGCAGGGGGAGCGACAGGTAGAGGGAGAAGCAGTCTCCCCGCCAAGCAAGGAGCCCGATGCGGGACCCGGTCTCAGGACCCTGGAGTCATGACCTGAGCCGAAGGCAGAAGCTTAACCAACTGAGCCACCCTGGCATCCCACTCCTACTATTTTCATGTTCTGCAACCCGTTTTCAGTTCCAGGCCTCTGTGCAGAACAAAGATGCCCCACAACCTAGACCCTCTGCTAACCACTGTAAACGTATTATCTCATTAACACTCCCAGATCATCACGACTTGTCACTTTATATGCCCACTTTACAGGGGAGAAAGCTAAGGGGCTAGCTTCAGGGATTGACAGGAGTAGACCCCCTGGACGGGCCTGCTGGGCTCTCCTGGTTATCACCCAGGGCCGTGAACTTGGAAATGAAGAGAGTTTCACAGTAAGAACGGACTAGCCCATGTATAAATGAACTCAGAGAAGAGATTGCTTGAGGAGCATAACTAATGGCACGCCAGCTCCCTACATCATATGCTCACTGGAGAGCCATCCGCCAACATTCTTGAAGGAGGGAGATATTTTAGATGGCTTTCCCCATGAGAACATGGAGTCAAATGGGCTAAATAACGATTTTATGAACATAAGACTCCATCCACAGTCTTCCCTATCCTAGTTACGTTTGGCAGAAGAGGGGTGACTTCCACATAGGATACACCCCTATTTTCAGTTTTGAATCAATGAAGTTAATTATAGAATCAATCATAAATGGAGGGCTTCAGAGGGGAGGGGGGGTGGGGGAATGGGATAGGCCCGTGATGGGTAGTAAGGAGGGCACATATTGCATGGTGCACTGGGTGTTACACGCAACTAATGAATCATCGAACTTTACATCAGAAACCAGGGATGTACTGTATGGTGACTAACGTAATATAATAAAAAAACATTAAAAAGAAAAGAAAAGTAAGATGAAAGTAAAAATATCAATATACAGATAAAAAAAACCAAAAAAAAAAAAAAACAAAAAAGAATGTTTTGAAATGTAATACAAAAGAAATGAAGGTAAAAAATATAATTATTCAAAAGAGGAAAGTGGCTACCATTGTTAAAAACAAGACTAGAAAACCCATGAGAATCACTTGCCTAAAAGTAGTTTAGGAGAGTGACTAGTTATGAAATAAATTAAATATTAAAAAAAAGAATCAATCATAAATGATGCAATTGCTCTCATCTTTGAGAACTTTTTTTTTTTTTTAAGATTTTATTTATTTATTTGACAGAGATAGAGACAGCCAGCGAGAGAGGGAACACAAGCAGGGGCAGTGGGAGAGGAAGAAGCAGGCTCATAGTGGAGGAGCCTGACGTGGGGCTTGATCACGTAACGCCGGGATCACGCCCTGAGCCGAAGGTAGACGCTTAACCGCTGTGCCACCCAGGCACCCCCTTTGAGAACTTTTTTGATTCCAGGTAGCTTCTCCCCCAAAAGTGTTGGGAATGTGTGCTCCCCTCAGTTCTGCTTCCCCAAAATGAGCTCGGAGTACTCCTGACTTGAAGAAACTCGTTTAACTTTGTTGAACTCGTGGCCTCTCTCTCTCTCCTGACAGCAGATGCTTTTCTCTGTGGCGCCCATCAGCATCCTACAGAGAACCACTTGGGGAAAAGCTCATTTGCAGAATGAATAGAACACCATGTTAAATTCTGTTTATGCCCTTAAAGCAAAAGGCATTAACCCAATATATTTCTCTCAAACATAGTGGGTTTTCACTAAATCTACAGCTTTAATGGAATTGGTGAAATTGAAATACAATTTGATTGTCAACACATGTATATTCATTCTGTCACTATTCTGTAAAGTGGATTTAAAATTAACTCTGGATGGTATCGGGTGTCTTTAATAAAACATGAGTTGTAACAACCAACCTGAACTTAGTACATAGCCTGCAGGTCCCTCATTCACACCTTGCCTTTCCTAGGTATTATTAATAAGAAGCAATGGTCACTTTTTAAAAACTTTTACTTTGCTCTCCCTCTCCCACAATACCTCGCGCTCTTCCTTTCCAACCAGGGCCCGGCAGAATGGCTCACGCGAAGAAGGGTGGCGAGAAGAAGAAGGGCCGTTCTGCCATCAGCGAGGTAGTGACCAGAGAATACACCATCAACATTCACAAGCGTATCCATGGAGTGGGTTTCAAGAAACGTGCCCCTCGGGCACTCAAAGAGATCCGGAAATTTGCCATGAAGGAGATGGGAACTCCAGATGTGCGCATTGACACCAGGCTCAACAAAGCCGTCTGGGCCAAAGGAATAAGGAATGTTCCATACCGTATCCGTGTGCGGGCCAAAGGAATAAGGAATGTTCCGTACCGTATCCGTGTGCAGTTGTCCAGAAAACATAACGAGGATGAAGATTCACCAAGCAAGCTCTACACACTGGTTACCTATGTACCTGTCACCACTTTTAAAAATCTACAGACAGTTAATGTGGACAAGAACTAATTGCTGATGGTCAAATAAAGGTATAAAACCGAAAAAAAATAAAAAATAAAAAACTAAAACTTTTAAGCCAAAACTTTCTCATAAAAAAAATTGGGAGAATATCATAGCAGGAAAACAATGAGTTTTCCATGAAGGAATCTAATCCTTCCAATTTCTTGCCCTGGGGAGATCAGATTAAGAAAACTCAACTTCATTTGAATCATCAGTCAAATCATCGGAGTATTAGAAAAAAAGCAGGGTCACGGAACAGAGTCCCTCCTGTGTACAGATACCAAGTAAATGTATATTTACATAGGTGCGTACTAGCTTTCTGTTGCTGTGTAACGAATGAACACAAATTTAGTGGCTTAAAATAGCACGATTAATTATCTCACAGTTCCATGGGCTGGAAGTTCAGGCTCAGTTTAACAGGTTCCTCCGCTCAGTGTTTCAGGCTGAAATCAAGGGGTTGACCAGAGCTGCAAACATTTCTGAGGCTCGGGGTCCTCTTTCAAGCTCTCTGGTTGTTTGTAGAACTTATTTCCTCGTGGTTTGGGGACTGAGGTCCTCATTTTTTTTTTTTTCTGACTCTCGGCTGGAGGACATTGTTAGTTCCTAGAGGCTGCCCCTGGTTCTAGCCACGTGCCCCCCCACAGCATGGCAGCTAACTTCTTCAAAGCCAGCAGGAGCATCTCTCTTTTGTCCACTACAAGGGGTCTTGGTTAGGAGGGATCTCATCAAGGGAGCCGCTATCCCATTAGCTTCAAAAGACCCATCCATCCACATTCACGGGGAGGGGACTACACAGAGCGTGACATCCAGGCGATGGGAATGTTGGGTGCTTCCTGTCACAGTGCTCTTAAGATCATAGCTCTGCCATAATTGAGGTATCAGAGTACAGATGACTAATGGAAAATGGACCAGGTATTCCCAAGGCTCTAAGTAGGACGACTCAACCCGTGGGACCTGAACACACAATCGCATACGCCTGATGAAATGCACAAGAGAACGGAGTGCTCTGGAATCCTGTAAGATAGCTTTAGGAATTTTGCCAGTTGAATAAGCAGATAGCAGGCGTTACAACAACAGTGGAGGAATGGAAGTAAAGGGCGGGCGGGCTCCTTTGCTCAAGGTCACCTATTTCCGTTGTTGATTTGGGAAGGAAACCTTTTCCCTCAGATATAGGTTTTCACTTCTAGCTAAAAATAGTTTTTCCTCTCATTGCACGGTATTTGCCCAAAAAGCTGTCTGAATTCTTGATGTTCGCTCTCAGAGACTACAAATTTAAAGGCATTATGGTGAGAGAATAAAATAAATAAATGGATCTTCTCATTTGAGATATAAGTTTATAGATTGCCTACAAATCACAGCCTCTGTAAGAAAGATTTCCAACGACAGCAGTGATTTTCTTATTCTCTTGGGCTTTCTACAGTGTTATAAAAAAGAATGCCTAAAATAATGTGTAAGGAGGAAAGCCAGTTCCATTTATATATACACACACACATATATAATCGAGTACATACACAAACACATATCTTTTTTAGTAAGACAGCAGAGGAATATTTGCTTGCTTTTCTCCACTTAAAACAAAACAAAACAAAAAAACACGCAGGATGACCGCTTGTTGAAAGCAAATGCATCCATTTGAAAGCCCAACATGTTCAGCCCAATCCTCTTCCTCTTTAGAGCCAAAGATAGTGCCAGTCACCCGGTGAGGAAGAAAGTTGCATCAACCCCAGACTTTACCCTGGAGAAACTCTCAGACTGGGGAGACCCCATGCGAACAACTGGTATACCAAGGGTTTCTAAGAGAACTGTAGCTGACTCAGAGGAAGCTCACTGAAATGGAAAAAGGTACTGCCTGGAACGGTACAATTTTCTATTTAAAATACTCAATACTTTTTGTCACAGTGTTTGTGTCACATTTTTAAAAATTCCATTTTTATTTCGCTGATCCTTTAATGACTAGTAATAGTAATGGGAAGAAATGAGGAATATTCATAAAAATCCTTAAATCACCAGACTGTCTTCACAGTAGCGAGTGTAGACTGTGTGTCAGGTAGCATTGGCGTATCAGATCTTTCTACCTTCTGTGAAACAGATTCAAGTGTATGCACTGAGTATTACTTGGGGCCGAGGGACTAACCCAAAACAGGACTGTGGAGTCCAAAATGTGTGCAGTGTCTTGAGATCGCCTTATATAACTCCTGATTTGGCATTTGTTGGGATATGTCCTGTAGGCTGAATGTCAGTGTCCCCTCCCAGAATTCATGTGTTGAAAACCTGATGCCTGAGGGGATGGTATTAGGAGGTGAGGCATCTGGGAGGTGATGAGGTCGTGAAGGTGGAGCCCTCATGGATGGGATTGGTGTCCTTATAAAAGAGGCCCCAGAGAGTTAGCTCATCCCTTCTGCCATGTGAGGACATAAGAGAAGTTTGTAACCCGGAAGAAGGCCCTCACCCCACCATGCTAACACCCTAATGTTAGGCTCCCAGGCTCCAGACCTGCGGGAAATACATTCCTGTTGTACCTGTCTGTCATGTTTTGTCATAGCCGCCCCAGTAGACTAACACACCTTCCAGGTGGTTCCCGATTTGCCATCCGGAACATACACTTACTGTATTACCTTGGTTAGAGAGTAAGAAGCTGGCCTTGGGGCTGTGTTCTTCCATCAAGCCATCCCGTGACTCCAGAACTTACCCACATGCCATGGAAGATGATTCTAACTCCTTCACATTCAAGAGCCGGTACCAGCATGAAAATGCACCACAGCTGAAGAAACGGGTTATAAGAGAAGTAAGATTATGAAAGCGTGCAGTTGAGACACGTGTGTGTGTAGACTCTGCAACAGGCAGTTGCTCCATTGGCTGTGGAGAGAAAGGAGCATTTTGCAGGAGTGTATGATGACAAGTACAGTTGGGCTCCGTGGTGCCCATTTGCATTTATAAAGCATTTATCTACAAGTACTCAGTGGTCACATTCAGGTGCCAATACTCCAGCATGAATGCTGTGAAGAACAGAACTGTCATTTTAATGTGCTCAGATAGGTGCAGAACAGCTGTTTTGAAGATCGCTTCTCGTCAGCAAGGTAACCACCACTTACTAGAAGGAGACGTGTTTTCCTATAGACATATCATTTTTAATGGTTTTAGTGAGGTATGATTGGCATACAATAAACTGCATGTTTAAATGTAAAATTTGGTAAGTTTTGACAACTGTGTACATCCATGAATCCATGACACCATCAAGGTAATGAGCATGTCTGTCAACCCCGGAGTTTCCTTGTTCCTTTTGTAACCCCTCCCTCCTACACCCCCCGAACCCAGGCAACCACTGATCTTTCTGCCTCTACGTTAGTTTCCAGTTTATCATTTTATGTGAACGAAGTCACTCATTCTGCGGGCTTCTTTCATTCGGCATTATTTTCATATTCTTCCGTGCTGTATACACCAACAGTTCATTTCTTTTTACTGCTGAATAGTATTCCCGTCTATGGACCTAAGATGATTCATTTAGATACTCACCTCCTGGGGTGCCTGGGTGGCTCAGTGGGTTAAGCATCTGCCTTCGGCTCAGGTCATGATCCCAGGGCTCTGGGATTGAGTCCTGCATTGGGCTCTATGCCTAGCGGGGAGCCTGCTTCTCCCTCTGCCTGCTCTGCCTGCCGCTCCCCTGCTTGTGCTCTCTCTGACAAAAAAAAAAAAAAAAAAGATATTCACCTGTTGATAGACATTTGGGTTGTTTCTCTTTTTGGCTATTACCTGTAAAGCTTTTAAGAATATCTGTGTACCAGTATTTGGGTGGACATCTACTTTCTTTTTTCTTGGCTAAATTTCTAGGAAGGAGATGGCAAGGTCATATGGTCAGTGTATGTTTCATTTTTTAGGAAAGGGTCAAATAGTTTCAAGGGGATTGTGCCATTCTCCATTCCTACCAGCAGAGTGTGAGAGGGGGTTCCTGGTCCCCACAAGCTCACCAGCATTTGGTGTTTGGGGTTTGTGTTTAATTTAGCCATTCTAATAGATGTGTGGTGGTTTCTCCATGGTTTTAATTCTTTTTTAACAAATGATGTTGAGAATCTTTATATATGCTTTTTTGCCATCTATCTTCTCTTGTGACATGTCTGTTCCTATCACTTGACAATTTTTGTATTAAGTTTTTTATTGTCGAATTTAAATTTTTTAAATAATATAATGGATATGAGTCTTTTATCTGATTTGCAAATATTCTTTCTCAGGGTGCGGCTTGCCTCTCTTTCTCTTCACAGCATCTCTCAAAGAACAGAAGTTCCTGATTTGAATAATTCTAATTGTCATCGTTCCTCTTACATGAGTAATGTTTTTGGCATTGTAGCTAGGAAATCTTTGCTTGACCGAAGCTCACAGAGAGATTCTTCTAGGTTTTCTTCTAGAGATTTTATGGTTTTAGATAGTTGGTCTATGATCCATTTGAGTCTATTACCAAACAGGGAGTAAGTTATCATTCAGAGGTCTTCTTTTCACAGATGGCTATCCAATTGCTACAGCCCCATTTGTGGAAAAGTCTCTACTTTTTCTGCAGAATTGCCTTTGCTCCCTCATCAAAACTGAATAAACCATGTATGTGCAAGTCTATTTCTGGACTTTCCAGTCCAGAATTCCTTTGCTCAGTCTTTCTGTCTTGATGCTGACACCACAGAATGCTAGTGTAGTTCTGCAGTGAGTCTTGAAGTCAGGTCGTGTAATCCCTCAAGCTCTGTTCCTCCTTCCCAAAATCTTTTGGGTATTCTAGATTTTTTTTTTTTTTACTTGTGTATGAATTTTAGAACCAGCTTGTCAATATTTATCCCCCAAAAAGCCTTCTAGAATTATGATTAAGATTCCATTGATTCTTGGGTCATTTAGGGGATTTGATGTCCTTTAGTGTGCGAGTCAATCATACATTTTGTGAGATGTATTGCTAAGTATTTCATATTTTTGGTGCTACTGTAAATGAAATTCTCTTAATTTCTTCTTGCTCATTGCTAGTATGTAGGAATGAAATTAATATTTTCTATTGATCTTGTATCCTGACGCGTTGATAAATTAACATTACTTCCAGTAGCCTTCTGGTAGGTTCTATAGCATTTTCTACATATAAAATCACAATGTTTGTGAATAAAGACATAATTATTTTTTCCTTTCCATTATAGATGACTTTTAATTCTGTTTCTTTCCTAGCCCTCCGAGGTAGGACTGTCAATATAATATTGACTAGAAGTGGTAGGGGCAGATATTCTTGCCTTGTTTCTGGTTTTAGGAAGAAAACATGCAGGCTTTAACCAGTAAGTAAGATGTTGCTTGTATATTTTTAATACACGTCCATCAGATTTGGGGAATTTTCTTTCTTTTCATAGTTGATGGAAAGTTTCTATAAGGAATGAATTTTGAATCTTATCAAGTGATATTTTTCATCTATTGAACTGATCATATAGGTTTACTTTCTAGACTGTTAATAAATGGTGAATTACACTGATCAAATTTCAAAGGTTAATACAACCTAACATCCCCGACATAATCCCCACCTAATCCTGAGATATTAAACTTTTTATACAGTTTGGAGTTTTACTTATTAAAATATTGTCAAGAATTTTTGTGTCTAAGTCCATGGGACATATTCAGATGCAGTTTTCTTTTCCTGTTAATGCCTTTGTCTGGTTCTGATACCAGATTAAAGGGCGCCTCATAGAACAACTTGAGATGGGATCTGTCCTTTTCACTTTTCCGGAAATGTTGTGTGTGGTTGGCTTCACTTCCTCCTTATGTCTTCCTGCCTCTGCTTACCATGCAGTCTTCTAGCTTCTCGAACACATGGAACACAGTTATCATGGCTGCTTGCATGTTCTTGACTACAAATTCTTTCATCTGTCATTTCTGGACCGATTTCAGTTGACTGATTTTTCTCTTCATAATAGCTCACGTTTTTCAGCAGCGTCTTTGCATATCTGGTCATTATAAATTAAGTGCAAGACCCTGTGATTTTTTTCCTTGTGTCCTGGACACTTTTGTGTTCCTGAAATTAAGCGAGAGCTCTCCTTTGGGACATGATCAAGTTGTGTGAAACCAGTTTGATCATTTCGGCTTTTGCTTTAGGCGTTAGTTGAGATTAGAACGGAATTTGGGGTGATTTTTCCCACTGCGGAGGCAAGACCCTTCTTGGTCCTCGAACGGTCGCCTGGTGAGTTGTGAGGTGGTTCACTCTTGCTCTTAGGAGCGAATGCTACGCCCGGCCCCGTGTGAGTGATGTGCACTGTTCCCTCTAATCCTTCAGGTGGGTTTTTCCCCACCCTTGTGGGTTCCTCACATTTCACGGATTTGTACCCAACTGAATACTTGAGGCAGGATCTCGGCATAACACTGGAGTTCCTTCTCTGCATCTTTAACCCAGCACCTTTGGCTTCCTCCCCTTCACAGTCCTGTCTCTTCAGTCACTAGCCTGTAAGCCTGGGTTCCTCCTTCCCCCACCAGGGCCTGGAACCCTCATCAAGGTGGTAGGCTGGGTCACTTGCAGGGCTCACCTCATGTTTCCCCTCACTTGGCGATTACTGTCCTTCACTGCCCAACATCCAATGTTTTAAGAACTATTGTTCCATAGTTATTTTGGGGGTGAGGGTTAATCCCGTTTCTGTTTCTCCATCTTGGTCAGAAGCAGAAGTCATTCTGTGGCCCTATAATTCTGAATCCACCATCTTCTTTTAGTTCTCCCTTACTGGGTACCACTAAGCTCATTTCCAGGACGCTCTGTTTGCCCCCACGTGCCAGGGATCACAGGCCCACTTCTGTGCACTTGCGAGAGCACTTTGTCCCTTGGCAAACACAACCGCATTTCTTCCTTGCTTGTTCTGTGCAGAATGGCTTTCTGTCTCAGCAGGATAACCTTTGATGCTGAAAGAGAACTTAATAAATGCATGTAAAAACCATGAGTATTCCATATGAGAATAAATTTAGTTCCTATATTTAGCTATTGGTGGAATGATTTTAAGGGTAATTTTCTTAGTTTGTGCTGAGCACACGCTCTCAAATTTTGCTTCAATGGGCACCATCTATTTTACTTTCAATCTATGAAATATAGATATTTCAGTGTTTTTCAAAGGAAAAATAAACAGCAAAACACAGAGCCCCTCTTAACCACCTAAATTTCTTCCCCAAATTTATGCACATCCCCTCAGAATGCACGTATTTGTGAATTGATCAA
This sequence comes from Ursus arctos, assembly GCF_023065955.2. Taxonomy (NCBI): domain Eukaryota; kingdom Metazoa; phylum Chordata; class Mammalia; order Carnivora; family Ursidae; genus Ursus; species Ursus arctos. The sequence goes on along the minus strand of NW_026622819.1, from coordinate 7,023,805 downwards.
TATGATTTATACATTCACCAAAAAAATACTGTACTCAAGATTGGTAATATAAATTAAACGTGACAAAATTCCTGCTCTTGACAAACTTGCAGTCTGTGGGTGAAAGCAGACTTACAGATGGACAAACTTCAATGAAATCCATGCTTTGATTCTGTGAACCAGGCCTGAGGTGATGGTGGCCTGTTCAGATGGGAGGAGAGAATGGACCCCAAAGTCTATTTCTATAGGTACCTCCCAGCTTCTGGGTTAAACTTTATTATTTTTTAAAGATTTACTTCCTTTTTTAATTTGAGAGCGTGAGAGAGGGAGGGGCAGAAGGAGAGAAAATCTCAAACAGACTCCATGCTTAGCGCGGAACCCGATGCAGGGCTCGATCTCATGACCCTGAGATCATGACCTGAGCTGAAACCAAGAGTCAGACGTTCAACTGACTGAGCCAGCCAGGCGCCCCTGGGTTAAACTTTAAATGGATGGTTCTTTTACTGTTGACTGGGACAGAGAAAACATGGGGAACGTATCTGGAGAACTGGGCAAAATTGGTTTAATAACCCTTAGGGGTATTTTTGTTTTTCTTTGACCCTTTATGTTTCATCCTTGCGTCAGTGGTTTCCTTTATTTATTTTTATATATTTTTATTTTTTTTAATTAAAAAAAATTTATTATTTATATTTTATATTTTCCAGCTTCATTTTTTCCAGAAATAACTGATATGTAACTTTGTGTAAGTTTAAAGTGTATCTCATGTTGATTTGATACATTTATATATAGTAAAATGATTGCCACCAGAGTATTAACTACCAACCCTTCCCATCACATAGTTACCATTTCTGTTTTGAGGTGAAAACGTCTAAGTTACCCTTTCTTGGCCGTCTTCAGTTACATGATACGGTATTATTGGCTATAATTGCTATGCTATCCCTTAGATCCCCAAACTCGTTAACCTCGTGACTGGAAGTTTGTACCCTTTGAGCAGTATCTCACCATTGTCCGTACTCCCCGCCGCCCCCCCACCACCACGACCCCTGGTAACGACCACACTTCTTCTCTGAATCTGTCTTATGCAGATTCTACATGGAAGTGATAGCAGAAGTTGTCTTTCTCTGCAAGATTCCTTTCACTTAGCATAATGCCCTCAAGGTCCATCCAAGTTGTCGCAAATGGTGGACTTTTAAAAATTTGTTGTTTTTTTTTTTTAATTTATTTGAAGATTTTATTTACTTATTTGACAGAGAGAGAGAGAGCACAAACGGGGAGTGGCGGGCAGAGGGAGAGGGGAAGCAGACTCCCTGCTGAGCAAGGAGCCTAATGCAGGACTCAATCCCAGGACCCTGAGATCATGGCCTGAGCCATAGGTAGACGCTTAACAAACTGAGCCACCCAGGTGCCCCTGGTAGATTTTTTTTTTTTTAAAGAAGGTCATTGTCACACATGAGTTTTGACTCCAAACAAGGCTTTTATGTTCTGTTTCCTCACCCACGTGGCTTCAGAATATCCTTGATTCATTCACGTGGAACCAGCATTTGGAGCCCATGTGCTGTCATTCATGAAACATCACCTTTCTGGCGGTGGCAGCCCCAGGACAGTGCTGTTCCTGCCCCCGTGTTCCATGTTCTGGGGTCCAGCTTGCTCTCCCTGGCTTCTCCTCTCAGAGCGGCCGATATGCCGCCACTGAGTAGAGTGGCCTTCTCCCCAAACATACCTGCTCTTCTTCGATGAGAGTTTGCTGCCCCGACTGCCCTTCAAGTTTATGATGTCACTGGAACACAAGTTGACGGTGGTGGAACTGAAGTCGGTATTTCAACAGCTATTTTCCGAGGGCTAAGCTAAACTGTGATGAGAGAGTCCCTCTGAACGTTCCCACTTGCTCTTTCTTTTCTTTTCTTTGCACAGAAAATATCATTTACTCTTTCCACTTATTGCAGGGATTTTCAGAACCAAATAAGAGATTTCCATTCTAAATGGTAATATTGGGCCAATCTGTTTGCTGAGATAAATTGAAAGCAGTACTCAGGTTTTGGGATCAGTTCTTTGCTTAAGGATTTTCTCAGTGGCTTGGCGTGAAGAAAAGTGAAATGGGACAGAATGTCCATGTTAGACTTTGGCTTCCTCATAGAGTGATAACAACGACTTACATTCCTAGAGCTTCTCATGGTTTACACAGTTTTTGTCTACTAATAATTTCATTTGACCTTCATAACCACCTTGTGATGTACGCAGGAAAGGTTTGTCATGGGAAAAAGTGGGGACGACCTCCAAGCTTGGGTGCTGTGCTCTTTACAGTTTGGATGAAGTATCATGACATTGCCTGTGTGTGCCTGTAGGAAAATTAGATTTAAATATAAGATGGTTAACAACCTAGTAACTGTGGTCCTCCTTTGTTCTTCAGGAAAGCCAGAGAATGTTCTAGAATGAAATGTATCCAGAGGAAAATAACTTTTATCACTGGCCATAAGCCTAGACGGCCTCATAAGACCCAAATAATCTAACCTGAGCATAAAAGCCTGGATCTATGGGGATATTTCCTATTTATTGTTGAATGGCATATATTATAGTATATATTGTACATTATTATACATTGTACGTATATTATGTATTATGCTCACACACATACCACATCTTGTTTATCCATTCATCTGTTGGCGGACACTTACTTTGTGGCCATACCTTGGCTACTGGGAGTAATGCTGCAATGAACTTGGGAGTGTAGATATCACTCTAAGATCCTGATTTCAGTTTCTTCAGCTATATACCCAGAAGTGGAATTGATATTAGTGACCACTGTTACCTAATATTTTCCAGCAGAATATTAGGAATCCTACGTGACAAGCAATAATAATTGGCTCCCTGAAATTTCTTTGAAAATAATTTCTATCTTTAGCATTGAAGGTAATGTTGTTCACATTGCATTCAAAGCTGGGCAGTTACTGCCGTGGGTCATCAGTACATTGTAGCATGAAGATTCGACTGAGCCATAGAACTACTTACCATTGAATCAAATCGCTTCATAAGTCTGGTCACTGGTATAAAACTGATTGGTCGTACCATTTCTCAGCATTTCATAATTTGATATTTTAAATGAATGCAGCACAATTAAACCTCAAGAAGCAGGCGAAAAGGGAAGTTCTGGGTCTCAAGGTAAACTTTGTACGATGAAAAGACAATGAATGGAAGAGCAAACTTTATTATCACAGGCTAGGTCTAATTAGCCCGAATCGATCTTTGTCCCTGAGCTGTGCCCACCTCTGCCCCCAGCACGCAGAGACCCATCTCGGCTACTTGAGCCAGCTTTAAAATATAGCTGCTATCCATGTGCTTCAAAAATGAAACTTCACCTCCGTAGAAAAGGTGACATTTCTAGTGTACAGAAGCGAAGAGTTACTGGGAACATCCTGTAGCTTTGTTTCTTAAGATGGGGGGGTCTTACTGACGAACCTGGTAATGCTTAAAGACCCGCACTTTTGAAGCAGGGGTCCATAAGCCGCGTCTGTTCAGTCCGTTTTAGCAAGGAGCCCCGGACACCTGCCCCCCCAGGCTGAAGTGATGAAGGCGAGGACAGTGGCTTGTGGCATTTTCAGTCGGGGGTTGGTAGTGCCATCACACTGTAAGCCTGGAAGACCCCAGATAAGGGTTTAATGCATTCCTACCAGGTGGCCTCCGTTTCAGGAGAAGATGAGAGGGCTCTTGCATGTTCTGCCTGGTTTTTCACACAATTGGGTTTATGACATTCGTTGGGGCTATTTTTTTCATTTGGGAGGCAGCATCCAAATCATATCATAATAAAAGATGCTATAAACAGAGGGAAATGAAGTCATCAATCTTCCTAGTTCGTGTTGCTGTGGAGATGAGGCACATCGGTGTGGGCCGGGAAGGAATGACGAGAAGATACGAAGTCAGAGAAGTGGGGGTGACCACCTTCCATAATTCCTGCAGAAAGCCTGTGATGTCACAAACAGAAAGAACCCCTGAGTCTTGTTCCCTATGGATTTTTTAAAAAATTGAACTACTAGTAAAGAAAAGCAGTTATAATACTTAGAATAATTACAAAATACATATTTTAATTGGTTTCCAGATAGAGCAGGTGGTGTGGACACACATGGCCACTCTCTATCCTACTGGAAACGCACGACTATCATATTAAAGGAGCACTCTTTCAAAGCATAAACGCACAAGGACAGTTCTTACTATGACTAAGTCCCTGATTGGAGGGGTTTGAACTGGTGATGAATTCATAGAATCTAAACGACCACCCCCAAAAACTTTGGTGTGTGAGGGACCTGGGTAAGAGTAGTAGCCCATCAGTTTATCACATCTCTCCCCTGTGCATGGTGTGCCCTAGTTATGAGTGCAAATGCTGGATTTGGGTCTAAGCAAAACAGCAGTGTAACTGTATTAAGATGATGGGAGATGGGAAGTCTTCATCAGTGTTGTAGACATGGGGCTGGGGGAGGCAATAAAGGGCCAAATTCTTTCTTTCCGTAGTGCACAGTTAATGGATAACACCTGATCCTTGAAAATTCTGGTTGTTAGATCTAGGGGCTAAATATGCAAATATTTAACGAAAAGATATGGGGGAAAGATAGAATGCTTCTCTTTTTCATAAAAAAAGCTTAGATGGCTATTTAACATTTGCTTGATATATATGTTTAACATTGATAAAAATCATATTTAAAGTATAGTCATAATTGGGTGAATTATATGTTGTTGTGGGTTTCCATCTAATGAAACAACCTTTATGGTCCAATGGAAGAACGAACAGTGCTGTGTCCAAGTCCAACCTTGTGCTCTTCATCTGTGGTGCTTTTTATGAAGGTGCCGTGTTTAGAATTCTTGACAAATAAATCTTTAAGAATCTTAATCAGTTCCACACCCCCCCCACCTCAGCCCACGCCCCATTTGCGAGACCTTCAAACGTACGCTGCTCGGTAACCGGGACGCTCCCACCTGTTCTTACAAGGGAGGAATCTGGGGGCGAGGGAAGGGACGGGAGGAGAAACTGAGAAGTGCTATCCAGGGATTAACAGGGAAATGCTGTGAAAACTTACACACTAAAAGTTGCTACATATTGTATGTGTTATTTGGACACTCTACGACCCTAACACTTACAATCCATGATCCCGGAGCTTAAAATACTCATTCATCTCAAACTGAGTATTATGTTGTCCAAAATAAAATGGTTTGGTTCCATCATTTTAACTTTAAGCCTTTAAAAAAAAAAAAAAAAAAAAAACGTTCAGCTTCACATCGGAATAGTCAGCGGTTTGGGTTATTTATCAAGTGAGAGGAAGGTGATTTTACGGGCTCACCATTCTTACATCCGGTCACAGTTACTGTCTCCTTCTCCTTGTTGACCCCGGAGAAACTGCACATTCCTTCTCTAGTTGACCTGAACACTGAACATGCTCTTAAAGGCCCAAATTGAACAACACTGCGGTTTTCACTTGGCAGAGTAGCGGATGGGTGTCAGGACATGAGGTTTTAGAGAGCCCCGTCTTCCGGTGAAGGAGAAAGCCCGGACTCTGTTGATGCTTGCACGATAAGCACATGCCGTGTCCTTTCCCGCCCAGGAGTACCAGCCTTGCAACACCAACCCGTGCCCCGAGCTGAAGAAGACCACACCCTGGACGCCCTGGACGCCCGTCAACATCTCGGACAACGGGGGCCACTATGAGCAGCGGTTCCGCTACACCTGCAAAGCCCGCCTGCCTGATCCAAATCTGCTGGAAGTGGGAAGGCAGAGAATCGAGATGCGGTACTGTTCCAGTGATGGAACCAGTGGCTGCTCCACAGACGGTGAGCGGTGACCCCCCAGCACTTACCCACTCCCACAGACAGGCATTTGATCCGTCTCTAAAGTCATAGAAGAGCAAGGGGATGTTCTCCCTTTGATTACTTTTGGTTCCTTGGACCCAGGGTGGGTGGCCTTGATGAATGACAGAGGTAGTAAGCCGCCATGTTGGGCTGCCATGGGTAGGATAAACTCATGGGGGTGTGATAGACGTCCTCCTGCCCTGCCAGAGGGAAGCTGTTGCACAGAGTGGCTCTGACTGCGGGCCACCAGTTAAACACGTGTCACTGAGCTCTCTGCCTCCTCTGGGGAGCTGCTGGACAGCAGGGGCAGCTGGGTCGGCCAGCCTGCGTGCTTGGAGGCCTGGCCATTGCCATCAAGAGCCACTCCTAGTTGTACGTCCTGACATTAGCCATCTCCTGACCTCAAACCACTCTGCTCACTGTAGTTCAGCCACTATATATAAGATTGTTCATTGTTTCTTGAAAAAAAAGTCTGCTTAGTGAAAAATTTTATGTGACTGGGTCTACAATTTCAGTAAATCAAACACCCATACATGTAGAAAATCAAGCAAAATGATCTTCATTCCTACTAATTTTGTAAAATTCTGCTTTAGTAAGAAGAAAAGACACATATGCTGGAATACAGAGGGAACCGAGGACCCATTGTAAAGATTTACATTCCGCAAGGGACGATCTTGTGATCTCACGTTGGGATTGTGACATAACATACAAGATTTCCAGTTAAAGATGCATTTCTGATACTTTTCAGAATTTTTTTAGTATAAGTATGCCCCATGCAATATTTGGGACATACTTATCCTAAAACATTATTTGTTGTTCGCCTGAAATTCATATTTAACTGGGTTTCCTCTATTTTATTTGCAAATCCTGGCAACCCTGTCTCCAGTTCATACACTTAATTTTCTTACTTCAGGGCAGGCGGTGACCTGTCTTATTTCTTACGACATCGGGTGAAAAATAGACAATGAGTGCCAGTATTTCCCTACACAGGAATATCATTGTCTCTTCTGAACTTATTTTTTTACCCTTTTTTTCAGAGATTTTATTTATCTATTTGAGACAGAGAGAGAGTGCGCATGAGCAGTGGGAGGGGAAGAGACAGAGGGAGAAGCAGACTCCCCGTGGAACAGGGAGCCTGACCCGGGGTGGGGTGGGGGGGTTTCCATCCCAGGACCCTGAGATCATGACCTGAGCCAAAGGCAGATGCTTACCCAACTGAGTCACCCAGGCACCCCTATTTTTTACCCTTTTATTCTCAGATACATACAAAAACCAAGGCTGATGTGTTTTTGATGATAGTAATATAAACTAAGAAAAAGTTTGATACACATTTATAAAAGATATCCCATATTTCCTCCAAAATATATCATGAGCAAGGCTTTAAAAGTACTTCATCCTTCTTGCATCTTAAGGGCTCCAAGTTCGAATGACCATCTGCATGTTTTGGTATTGACATCTTGAAAATACAAAATTGGACTTCTTTGCCTCTGACCACACAAAATGAGGCTGACCGGTGCCTAGCTGTTCTGCATTGACTAACCACAAGTATTGGTTCATCGTAGAAAGACATTTCAAATCCATTTTCTCTAAAGAGCATCCTACCGAGGTTTCTGAGCCAGAGTTATAAGTAAACAGCAAAGGAGCTCAGTAGTGGACAGGACTCTTGCTGTATTTGCCTTCTCGCACTTCCCCAGAACTTCATGAAATACTTTGAGAGCTGTTCTTTTTTTTTCTTTGTAAGATCTTATTTGTTTATTAGACGGAGAGAGAGACAGAGCACAAGCAGAGGGAGAAGCAGGCTCCCCACCAAGCCAGATGCGGGACTCGATCCCAGGACCCTGGGATCATGACCAGAGCCAAAGGCAGATGCTTAACCCACTGAGCCACCCAGGCGGTCCCGAGAGTTTTTTGTTAAAACCTGAGTCACATTGCCAGCTTTTGAGAGAATTAGAATATTTGTTAATATTGTAAGTGAGTAGCCGTTTTCATCAAAGCAGACAGGAATTTTGGCTATGGCTAAGTAATTAAATGACTTAGCAAGCGCAGAGCGCTCAGAGCAGACCAGTCACATGGGAAGTCTTCAGAGCCTGTTCTGCCAAGACAGCTCCCGACTGGCACTGCTGCCGCTGCCGCCACGCATGTACGTGGGGAACACTGCTGCGAGCAAGCACGCTCTGGACCTCACGGGTGCGTGGGCCACAGCGCACCGTCGTTCAGGGATGTGTTCAGTTCTGGGTCATGAGCTCCGCCCCCTGCGTGGTTCCTGACAGACACCTGTCTCTGTGGCCCGTGATTCCAAAGTGGTGGACTCTGCGTCTTTCAGCAGCCTGAATTCACCATGGAAAGGCCCACGGGGAGAGGGACGGGTTTGGAAAACTGTCTGAGCCATGCTTTCCTCTGCAGAGGACTGTCTCCGATGGTGACCATCACTTCGTCTCGTGAAGCACCGTTTGCTCTAGAATTCCCAAGGGAAGTGAGGGAGTTGTGTTTTCTTTGTGAGAAGTTTCTCAGAACAATGAGTGACCTACAAACCTCAGACCTGATCCTTGCATAAGGATGTGACCACATTTACCAGTCAGGTTCTGTGTTGCATCCTATGTAAGAGCAGCCGCAGAGAAGGACGCTTGAGTTAGAGGAGGTTTTCATTCACCGCAGCTCTTTCCTTCGGAAGTAGAAAACATGCTCAGCTGATTTGGGGGATGTAGTTTCAGAATGAAGCAGGCAGCTGATACACAGTGGAAGTTAGTTTGGACTCCGGTGACTCTCAGAATTTCTAACAGGACCGCACTCGGGCCGTTTCGTTGGCAGGCCTTTCTGGTGATTTCCTGCGCGCCGGGAGGTACTCTGCCCACACCGTCAACGGGGCTTGGTCGGCCTGGACGTCGTGGTCACAGTGCAGCCGCGACTGCAGCAGGGGCATCCGGACCCGGAAGCGTGTTTGCAACAACCCCGAGCCCAGGTATGGGGGCATGCCGTGCCTGGGCCCGTCCCTGGAATACCAGGAGTGCAACATTTTGCCCTGCCCAGGTGAGTGGATTGAGTAATCTGGGAAACATCTGGAAATTCAAGGGCCTTAGATGACCTTGTAATTCAGGGAGGCTTGCTCGACTTCCTTGGCTTTATGCTTGAGATTATATTTTGTAAAATCACAGATTATATTTTCTAACTGCCTTGGTAAAAAGACAGCTATAACCTAGGCTGGGTAATATTCATTTATTTCTCCTGATTTTTAAAGAAACTAAAACATTCTCGTGAGCCCCTATGAGGCTCCTGGGCCCTCAGCACTGTGCCTGATGGAGCAGTCGGCCCTGCGGTCCTGGCCTAGAGAGATGGGTTGTGTCCTCGAAACTGGAGGCTGGCCTCCTCCCAAACTGATGGGCCCAGCCCTCCAGGGACTGCCCTCCCTTCATACCACAGATTCCTCCTCTAGGCCAACAGCTATCAAGAGTGACCCACCAGGGACCTGCCGAGCCAGCCCCTCGTGTCCTCAGTCAGCAGGGCTCCATTTTGTCCTGAGTTCAGTCCTCTGATCACACGGTCTTCTCTCTTGGAGGCTGACAGGCTGTGTTGTCTGGGTCTTCCTCCTGAGACCCAGCATTTCAGCCCACGGAGTTCCCAAATGAGCACAGGGTTAGTAAATGAGCTTAAAGAGCCTCTGTCTTCCTGGACAGGACATTGCGTGCAGACCCAGTCCTGAGGGCTGTCTGTCGTGGTCAGTGCTTCAGCCCTCTCTATGCTCCCCCTGCTGAGCTCTGGGGGCAACCCCGGCACCTGGATCACTTCTACCTGACATTCCCATAACCAAAGGATCTTTCGTCGATACCTCACGGCCTCCCGGACACTGCCTGTGGCTGTGCACGCTGCCTCTGACTCTGCCCAGTGAAGGTTCCAGAACAACAGGGACTCCTGTGATGGTCCCTCTCACCGTAGTGCCCCCAGCACCCTGCACAGGCCTCGCACACACAAAACAGCCATCAGGGATCTTTCACTGAATGATGAGGAAACAAGCACTGGGTTACTTGGTCTTCCTTCCTTCCTTCGTTCAACTTTGTCAGCAAACGTGTGGATCGCTCACTGTGCACCGTTCACAGGGTATATGTGGGTCAGTGATATGGTCCAGGTCAGAAAGGAGCCTAGAGTTTGTGAGGAGGCATCCTGTGAATAATGTCAACCCAGTATGGTCACTGGCTATTGGGTTGGTGACCAGATGTAGTGGCTACATCAGCCCAAGACCCACTGAGCTGGAGTCATGGAAGCTACCCCAATCTGGAAGCCCCTGAGCTGACTTGTGAGGAACAGATAGGAGTTGGCCAAATAGAGGAGCAGGGATGGGGAGTGGGGGAGGGGTCATTCCAAACGCCAGGTACAGTGTTTTTAAAGATACAGAAGCCTGGAAGCATAGCATCTTTTTTAGTAGGTACAGATAAGTTTCTGAGTTCCTTAAGCAAGAAACTGGCTTGTAACAGTGTTCAGTGAGTATTTGTTGGGTGGGTGAATGGATGAATAGATGGATGATTGGGTGATGGATAGATGAATGATGGATGGTTGGATGGAGGGATGGGTGGGTGGTAGGTGAACTGGTGGATGGGCGGTGAGTGAGTTGGTGGATGATAGATGAAGGATGGATGGATGGGTAGGTGGATGAATGGTGATGGTTGGATTGGTGGATGAATAGATGGGTGCATGGATGATGGATAGATGGGTGGTGGATGAATTAGTGGATGAACAGATAGGTGGATGGATAGATGGATGATGGGTGGATGAATGTATGAATAGATGGGTGCATGGATGATGCATGGATGATGGATGGATGGGTGGTGGATGAATTAGTGGATGAACAGATAGGTGGATGGATAGATGGATGATGGGTGGATGAATGTATGAATAGATGGGTGGATGGATGATGGATGGATGGGTGATGGACGGGTGATGGGTGAATTAGTGGATGAACAGATAGGTGGATGGATAGATGGATGATGGGTGGATGAATGTATGAATAGATGGGTGCATGGATGATGCATGGATGATGGATGGATGGGTGGTGGATGAATTAGTGGATGAACAGATAGGTGGATGGATAGTTGGATGATGGGTGGATGAATGTATGAATAGATGGGTGGATGGATGATGGATGGATGGGTGATGGGTGAATTGGTGGATAGATAGATAGTTGGATGGATGGATGAGTAAATGTACATTAACCTGAAAATACACAGTTCTCAGCTTTGAGTAGGCGGAGCCCAGTAAGGCCCTGCTCCCATGGCTGCTCCACTCCTCCTACGCTGACTCTGCCTGAATTTCTCCAGCCTCAGGAGGCTCTTCCCTCCAACCACTTGACTGTCCCAGCCAAGTGATGCTGAGGGGGTGGGAAAGGTCACAGAGCCAGTTCTTTCCCACAGCCCCAGAATAGAGAGTAGGATTCCTCCCTGGCATTGGGAGAGAATTCGTTGGTGACATCATTAGACTAGGATCTGTATTATAAACTGAAGAGGGAGGGCAACAAGGGAATGTTAGGATCTCTCATCCACCCTCGCCTCCCCAGGCTCCAGACATGGGTCCTCATTGCTGTCAGCAGAACATGCAAACTCCTCCAAATGCTTGGATGCCACTTTGGTTCTTGAGTGCAAGACGCAGACCAATCTCAGATACACCCCTTAACACGAACTGGTGGCTATTTTTATTTGAGTTGATTTGATGGTCAAACCAATATTGTGTATACATAACCTTAATGTCTTGAAATAGCTCCATCCTCATATTCTTTCTGAAAGCCAAGATTCCATGGAGGGTTGTGGAAATTAAATTTAGAGTCACCCCTGTCACTCTCCACTCCGGAATGGGAAAGTTCAGGGGACTGAGTTGGGCAAATATGTATCTTCTCTCCCACCTTCTAGAAAATTCCTAAACACATGACAGGATGTAACTTGGCAAGGAGGGGTTGGAAGCGCTCAGGGATGTGGGTGCTGAGCTGCTCTGCCAGTAATAGGGCTATTTTCGCCTCATTTAGGATGATACTGTCGTTCCTATGAATTGACTCATCCTTTGTCCTACTGGGTCCATAAAGAACAGTTACAAGTGGGCACTGTATCTTATTTAAAAACCAGTTTTCTTTTTAAGGGACCTCCACACTGTTTTCCAAAGTGGCTGTACCAACTTGCATTCCCACCAACAGTGTAAGAGGGATCCCTTTTCTCCACATCCTCTCCAACATTTGTTGTTTCCTGCCTTGTCAATTTTTGCCATTCTAACTGACGTAAGGTGGTATTTCAGTGTGGTTTTGATTTGAATTTCCCTGATGGCTAATGATTTTGAACATTTTTTCACGTGTCTGTTAGCCATTTGTATGTCTTCATTGGAAAAGTGTCTGTTCATATCTTCTGCCCATTATTTGATTTGTTTATTAGTTTCTTGTGTATTGAGTTTGAAAAGTTCTTTGTAGATCTTGGGTACCAGTCTTTTATCTGTAGTGTCATTTGCAAATATCTTCTGTCATTCGTGGGCTGCCTATTAGTTTTTTTGACTGTTTCCTTGGCTGTGCAGAGCTTTTTATCTTGATGAAGTCCCACAAGTGCACTACTGGGTATTTACCCCAAAGATACAGATGTAGTGAAGAGAAGGGCCATATACACCCCAATGTTCATAGCAGCATTGTCCACAATAGCTAAATCGTGGAAGGAGCCGAGATGCCCTTCAACAGGTGACTGGATTAAGAAGATGTGGTCCATATATACAATGGAATATTACTCAGCCATCAAAAAGAAGAATTTCTCAACATTTGCTGCAACATGGACGGGACTGGAGGAGATAATGCTAAGCGAAATAAGTCAAGCAGAGAAGGACAATTATCATATGGTTTCACTCATTTATGGAACATAAGAAGTAGGAAGATCGGTAGGAGAAGAAAGGGAAGAAGAAGAGGGGGTAAACAGAAGGGGGAATGAACCACAAGAGACTATGGGCTCTGGGAAACAAACTGAGGGCTTCGGGGGGGGGATGGGATAGGCTGGTGATGGGTATTAAGGAGGGCACGTATTGCATGGTGCACTGGGTGTTATATGCAAGTAATGAATCACGGAACACCACATCAAAAACTAGGGATGTACCGTATGGTGACTAACATAATATAATAAAAAAAATTATAAAAAAAATAAAAATAAAAAAATTTTAAAAATCAAGAAAAAAAACGAAAAATAAAAATAAAAACCAGTTTTCTCTTTATGATTAAATTTGAAAATAAATCTAAGGCTAGATGAACGTAAAATCTTTTAAATCGATCAATGAAAAATTTGATCTCCAATTCCAATGTGTATAATAAACTGCCATAAAGGTTTAAAGTCAAGATCTTGTTGAAATGGTCCTTTTTCCCCTTCTGTGGGTTGATCTAGTAGTAACTTTACCTACATAATTTTCCTCCAACGTTGAGAAATAGCTTGGTCTTTCTTCACTCCTTTTTTCAATCCATGTTCGTTTCAGAACTAAGGATTCCAGACCTTGGCCTACAAAGGTGGAGACAACGGGTAGTTCTTTGTTACTGAGTAATATTCAAGTTCAAGTAAGATTACATATATATGAAAGCCATAAGTATGAGGGAGGAGGGACACTGAGTGACAGTCTAATGGAGGGGCAGACTCTGAATGCAAATGACGAGTTGGGGCAGCTGTGTGTTCTGTAGTTGGGGAAACAGAGCCACATACACCCACGTCCCGGAGAACTGTAAGGGCAGGACTTTGTATCACTGACAGCCCCCAGGAGGCCTGACACTCAGACATCAATCATTTCGTTTCGCTCTACTCTTCAGATGGCTAATAATCGTACTTTCTGGGGGTGTCATTCTTGTTTTACTATGGTGGGGGGAGTATTCAGCCAGAACTAGACTTCTCATCCTCTTCTATCAAGTGTACCTCATCCATGAATTTCATCTGATCAGCAATAATTCCCGACAGTTAATTGCCTTGATCCTTGCAGGAAACATGGATCTGAGCTTTTGTGTATTCGTCTGATCTTCCTCTCAACTGGTCTTTCTGGGCCAGGAGGAGATTCCCACAGGGCTTGTAGCGACGTGACCGGAGTTCCATGAAGCCCTAAACTGTGCCTGGTCCTGGGCTCAGCCTGCTGGTCCCGCCCCCCACTCATCGCCTCTGCACCCTCACCCCTCTGTGCTTCTATCCGTATTTCTAGAACACCCCCGTGGTGGTGGTGAGCACAAGGGGCAATACCGAGTGAGTTAGTATTTGCACTAGTGTGATTACTCTGTTAGTCCAGCACGGTTTACGCAGCAGACTAGGAAGCTTTAAGGTGCACAGCCTGGCTCCATTTCCCCGATGTTCCACCCCTCGCATGGTGGCTACATTTGTTTTCTTTCCTTGGCTTCCAAGTTCCTGTTTCCCAACCGAGTTCTGCATGTGCCCTGGCAGTTAAGGCTATGTCGTAAAGCTTTTTAATACTCTGTAATTTCTATTTTGGAAATACTTTAGCCTTCGTACTTCAATATTCAGTATCCTTTTTCATCCAGTACAAAGCACCCTCCCCCTTGCGTCCAGAGTCCATACTCCAAGAAGAGGTGGAGGTCGGTGCGGGGAGCATGGGGTTGAGGTGGCAGGAAGTGAAGAACAAAGTTAAACTGGTCTGGGGGTGTCCAGTGTTTACAGAACAGGGCAACTGACAGAGTAAAGTGGCTGGAATTTTCCTCTGATTTCTCTTTGTACTGGAAGCAACTCTTACCCCAGTTCTGAATATATCCCTTAGGACAGTGAAATTACAGCTGAAATTGGTAGAGGTAGATGTGATCTTATGGTTTAAACTGGCAAGTGGGAATGTTTTAGTGTCTGGGTTCTGTTACAAATGCTCCCTCGAACTGTTCGCATTTCGAACAAGAACTACATTCTATTAAACAGCAAACAGTTCTGCAGGGGAATTTTTCAGGATACCAAGAGGACAGTTGGTGTGAATGGGGTGGGTAGCATTTATTAGACTAGAAGAGATAATGCTTGGAATATTAGTTGAAACGTGGATAGGAATGAATACTATTTGAAATATCACAAGGTGGGTTCTAGACATCAGCTTATCAGCTTCCTGGTGTGTGACTGTGAGTGCTGCGTGATTATAACAGGATTGTGAACGAAAAAAATCTATCTTTGGTTTAGTTTTAAACTTTTTTATTATAGTAAGGATATTTAACATGAGAGCCACCCTGTTAACAAATCTTTATTTTTTTAGAAAATTTATGTATTTACTTGAGAGAGAGCAAGAGAGCAGGGGGAGGGGCGAAGGGAGAGGGAGAGAGAGAATCCCAAGCAGACTCCTTGCTGAGTGCAGAGCCTGACACGGGACTGGATCTCACGACCCCCCGAGCCGAAGCCATCTGACTGTTGAGTCAGATGCTCAGTAGACTGAGCCACCCAAGGGCCCCGGTAAACGAATCTTTAAATGCACAAGACAGGACTGTTATCTGTAGACACAGAGCTGCACGGCAGCGTATCTGGGCTTCGGTGAATTATACTGGAAAGGACATGGGAGTGCAGATACTTTTTGAGGTCTTGATTTCAATTCTTTTCAATGTCTGTACCCAGAAGTGGGATTGCTGGATCAGACAATAGTTCTTTTTTTTTTTTTAATAATAATTTTTTATTATGTTATGTTAGTCACCATACAGTATATCCTTAGTTTTTGGTTCTATTTTTCATTTTTTTGAGGAACCACCTCCTGGTTTCCCTAATGCTACGCCAGTGTGCATTGGCACCAACAGCGTGCCAGGGCTCCGTTTTCTCCAAATCCTCACCAACATTATTATTATTGTTGTTACCTATTGTTTTTCTTTTTATAATCTCCATCCTGGCAGGTGTGAGGTGATGTCTTATTGTGGTTTTGAATTACATTTCATGGATAATTAGGGATGTTGAGCATCGATAAACATACCTATTGGCCACTGGTCAGCAGGTCTGTTATGAGGTACAAAAATGAAGAATCCTCAAATCCCACGGTTGGTTCTAAGTCAGGTTCCAGCACCATCTAGATGAGACAAGAGTCTTTCTGAGCCAGACTGTCTTGTGTACATTCAGACACCCAACCTCTTTGGCACCTGTTATTCTAAGGCACTGTGACATATGGGCACCTTCCTTTGGGGGGTGCAGGCACATGTGCTTGAGACCAAGCTTCGGCTCAGGGTGTAGACAGAGAAAACTGCCAGCAAGCATGTTCCCAGTAAGGATAGATATGGAAGAGGATTTTTGAAACGTTTACAATTCTGCCTCCTTTTACTGGTATTACAACCAGTGGCAGATAACTGACTGGCTCCCTGGTGCTTCCCGATCCAGCTTATTGCCTATTAGGGAAAATGTATAAACTTCTGAATCACAAACTCACTTTAAAATTGGGTTCAAATATTTCATTTCTGTTTTGTTTTTACTTTTTTGCAGATAAAAATATCATAAAAATGAAATTTCTGCTCATGTTTCTCGAAAGCACTTTTTTTTTTTACCTATGCCTAGATCTAAAGGAAAATATTACTCTACAAAGATGTATTCAGTCATGGTGGGTGTATTAAAATACAAACATTGTGATTTTAGCCAAAACAACCTTGCGTCCTGAACGACTTTGGCATTGCTTCTCATGATTGCTTCTGGTTTTTATTTTTCAAGATTTATTTATTTGTGAGAGAGAGTGAGAACACAAACAGGGGGAGGGGCAGAGGGACAAGCAGACTCCCCGCTGAGCACGGAGCCCCATGAGGGGCTCAATCCCAGGACCCGGAGATCATGACTTGAGTTGAAGTAAGATGCTTAACTGAGTGAGCCACCCAGGCGCCCCGTTCTGTTTTCTTTTTATGTAGTATACAGAGGAAATAAACTATGAAACTACGTACATAAGGTAACAGTGAGTCTCTCATCAGCTTTTTAATGTCCTGAGCTGCGGTGATGGCTGTGTTTGCCCACCGATGAGTCTCATGGCCATGTTGACTGCACCTTTGCTCTGGGACTCAGCAAGAAATGGGGCTGGCTAGCAAGAGGGAGCATCGTTCAGGAGGTAGATAAATAGCGGGTCAGATATGACAGTATCAGAGACCGCAGCCAGCGTGAGGGGCCAGTTTCAGCAACATCAGCTAACACAGGACAAGCACCAGGGTCCCGCATCCAGGCCGGCCACCCGCGCCGGCGGTCAGGAGGCCCGTGCGCAGCTATCAGGAGCCCGGGCTGGGGCAAACGGGAGACATGCTCCGGGTGCCTGGCAGTCATGCAAGCCTCATGCCTCATGTGCACATTGAAAAAACTCAAACTCTCCTCTGTAAACATCCCGGTCTGGCTGTGGATATCGGGGTTCGTCTCTGTAGTCCCTGCTATAAACCCACTGCCAGGTCAACGCGGCTCATGCTCCGTTTGGCTGTTTGGTGCCTACATCCCCAGAGCGCCTTTCACAGTTCCTCCCAGAACCTGTTAGCTTTTCTCTAGCCCCCTGTCGTGGAGAGCATTGTAATCCAGGTCGGAAGGAAGCCCGTGAATGACACACAGCGTGGCTCGTGGTCCTTCCCGGGGACTGGGGCGTTATATTACATACCTGGCACTCCTCGGCTCTCTGCATGCTTGCCTGTTATATGTTTAGAAGTAAGAGGAGCTGAGAAAGCATAGGGAGAAATAGGCGAAGCTGGTTTCGTCCCCAGGAGGAAGAGCCCAGACAGCCCTGTGAGCGGCCAGGGGTGTGCATCGAGGCCTTCGTGTAGGGCACGTTCGGTCCGCGGCCGCATCGGATGGGTCAGATCGGGGTTTCAGAAGTGCTGTGACTTTGTGTCCCTTCCCAGTGGATGGCGTCTGGTCTTGCTGGTCTTCCTGGTCAAAATGCTCGGCGACGTGTGGCGGTGGGCACTACATGAGGACCCGCTCGTGCACAAACCCAGCGCCAGCCTACGGAGGGGACATCTGCCTGGGGCTTCACACGGAGGAGGCACTCTGCAACACCCAGCCCTGCCCAGGTAAGCGGCCTGCCTGCTTCCACGACTCTGGGCTCACCCCGCCCCTTCCCTCCCTTGATTTACAAAGGGTGAAATTGATGAGACCCCATGACGGCAAATACCGAAAGAAGGAAACACCTCAATCCTGCACTCTTATCCTTGAAATGACATCATACCACATTGGTCTACAGTAGAATAAATAGTTCTCGCCGTGCCGAAGTGTTGCAAGTAGTAACAGACACGGGGCATCACAATGCATTAGTAAAAGGTTTAACCTGGTAATGGGATCTGAAAATCTGGTTGGGGAGCAAGGGGAGCCCTTGTGGAGGACTTGGCCTCAGGTCCGGGGGCTCGAGGGGATCCAGGCTCCGAGGCTAGGTAACACAGGGGCCCAGTGGGTACACTGTGGCAACGTCCTCATCCAGTAATCTGCTTTGTCCTGACACGCAGAGGCCACTTGGAATGAAAATGAGACACCCTCTTCTGAGTCTAACTTTGACATGAAAACACTCGAACTTTTTATTTTTTACCTTGCTCCTGCGATTCTTTCTAGATGGTTCCATTTGTATTGAAAAACTGCCTAGAAACCAGATTCTTCACAGTTATCCCCAAACCTGGTACTTTACATGTTTTTAAGGAAAAACGTAACCTCTTTACTTAACGGTGGATCCAGGCACACGTTTGATTTCCAAATTTTCCCTGTAATGCAAAGACAATGCTGAAATTTAAGAAGAAAAAAGCAAACTGCATTAAAAAAAAAAACCTTTTTAATTTGTTCGATATTTTCAAATAATACTAAGAGCACATTTTTTTTGACCTCCTTACTTAAATAATGAGTGTTGTTTTCTTTTCACACATCCATAAGCCTGGGTGAATTTAACGAATCAGAATGAATTTTCCATTTCAGGGTGAAGTGATCTTAGATCACTCAGCTTTGGGCCTTAACCCAGACTCGTGCACGGATCTTAGGCACGTAGGCCACAATAAACCTGGGATACAATAAATTCTCCCTCACGTACAGCCTGACGTTGGCATATCGAGTGCGGAATTGTTTTCGTAACAGAAGGGAAGGTGCTTGTAGGAGCTGGAAACCCCTCTCAGCAACCAGGGCTCTCTCATTCCTGCACCGTCATTTCTCTTGCCCGAGCTCGGAGGCCCATAGGAACTTAGGCGGGAGAGCGTTTGAGGACTGCTCTTCAGAGGGGCATGGCCCGGTGGGAAATGTGGTCTGCACTGACGATTTCTCTCTCCTGACCACTGACCGTCTCTGCACAGCTGGACCTCAGGAAGTAGCGTATTGAGTGTCCCCTTACAATGACTTTAAAACATTAAAACAACATGGATTTTTAAAAAGTGCATTAGGGGCGCCTGGGCGGCGCAGTCATTAAGCGTCTGCCTTCGGCTCAGGGCGTGATCCCAGAGTTCTGGGATCGAGCCCCACGTCAGGCTCTTCCGCTGGAAGCCTGCTTCTTCCTCTCCCACTCCCCCTGCTTGTGTTCCCTCTCTCGCTGGCTGTCTCTGTCAAATAAAGAAATAAAATCTTTAAAAAAAATAAAAATTAAAAAATAAATAAATAAAAAAGCGCATTATTTTTGATCAAAGGTCTATAAGCTCTTTTATTCATGCCCACATGTAATTTATTGACTGGAGTACCCAGAAGATACATGTCCATCTTATTTATACACAGCCCCATTACAAATGTAATATGAAAATTTAAAGTCGTGTGTGACCTGTGGTGCTTCCAGGTGGGTTGATCTCAGGAGACGTTTTTATCACTCGTTCCCCACTTCCTGTCATTTCAGAGAGCTGGTCGGAGTGGTCAGACTGGTCTGAGTGCGACGTGTCTGGAGTCCAGGTCCGTGCCCGCCAGTGCATCCTTCTGTTCCCTGCGGGCAGCCAGTGTTCTGGAAACACCACCGAGAGCCGGCCATGTGTTTTTGATTCCAATTTCATCCCAGGTAAGGGCAGAAAGGCTTGTCAGTGTAACCAAATCATTTTCATCATTTAGAGAGGAAATGAGTCATAGGTGGGAGTTATATCTGTCCTTTGAGGTCTAGTTTGGTGAAACAGAGATGATTCTATCAACTCTTGTGGTTTCAAGGTAATTAGACAGTAGATTTGCAGATAACTGTGGGTGTAGGCTTGAATTTAAGCCATGAGTGTTAAGAATTTTTTTAGCACAATATCTCCTACAATTTACTGACTATAACACAGTGAGATGATTTTGCTCAAAAAATCAAAATAGATTATCTTGTTATTTTAACATTAGGTTAAATGCCTTTGCAGTGCTGTGTGCATGTGTTTGTACAGAGGAAAAAGGCCAATTCTTTATGCAACCTTGGTTTACTTGGGAAGGTGGAAATGTCCCATGGGTCTCATCTTGGAGAAGAGACTGGCTGGCCCTTGGGCTACGGGGCTTTTCCATGTGAAACTGATGTTCAGTTACTGATGATAGCAAGTCACCTGCCATATGTAGGCATGGTGTTAGATACTTCCAAGTCATTTTGTGTATGTCCACTGTGGATGTTAGGGCAATGATGTGGACCAAGGCAGAGACCAACCTCCTACAAGGTAATAATAGGTAATTACCTTGTTTTCTTCTACGTATGGAAAAGGTAACCATATTTTAGAGAAAATTATTAGCATTCATCTTACAAAGTACCTCCATCATGTATGGTATAGAACTGCAAGTGTTTATTGTGTTGTTTTCCTTTTTGACCACAGGCATATTGCTAATTCTTGTTACCCACTGAAAAATCAAAACAGGAAAGAATACCATCTCCGGTCTCCTGAAATGGTGTTTGATCCTTGTAGGTTAAAACATTTCCAGGATCTGTTCTCTCGTTGGCATTTTACTTGGGTATTTAATGTGTGTAATGGCCAAAGGCATGAGTGGGTGCTGAATGGGGGCTTTATTTGTTCTGGCAATTCCCTTGGAGCTCGTAGATTGGTGCCCTCTGCAGGGAATTTGACAACACTGACTTTGCTCAGAGGCGGGAACACCCAGGCAAACACTGTGGACTGTGGGGTCCACAGCTGGCAGAATATATGGTAACAGAAAATCAGCACATATTCTGGCCTTATTTTGAAATCATTGCCCTGGTTTCAACCCAAAGGATCGTAGCCTTTTCTTTCCATGATAATGAATCTCACTCCTTCCCAATACAGATGACCTTGACCAAATATATCTCAGGTTGGTTAAAACAAAGAAACATAAATTTTTTTTTAAACAAGTAATCAGGCTTTTAGAGCTTTGACTCACATAAAACACAAAATCATTAGACATTCTGTAAGTGACTCATTGATGTGCTCTTTCTTCCCAACACCCTTTACACATCGTGATTTATTTTTTTTTACAGAAGTATCTGTGGCAAGATCCAGTAGCATAGAAGAGAAACGGTGTGGGGGTAAGTTCCTCTTTTTAACTAATTTTTAATTGATTTCTGAGATTTTTCCCATCATTTCTCTTCCCATATGTTTCATCTGATGTTTGGCCCAAGAAAAACAGACTGGAGAAACCCTTGACCCAAACACCTTACGCTGCGGTGGTGTGAATGCGGGTAGTCAATATTTGACATCTGGATGAGTGGGTCTCGGGTGCAGTATCTACCAGCCTCGTCAGCATCACCGTGGCAGGTGGGAGGAGTGCAGATCCTTAAGCCCTGCCTCAACCTGTACGATCAGAACCTCTCTGGGTGGGGCCCAGCACTCTGTGGCTTAATAAGCTTTTCGGGGGATTTTGGTGGATGCTAATCAGCATTAGCACAGCTAATAACCAGTGATCTTGATATTAGCTGTAGTTAAATTTCTCATGAGTAAAACTCAATTCAAGCATCTTCTTTATAGTGCAAACACATGGCAGCCAGCCTCAAGCCCCCAGACTGTTGGAGTGACGACATCGTAATGGGGTATAAGGTTATACCTACATCTCTCGAGGTGGTTTTTAAACTTTCTGCAAACCTGAATGACAAAACTCACCTTCTCTGGTTCCAGTTCATGCTAAATTTGGACTTGACTGCCCGTGTTTACCTTGTCTGGGCAGGAGGGACTGACTGTCCACTGGTCAAAGCCCATGTTCTGTCGACCTTGGTTAATCGGAGCCAATATCCACACCAAGACCACAGATTTATCCGTGTGGCTGGTGACCTAGAAATGCCCATTCCTACCATAATCCATCCCACCAGGGAGTTGTAGAAGCTCAGCCAGAGGCTCCAGTCTTTATGTTCAATCCGAATCCAGAGCTTCGTGGGCATGTTTTAGGAACGTACTGACTGTTACTAATACATTAATTAAGAGCTCACTCTCTGATGCATTCTGTTTAGTTAGTTGTTAATCTGTTCATTTAATAATCTTTGCGGAGCGCCCACTCCGTGAGCTCTGTGAGGGGCACTGAGTTGACCGTGGGGACACAAATAGCCCCAGCCCTTCTGGAACCAGCAGTCATATCATAAAAGACCCCAGTGCCTGAGAAACACAGTGTCTGGTGTCTGCCCTACATCGGTTCAGCAAGCTCACAGAGGGGCAGTCACTGACTTGGGATCCAGCTGGAAGATGAACAGTCACTAGTTCCCATAAAATAAATCCTAGCTGTAAGTGTCCCTTAATATTTTTGGATCAGTCACTCTATACCACTGTATTAAATGGCAAGAAGTATCCTATTTGATCTTCACAAAGAGTGTTCGTGTAGGTGCCACGGCCCACAGTTCCTTAGTGTAAAACCTTTGGAGATACAGGAAGGTTTTAGAATTCAGCGTTTTTCAGATTTCAGTTGGGTCATAGGGGGCTTTTGGTGTCTATTATGTAACACTCTGCAGTGCCCAGGTCTACATTCTGTAACCAGTCTCTTTCATGATACTTTGTGAAGTGTGGGCACAGAGAATGCTAATGTTCCTCCTGCCTTTCTAGTTAGTTCTGCAGCTGAAGGGTCGGGTCAGGTCATGCTTTGCTGCCAGGTGAGTGATGAACAATCCATTTCCAGAGATTTTGGTTTTGTGAATTGCAGCCATGCACTGTCATTGGCATTAAGGTCGGTAAGAGTCAGAGAGATGAGGCCACAGGCCGAAGTTCGCGCAGGTAGTCAACAATGGAGCCAGAGTTTGGCTCCAGGCAGTGGGATCTGAGTGGGAGCTTTAAGGCCAGAGTACCACAGGAAAAGGATCTTGGCAGTGGGTATCTGGGAGGATTGTGTCTGGAGGGCTGGAGCCACAGCAGTCCTGGTCAGGAGACAGTTTTGGACAACACTCAGGGTCCAGGGACACCTGCTGCCCTCGGAGGCAGCAAAGGTCCAAAGTGAAGCAGTTTTTAAGAGTGTCCATGTCCTATGTGAGGCCAAGACAGAACTTGGCCAAGACTATCAACCAGCTGATACCTCTGCAGAGTTGATTGGCCCTCCATGCCTGCCAGAGATTGAAAAACCATTTTCCCCAGCCAGCCCTCTCTGGGTTAGGATATAGGAGACCTTCAAGGGCCTTGAGCACCTGGGAGAACATGGTGCAAAGTCCATTCCCATCCTAAAACGCTGCTTCTTGTGTCGGAGTCAGATGGGCTAATTGGCTACCCAACCCCAAGTCAAGCCTTGACATGCTGTTGATTAAATCATAGAGACATTCCTTACTCTGTAATATTCAGAACTGATGTTTTTCGATGTTTAGGCTGCTCACATTGACACACAGGCAAGTCAGAGGTCATATGGGTCTGGGTGTTGGGCTGATGGGTAAAAAGAACCCCTAGCAAAATGTTTTGGGATGTTTAGGGAGACAACACAGATGTCTTTTTTGGTTTCCATTTGAAGAGAAATCAATCAAATTTTGTACAGGAAATCATCCAGTTGAGCCAACTGGATCGCTGGTTTCTATTCCAGCTTTCCTGACCAAAAACAACAGGAAGAAAAAAAGCATGTTCAAAGCAAAGAGCCACACTAAGCAAATTCAAAAGAGATTTAATAGACACTATTTCTCCCTATGCAGAAAAATGTACGCCTGTTGAAATTTTTCAATTTAGCTATTTTTAGTTTCATGAGACACAAAGACTATATAATCCTCATAAAGATGTCAGTTGGCCCCGGCCTTCCCCGGGCACCTGCAGGCATGATTCATTTGACTAATGACAAAGTATCTGCATATGGCGGGCATCATACATCTTCCACATGTTATAATAAACTGTTATCAGTGCGACAGAAAGGACTTTTATCAGTAGATGCGTTGACCCTGGGGAGTCAAAATGGCTGAAGTATAAAACAGTGACAGCACGTGTGAAATGTGCTCTCGCTTCCCTTGAGCGTAGCTTCAGTGTTACAGTAGACACTTCTGGCGGTTGCTGGTGGGATGCCCCCTGGATGCTTTGTCCAACTGGCCCAGGTCGGGTGCTGTCCAGCTCTGGAGGCTTCAGACAAAATCAGGAAAGGTCAGAGATTTATGAACTGCTTCCATTTTGTTAAACCATGGACCAAAGAATCAAGAAGTGAAAAACCAGTGGATGTGGGGGAGCAGGTGATGCTTGTGGAATATTCTAGTAACGTCTACCTGGATTATCCAGGGCTTGATGCTGAAGCCATTGGACGCCTGCGTTAGGAATGGAGTAGGAGTGAGGGGGTAGCAGCTCACAGTGAACCCAGCCTCTATGTATGCCGGCTGCTTACCTGGGGAAGCAGTGCCATCTCTCAGGAGTCCCGGGAACGCGGCATCTGGGAGCAGCAAAGGGACGACGTCAGGGTGTTGGGGGACAGTGAGGGTACCCCATCTCTGCTGCAGATTCAAGCAGGAGCCAGGGTAGTTGAGGGGCAACCATCCCAGGGCCTGGGTGCAGGGGACAGACTTGCAGGCCTTCTCTCCCTGAGAGCCTGGGGACCTCTCTCTGTGGCTGTGTGATTCGCCTGATGTCTCCAGTGTGCCTGGCAGGCATTTCCAATGGTTCTATTTGGGTGCAGGATGGACAGACAGATCAGTGAAGAGTGTGGGTGACACTGCACCCCCTGGTGGTGTATGGATGGGACACCATGGGGGAAAGCCAGTCCTTGGGATGTGTCCTGTGCTGGGATAAGACCAGTAACCACAGGCGACAGGTTAGCCACATGGCACCAACACGGAGTAGAAAAAGTAAGGTCATGTTCTGCTTCACCTGATTTCCACTGAGCCCAGCTTCGTGAGCATTGCCCAGATATTGTCTTTATTCCTTGAAAGGCTTGAAACCTTCATTGTACGGTATTCCATCAGCACGTGATGGACATCTATTTGCTTTGCGGTTGTGTCTCAGACATTACAAAGGTCTTTGTTATGTTACCTTGATGTCCCTCAAGCCAATCCCATATTAGAGATATAAATCCACGTCTGCTCATTTTTTCGACATCTTGTATGCATAATTCAAGGAAAATAACCCAAAGATGCTATTTAATAGAAAAAAAACGTAAAAGAGGGTTGTTTCATAAACATTAGAAGATCATATTTTATTCCCTTGGCACAAACCGTTTATTTCTTTGGTATAAATCATTTTCTTTATAAGGTCTCCAAAATACAGTCATTTTGAGCAAAATTGGAAGCAGTCAATGCGTTCTCACTTTGTTCATGTATGCTAAAGGCTGGGATGTTCCGCCTGTTAGGGAGCATGGAACAAGTGTTCTCTAGGAACCCCCCAGACCAGAGATCACGCTGCACTTGAAACACATGAGCCGACTTGTACAATCCCTTAAAGAAAAAACTGCTTCTGCTAGTACATTAAGGTGACCTCCGAAAGACTGACTGTAGCCCGTAAGAGCATGTGCTGAAAATATGCCGTGCTCCCTGCAGGGGAGCGTGTTGGCGGCCATGACATTTCAAAGGAAGGTCACGGGCCTTTTATTTGGTCTTGCTCTTTTCATCCAAGTGCGTTGAGCTGTTGAGTGGTGTGTTCTTTTCCAAAGTAGCGTCGCTTTTGATGCTGTCTTCCCAGAGTTCAATATGTTCCACATGATTGCCGTGGGGCTGAGCAGCTCCATCCTGGGCTGCCTCCTTACACTGCTCGTCTACACCTACTGCCAGCGGTACCAGCAGCAATCCCACGACGCCACCGTCATCCACCCTGTTGCTCCCGCCCCTCTCAACACCAGCATAACTAACCACATCAACAAACTGGACAAGTACGACTCGGTGGAAGCCATCAAGGTAAGGGATCGGCAGACAGACGGGCAAGGAAGGGCCCCTGGGAGCTGTTGGCAAAGCTCAGGGGTGGTGGCTTCAGTGAAAGAGTGGAGAGCAAGGTACCAGGTGCCTCTCATGATGAGTTGCCATCTTAGCTTCGCTTTACCTGCAAGAAAGATGGCACCTTCTATTGGGAAGTAGGTTAAAAATAGGACTTGGGGGGCGCCTGGGTGGCATAGCGGTTAAGCATCTGCCTTCGGCTCAGGGCGTGATCCCGGCGTTATGGGATCGAGCCCCACATCAGGCTCCTCCGCTATGAGCCTGCTTCTTCCTCTCCCACTCCCCCTGCTTGTGTTCCCTCTCTCGCTGGCTGTCTCTATCTCTGTCGAATAAATAAATAAATAAAATCTTTAAAAAAAAATAGGACTTGGAAACAGCAACAGTACAATGCTGGAAAATACTGGGTCATTGGCCAATGTCCAGCTCTGCCTCCACTGTGCCTTCCGTGTCCAAAGAGAGGTCTTGCTAAAGGGAAGAGCTCCAGGCTGAAGACCTGTACAGACCCGACAGTGGTAATGAGGACCAGGATGGGGTAATCTGATATCCGGGTTCATTGCAGGAATCACCAGGATCGCATCCTGAGAAAAATTGTTACATTATTATAAAGATTATCTTCAAATAATTTTTATGCATAATGAAGGTTTTCAGCTTCGCGTGCTGTGTGACTGGTGTGGGACGAAGTGTTCTGTTACGTTTTCTCAGTGGGTGATTAATTCAGTGCTCGACCCAGAAATAGAGAGTCAATGGCCTGTCTCCTCATTCTGAGGAAGAAGGAGTGGAAAGGGCATGAGCTCTGGACCAGGCAGACCTGAGTCCATGAGCCACCAGCTGGGTAAACATAAAGCCAGTTACTCACCCTCACTGAGCCTCTGTTTTCTCCTCAGTAAATTGGAGATCATGAGAAGGAAATGAAATAGTTACACTAAATGCCTTGAATAGTGGCTGGCAAAATAAACGTGGTTTTTATCTGAGGCACTGTGTGTCAGGGTTTAGAATACAAGTTAGTTAATTCTTTGAACCTCAGTTTCTTCATCTTTAAAATGGGTATAGCAAAATGTACTGCCGTATCTCTGTTGTGAGGATTAAACGGGATAACATACAGGAGTCGGGGGTGTAGCTGGAAGGGCATCCAGGGCTCCTGTCGACTTCACCCCACGTGCCCTACCACCCACGTGAATGAAGGACGTTCTCATTCTGATATTCCTCTTAAATTGGTGGTTCCCCTTAACATTCCCAGGGAGCATTTTGACGCTCTTTCTGCTATGTTGGTTTCCTTTGAAATTTGATTTCCTTCCCATGTGGGAGGATGGAACGTCTTCAGCCCTTGCAACTTCAGGTGGTTGGAAGGTCTTGTGTCCTGGGGACCATAGTGTCCTCTCTTGTTTCCCTCCTACCACGAGGCCCCCTTCTCCACCACCTGGACAGAGACAGAGCCAGTTGGCCTTTACCCATGGCCCTTGCTTACACCGGGATCCAGAGCCCATCAGCACCTGATGCTAATCACGTGCTGGGGCCAGGGAAGGAAGCACCAGGCACTGATAACACGCCCCTCATACCCTCTCAGCACTGAGCGCCCAGAGTATGAGGGGGAACATGAGCTCCTTTTATGAACAGGAACCTTTCAAACAAGCCTTCAGAACCCAAGAATGGGGCTCCTCTGAGTGTGATTCCAATCTATCAACCTGTGTTATGTCAAGTGTCTCAAGATAATTTAGCTGGTTTTCTGATCTCACTTGAGGTCACTTCTGATCTCACTTGAGGTCACTTCTGATCTCACAGGACCCACACAAGATAATAAGAAATGTCATTGCTATGAGGGCAGAGGGCTCTGAGGGCACTGACTGCTGCCTAGTCTCTAATGATCTTTCTGGAACTTTCTTCTGATACCTTGCCCTGACCAGTCCTGGACAGTTGGCCTCTGCCAACCTTCTGACATCTTTATGTCAGTCCTTCTAGTATTTACCGTCAACCTGGCATAGTTTGCATTTTGAAAGTGTTGGTGGGTGCCTTTAATGACTTAATAAAGAAGGACATCCGTGTCAGAAGTGGCTACAGTAGCCTGTGTTGGGGGACCCATAGCTGTGCCCCCCCAATAATATGCATATTATGGCCTGCTGAATAAGAAGGTCCAGGCCACATGGGATCAGCGGGCAGCTGCCCCTCTGGGGAAGGAGAAACCCCAGGGTTGTTTTGACGGAAGGCACAGTTTCAGTGCACTCACTCAAAGGAAGTCAGGTCCCAAGGATTATTACTCACCCATCCCAGTGAGCCTGGGGAAGGGCAGTCCTCCATCCCTGGTCAGCAGTGAGCAAGAGACAGAGAGAGGGCAGCAGGCACCTGTTACTTATAAGGTGGTTGGGGCAGACATCACTCAGATTTTGGAGGCTCAGCTCTTAAGTGGCTATTTTACTTCTTAATTTTCTTCAAGATTTTATTTATTTATTTAGAGGATGTGCAAGTGGAGGAGGGGGAGGTGCAAAGGGAGGGGGAGAGAGAGAATCTCAAGCAGACTCCCCGCTAAGTCCATCTCAGGACCCTGAGATCCCCGAAATCAAGAGTCGGACACTCAACCGAGTCACCCAGGCGCCCCTCTAAGTGGTTATTTTAAAAGATGTCCCAGAATAGCTCTATTTTTAACTTCCTGAGGAAACTCCATACTGTTTTCCAGAGTGGCTGCACCAGCTGGCATTCCCACCATTCCCACCAACCATGTAAGATGGTTCCCCTTTCTCCACATCTTTGCCAACATTTGTTGTTCCCTGTTAATTTTAGCCATTCTAACTGATTGTGCGGGGGTGGGGGGGATGGGGTAACTGGGTGATGGGCATTAAG
Organism: Ursus arctos; assembly: GCF_023065955.2. Classification (NCBI taxonomy): domain Eukaryota; kingdom Metazoa; phylum Chordata; class Mammalia; order Carnivora; family Ursidae; genus Ursus; species Ursus arctos. The sequence continues at coordinate 6,995,056 of NW_026622819.1, read as the reverse complement.
GAGGGCACGTGATGTGATGAGCACTGGGTGTTAAACGCAACTGATGAATCATTGAACACGACATCTGAAACTAATCATGTACTATATGTTGGCTAATTGAATTTAAATAAAAAAAAATAAATTTAAAAAAAAAAAGGGGTGCGCCAGGAAAGCAAACCAGGAACTTATGGTGGGAACACTAAACTGGGGTCCTTAGGTAAACGTGCAGATGCTGGGTCTGAGCGGGCTTGCCAGGCTGCAAAATGCCCAGGTGGCTACTTGGAGTGGCTGCTCTCTCATCACATGCTCACCTGCTAACAAATGTAGACAATGAAAAGAAATCAAGCCATTTGAAATTCCATGCATTTACTTAAATAAGCTCCTTCAAAATCTCTTATCATTGTACCTGTCCGTGATAATCAGGAAGCTGCTTAAATTTTACTCAGTTACGTAGCACTCAAAGTGTCTGTTGATTTGAGATCGTTGGAGTTTTAGGTTTGTTGAAGGTTTGGATTTCTCAAGATCTACTTACCAAAAACTGCCAACCTCATTCTGGTCATGAAACAGGTCCTCAGGAAGGCAAATAAGGTGAAGAAGCAAGTAAGTGAGAAATCACACTTAGAACAATCGAGCCTCAGAAGGGAGTTCATATTCAACGTAATTGTTCCCTCATTATGTTCTCTTTCCGACGTACTGCTTATGGAGTATTCTTAAATCTTTTTTTCTATTATTTTACTTTTTATAGGCATTTAACAAAAACAACTTGATCCTAGAGGAAAGAAACAAGTATTTCAACCCACATCTTACTGGGAAGACCTATTCTAACGCCTACTTTACAGATCTCAATAATTACGATGAGTACTAATAGCTGTGATATTTTTGGCTTCTTGTAACCCCCCAGTTCCTCAAGGCCTGCGCTCCATGACTGCCCATGTTTCCAAGACTTCAGAGATGAAGTTTGAATACATTTCAAGTGCATTTCAAGCCGTGAGTGTCCCATTGCTGCCAAAAACAGACATCCTTAAAAGCAACAAAAATCTAAATACGATGTCGTGAAAATCTGGTCTAAATGCTTGATCATTGTTGAATGAGCCATGGCGTAAAGTTTTGTTTTGTTTTTTTATTGTGTTCAGTCCATTTTTCTCACAAGTCAGTTGTTTTCTTGAGCTTTTTAATAAATGTACGACCCACATAGGAAGGAGTCTTTAGAACTAGGAATGTCTTCCTTCTCTTGAGCATAAACCTTCATGATGTTTTAGTTCAAGAAAATAGACGCTTCCGCTGAGAGTCTGCCTCCCTCCACAAGGAGTGTCAGGTTCATGGTATTTGATAAAACGAAGGATATGAATGTGGCTGTACAGTTATCCACCATGGATTTCCCATCTTCCCAACCTGGATAATTCTGTGGAATCCTTGGAAGCAACTTGTGTGTTTGGACTTGGAATGGTTCTCGCCTGGGCAGGGGCAGGGATTCACCCTGGCTTGTGTCTGCAGAGGGGATGATGGTATGTGGTGTGACACAGTCATTCCTCCTTTGGTCTTGATGCAGTTCCTGTGTTATCCCTGGTGCAGTTGAGCTTAAAGACCGGAGGTTCAGACATGATGAAGGGGCCAGCGTTCGGTGCAATGCTGCAAGGCCAGCTGCCATGTTCTCACTTGTGGATTTCCTAGCATTCCAGGGAGCTCCTTGTCACGTGGTTGGCCTGGAAGCCCACCTGTCCGGTGCACAGTAACATCCTGAAGAGCCATCTGTAAAACCACCACTCGTTCACCATTTGGATATCTTCCTCATCCTCTCTCTCCCTGCAAGGAAAGAGCATGAACGTTGGTGACACCAATGAGGGAACGTATTGAAAATACTTTGAAATATAATTGAAGCCAACTTTTTAAAAATTTTCCATGTTATAGAAAGGATTGAAAGAACTGACAGTGAAGGAGAAGCAACTTTTTATTTTCTATCTCCTGATAAAACTAGTGTCTGGCAATCAGCCCCTTCCCAGAGCATTACGTGGAAAGAAAACTAGCTTTCTGCAGCCCATCCATGGACACACTGAAGTGCGCCCCGAGTACCCAGCAGTCATTTGGGGCCTCCAGGTCAGGTGAGGAGGAGCCGTTTCGTTCTGGTGCCTTGTGTCTCTCTATCTCAGTGCTGCCCTCCCCTCCGCCCCCTTCCACTTCTGCCTGCACGGAGGCAACAGCATTTCAAGATGTACCTTGAGAAAGCAGGGAAGTAAGGTTTTCCGTGATCCCTGTGGTTCTGAGCATTGATCCCCACTAAGCAGTTCAGAGCGCTATCATGCTATTTGTAGAAGTCCCTGCAAAGGAAAAAAGCGGGAGAAACTACTCAGAAACAACTGATAAATAATACATGGCAGTTGGTTGAATAATTTTTGAAAGTAAGAACACGATCGGAACTGTTCATCTGTTGCCGGTGGGTGTGGCGAAAAAGACCTACGTGGACAGTAGGGCACGTTCTCCGGCAGCGACCCTTCAGATCGGTGGACACACGCAGCGCGGGCTTTGAGGAGCACGGACTTACTAGCACACGTGTTTTTACCTATCCAGTTCAAAGGAACAATTTCAGAAAGCGTTGGGGGAAATCCCACGTGTAGTCATGAGTATTGCTGTATTGAAAATATCCTCACACACCCAGATGTTCAGAAGCCACTCTACTAAAATTCCAGCTGAAACGGCAGGGGGTCTCCGGGAGGTCAGAGACATTGCACCTGAAAGGTGTTCTGGGTCCTTCCAGCGGGGAGTCCTCGGGTGCCGCTGCCGCACGGCGTGTCCGCTGCGGGAGACCGCTCTGCTTAGACACGCAGAGCCGGAGGCTGTGGTGAGGAGCTGAATTCTGCCGGAGGGTTTCCTCGTTGGTCCTCAGCTGGATTCGGGTTGGATGCTTCCCCTTGTGTTACCACTCTGCTTTAGGAAGAACGTCCACGAAGCACATTATGATTGATTTTGAACGCTTCCCCCCCAATGTTTTCTAAGCTCTAAAGGTCATTTTCTCTCCCCCGGAAAGAGAATACTAATATTTTGAACAACATCACTGGACCCGATTAGAAGCTTCCTTTTTTTTTTAATGTTTTTTTTATTATATTATGTTAAATGCTGTCCACGCTGGACTTCAGTCCTCCTGCAGTGCCTGGGGGCAGCCCCCACCCTCCACGCGGAATTTTCATGTTGCTGATTATAACATCCTGGAGCTTATCACTGCAAAAAAATGCTCTCGCCTTTGTTCCCTGACACTCCACTCAAAGAAAAATTACTCTGGCTTCTCTCTCTGTCTCTCTCTGTCTCTCTCACATTCTCCATATTTCACAGAATTTCAGTTGGTTAAGAAGAATTTTAACTGTATATTAACTATTTTAAGCAGCTACAGAGTAACTTTTGCTTTTCCATCCTTCTGTGGCTATTGCTCGTAGGTGTGTGCCTCCCCTCCGTACCCCCGGTTGTTGCCTGAGCCCCAGATGGGCTTTCACGGGGTGCCTCCCACACCCAGGGGGACCTCCTAACTAAAGCAGCTCTCCTGGAGGCTGCCATGTTTGCCATTCCCCGTGGGTAACATTGTAAGTTGCTGAGTGACTTTTTCTTTATCTTTATCTTTTTTTCCTTTTCCTTCCTTCTGTTTTCCTTCTTCCTTCCTTCCTTCCTTCCTTCCTCCCTCCCTCCCTAGCACAAGCAGCAGAGATAGGGACTCATATTTTTCAGCCGCACCCCCTCTGAACCTAACATCAAATGACACTAATCACAGTTTAATCTCCAGTGTTATTTCTGATATGGTTGAAGTTTGCCTGGTTCTCATTAGGAAACTGGCTTTCGTGGGGCTCACGTTAAATCTTTGGAAGTGATTCCCAGCCGCAGGGCTGCGCAGGGTCCTTTCTCCAGACTGGACTAGGCCCCGTCCAGCGCCATCTGCGGAGGCCTGCGTCCTAGGAAGGAGAACACAGCATGGCTTTCCCCAAGGAGCGCTGTGGACCAGTGGCTGGCATGAGCCAGAGGACTTCATCACCCCTGAGCCATGGGACTGTGACTTGGGAGGAGCTCTGCCCCCTGGAAGCCCCTCTGCCAGCAGACCAGGTGCTTCCTTGCACGGTTGCCCAACTCGCTGGAGGCCTGTGTCCCTGCTGCCTCGGGGAGGCCACTGTGCCCCACTCCTGCGGGGACGTTCAGCAAGCCCGCTCAGGTGCGTCCTGCCGGGAAGTGGCGCTTCCTTGTGTGTGTGCGGGGTGGGACTGCAGAAGAGTGGACGGTGGGGGACACGTGTCCCTGCCCCTGAGAGGCCCCTGTCCCTGGGAAGGGGCCGCCCCGTGCTTGGGGTGGACCAGGGTCTGGCCCCACGGACTCACGGAGAAATGCCAAAGAGAAGAGAAGCAAAGGTGGGAAAAGGTCAGTTAGTAGGGGACCGAGAAAATGGGGACCCAGTGGCTCCCGAGCCAGCGTGAGCGCCGGTCCCAGGTGGGGAGCCGGGATGGGTGGACGCATGGTTCTGTGGGTCCGATGCCGGGACTCTTCCAGGACCGACAGTCCAGAAGGCTGCAGTTTCAGCCGAGGGTGGGCTGTTTCCTTCTCTGTCTGCACCAGAGCGAGAGTCGTGGGCCTCAAAGCCCAGGAGGGTGAGTGTTCCCACTGGAGGCTTTGGTAGAATCCGTGGGTCAGACCGCCTTCCAAGTTAGGGACAAAGTGTCAGCGGGGGAGTTCCGTGTCCCCAGGGCTACCTACAGGATGCGTGAGTGTGTAAGGGCAGATCAGAGGAGATTTCGTGCTAAATATACATCCAGTCTGCACTTAGCTAATTTTGCATAAACACCCCCTTAATGTGCACGGAAGGGGCAGTCTTGGTAGTGTCTGAATTCAAGAGTATCTTTATGCTTCTTTATGCCATTTACTTGTTTTTAGAATAAATCATGGACATGTCCCCGACACTGTCAAAGAACCTTCAGCAGGATCTTTTACACTCCATTGGGGTTTTCTGGTGTGTGGCATTTGGGGGCAACTCCATTGAATTCAGCCTTTCCATCTCCAAAGCTAGCTCTGGGGCACCCATCCAGGGGCCACGGTACCAGTGGAGGGGGAGGGGCATACAGTGAACTGCTTCTGCCTCAAAGCGGCCATTCTCCACAGAGCAGGACTGTCCCTGAGCCTCCAGCTCCAATAATCAGTGTTCCCGAAGGTGGAAACTATAATGAGAACCTTAAATCAACTCATACCCAAACTCTTTGCTATTCTTTTTAAGATGAGGCAAAGTGGAGTTCGTGGACTGTGTTGGCATGCCCGATACATTCATCCCTTCTCATGTCTCCATTACATCATGGTCATTCTTGTCACCCAGTGAGAGTATGTGGACATAACATTGCAGATTTGATTACCTATGATTATCTGTTATCAGAAAACAAAGCCATTGCTAAGCGCCTTGCTTCTCTGGACAATGGGGGTGAAAAGGGAGAACGTAAAATAACAGTCACTTTGACCAGAGGAATGCACAAAAAAGAATGCCAGTTACTGCACAGTGTATTACCATGTAAGATAAAAGATTTGGAATTTATTTCTGCTGTTCTCTCCTGTTGAGGTCATTAATAATAATTGATTGAAAGATGCTTTGTAACTCTATAAATACTGACTCAAGGTATTCCTGTTCTCTGTTTTGATAACCTGATAAAATACAGGGAAATGCTGGAATCCTTGCTTTTCCCTTTGGAAATTGAAAAGTAATGAACAAGATGCAATGTTGGATTATTGGCAGGGATTTCTATAATGACTATTCTGTACTCCTTTTTTTATGGACTTATATTAAAGATCTGTTATACGTATTTTGGGGAGCAGAGGGATCAAGGTTTTTTTCATCTGTCATGTTTTGCATTATCAAAAATTTGATACATGTTACAAAAGCATCAGGGATGGAGATTGTTCTCTCTTGAAAACGTAGTTTACGCTGCACAGGGACTTAGAACATCGTCAAAACCAAATTCAGAGCCTACAGCAAGTGTAGTAAGCTGCCTCGTAGTATTTGCAAAAGATCATATTCGTTCTGCCATCAAAAGCAGTCGAGCTTATTACTCATGACCAGAGTCAGAGTCAATTTTTGCTCAAGCAAACAGGTTTTCCTGTACTGACATGATGAGGCTAAGTAGCCAAGGATATTTTAAAACCTGAAAGGAACAAAGTAGAGAGAGAAAACCACTCTGTGGCACTTCTCAAACCAACATTTTGGACAGCCAGTGCCATCCATTCCATCTCTTTATACGTAGGAAGAAATCTGAGGCCAGTGGTTGGAACATGACCCTATTCTTTTTCAGCTTCATGGGAACTTAATGCCAAATAGTCCAAGTGTTAGGTGAATGGTAGTTCAGACTGGTTCAAATGCTCGATAAATACAAGCCGGGAGCAAAATCTGGATTCTGGAAAATCCCAAACTGTCCTTCTCTCGTGTCTCTGAGAAGAAAGCATGGTTAGCCTTTCTCTGTAAGTGCGGATGGTTTAATTTCCCATGAAAAGTTGCCAGTGCCTTGTTTGAGATGGTGATTTATCATCTCATCTGGATATTCTTGGTTCCAATTCAAAGCGGAGGATCAATTGGCTACACTTTGAAGAAAATCATTCTTCTATGTCTCTTTGAACTCAGGAATGGAAAATGACCGAGGAGCACATCCTAGACATGATGTTGCCCCCCACTGAGTAGGGCGTGTGGCACCGGAACAGGGGCAGACGTGTGTTCAGGGTTCAGGTTATTCTGGTCTCAGTCCTCCAGAAAGTGACATCACTTTAGTTATACATCTTCCACAAAACACCTTAGAGTTTGGTCTCTAGTAGGGATGCTGGTGTGCTGCCAGTCGAAGTTAGTGTTTGTTACTGTCCCTCTTCAGGCAAGTCCACAGATAGAGGAAAATCAGGCTGCTGACAGCAGGCACAGATACACTGAGTGGAATGAGAACCATCCAGAACTTTGTGTACTTTTTTTTTTAAGTCAATGTCAACACTGCTTACAAGTACACAAAGTTGTCAACTTTGATTTGGATTAAGAAAGCTGATGGTGTTTTCTCTGCTGAAGGTGTTTTTTCTTATACCATGACTGTTGGCCAACATTGAACTTGAACTTCTGCCCTTTGAAGGAAAGCACAGTTTGAACCTTCATCCCCAGCACCTCCATTCACCACCGAAACTCTATGTCATCTGAAAAGAAAACTCACAAACTTGGTCCATTGTAGGATTCTTCAGAAGTGGGTAACAAAGCTTGTGTGTCATGCCCCTTGATGTGGCTTATGAAGATGTTATGAAATTAAATGCCTCGTTCTGTGTTAATTTGCTGTTGCTGTTCTGTGATGCAAAATAAACTTACTTGGGATTGTTTCATTTTTATTCACTGAACCTTCTCCAAAGCCAACTTCAGCCCTTGGGAAACTTGCAGAAAGTTATTGACCTTAAAATTAATTTTTAAAAGACAATATGTATTAATCATAATGACACTCTTTAGATGAGGAAGCATTGCCTTTCCCTTCCTTTGAATGAGGAACCCGTTTCGATTGCCCTGTTGGAATCCTCGTGAATTGCCAGAACTTTCTTCACTGGGCCATTGGGTGCACTTCTTTTCTGTCCTTACATTCAGGTTTCAAGGTTTCATTTGAACAAAAACTTTGTTGTTAGAAATGTGTAATACAAATTTCCAATAGTCTTCCCTTTTATGTTTTCTGTTCATGAGTTCATTGGTCTTAAATGCTCACTTGAGAGCTGTCCAGGTCTATATCCAAGAATGTTGTTTAATGACACCTGACAGATACATTGCTTTCAAAACTCAGTTTGAGATACCTACTGTGGCATCCCAGCCAGGGAGCTCATGAGCTGCTGCATTGGATCAATTATGGAAATTCTGAGAAGAGGTGGGGGGGGGTTACCCGCAGATCAGCAGAAACCAACTCACACCTGCTGCAAGTCCCAACTCTGAGGAAAGCAAACATATCTATAAGATAAAATGAGCTGTTATTACACAAGGGGAAATGCCGTGCTCACTCACTGCTCTCGGTGAATTGCCAGTTTCTATAATCCAAACCAGTTCATCTTTTTTTAGACCATGAATCCGTGAAGAATGATCCTGAGTGCCGCTAAGAGTACAATCCTCCATAGCACCCTCTCTGCACCTTCTCTATCTGCCAACATTTTTGGGGACAAAATTAGAGAATCCTGATTATGTACAGTATAAAGTGTATTATATTTTTTGTACTTATGTTTTATGTAAATAGTTTGTCTCATTCAATTGTATGTGAGCATTGAAATAAATCCTACCATTTAGGAAATGGTTTAGTGGAATTGTTCTTTGCCTCAATATCCCTGTGCCCCCACAGGTGCTAAGGCATGACAGGTCTGTGAAGAGGGTTTCATCAGAATAAGACTGGACAGCCTTCTGGGCCAACCCCCTATCAAGGTCCTGTTTGTTCTTCAGATCCCACGGCCTCTTGAGTGGTGGCCAAGATCGGCCCCACCACCTTCACGATGATTCTGCAGTGCAGGAAAGGAGTGTTAGAAATGTTTCTATGGGCAACAGGACCTACGTGACCAGGAAAGCCAACCAGGGTTTTAATTTACTAGAAGTTGGTATCAGGTACTGTTGATGGCTCATGAACACAGAAGATGCCAGACCCAGGAAAACCTCGTGGAGTGAGAGCCACATTTTATATCTCAGCATCCATGATCCCCTTACCTCTTTCTCTCTCTCTCAACTGTTCAATACACAGTTGAACAGTGCAGGAGATAGGGGTGCTGACGCCTGCAGTTGAAAATCCCCGTATAACTTTTGAGACCCCCCCAAAAAAAACTTTACTAATAGCTTACTCTTGACTGGAAGCCTTACCAGTAACAGAAATAGTCGATGAACAATGTATTTTTTATGTTGTATGTATTATATACTTTACTCTTACAATCAAGTAAGCTAGAGAAAAGCAAATGTTATTAAGAAAATCATGAGGAACAGAAAATTTACAGTCCTGTATTAATAAAAAATAAAAATCCTTGCATAAATGGACTGCACAGTTCAAACCTGTGTTCAAGGGCCAACTGTGTGTGTGTGTGTGTGTGTGTATGCTCACATATGTATATATAAAAATGTGTAATTTCATATGTATATAAAATTTTTAATTGGCTAAAAAGCTGAGAGAACCTATTTAATATGAAGGCCACAATTAATAAAGTAAAAATATATAGTGAAGCATGTTATAATGGTTAAACTGTTTTTAACCCCAAGGAATGAAATACTAATTTTTAATTTTTTTAAGATCTGTATTTTGCCCAGATCACACAGGCTGTCTACACCATTTAAAGACCTCTCTTCTATTAGAAGGTTGGGAGGTTGGCTGTTCTTTGGTGCTAAAAGAGTCCCAAAAGAATAATTTCTTTAAGCTTCTTAGAGACGTTTGTTCTCTCCCAGTTGAGCACATTGACAATGCAGGAGGTTATTAGCTCTGGCTGCACATTATCTGAGGAGTATTTTGTTTTGCTTTTAAATATTACCCAGATCCCATCCTTGAGCAATTCAGTTTGGATTCTGAATACCTCTAGTTTATGAAAATTAGAATTTTAAAGCGTTCCACGAAGAACCTACGTTTGGCTGTCAGTTTAGAAGGGGCATGAAATGAGTAAGTGTTGTACCACAGTTTTCTTTCTTGTGATTGTTTCTCAGAATCTTTGTATGCACAGAGATCCATTCTGCTACTTAGACACTCTCACACAATGCTTATGTAACCAGCTCTTCTTTTTAGAGTCTACTTCATTCTTAAAAAAAATAAAATTGAAATACGATTTAAAGTATTTTTTGGACCTATTTGAAATATATAATGTAAATTTCCATTTAAAGTGTCTCCTGGCGCCCAGCTTGTGAAGAAAGCAGAAATGATTGAGCGTCCTGACTGCGCAAATGCAGCTATTTAATGTAAAAGGAAATTGTCTTTAAAATAGTATCTGAAATAGTATTATTTTTCTGGAATTACCCTTGGTTTATCTTTAGAGGAGATATGATTTTGTTTATATAACAAAACAGAAAACCATGCTGACAGGCTATTCTCTCATTAATCAGCTTGGCATACATTTTCTTGGGAAGAGTCGGAAGCTCTCACCTCACCCCTGCGATCGCAGTCAGGGCCACGGCTGAAATGAAACGGCATTTGATAAATGCTGGGTGTGTGTTCTAGGTGGTGCCAAGCTCTTAGGACTAGCTACCAAAAGTGTAACAGAAGAAAGAAAGTCCGAAGGGAACCCTTGTAAAATATTCCTCATACAATACACAGAATTGTAAGTGCTCATCTCTCGTTTGAAAAGCTTCTATTAATATTTTGAAAATGAGTCTCACCGGAGAGCAGAGAAAACTTTGCTGAATTATGACTTTCCGATCGTAATGGATGTGGGCTTGATTTGAGATGGTCAGAGTCAACTGCTCATCCCAGTAGAGCTGTCAGAGGCCATCCTTCCTCTGAAAGTCAGGAGGAGGGTGACAGTCCTGCGCTCAGCAAATGCCCAACCAGAGTTCTCTTCCTCTTCAGTTTCCTCCCTCTCCTCCCCCTCAGATTTGCTGTCCTTCCCTTTCTTGCTTACAGTAGATGCTCCTTACAGGTCTTAGTGCCCTCCGAGGTCATGCACCCCCTGGTGGCCACACCTCACCCTTCCCTGAGAGAAGCATGGTGGCGGCCACATCAAGCCACCAGGAAAATCCTGTCGCAGGGCAGTGATGGCCAAACAGCCCTTCATTTTTTTTTGTTTTGTTTTTATTTATTTTTTTAATAATAATATTTTTTATTATATTATGTTAGTCACCATACAGTACATCCCTGGTTTTTGATGTAAAGTTCCATGATTCATTAGTTGTGTATAACACCCAGTGCACCATGCAATACGCGCCCTCCTTACTACCCATCACCAGCCTATCCTATTCCCCCACCCCCCTCCCCTCTGAAGCCCTGTTTGTTTCCCAGAGTCCATAGTCTCTCATGCTTCATTCCCCTTTCTGATTACCCCCCCTTACTTTATCCCTTTCTTCTCCTACCAATCTTCCTACAAACAGTCCTTCAGAGAGTGGATGCAAGACAACCCCACTGCTCACAGGGCCCCCTTCACCCAGCACCTCAAAACACACCATTCTCCTTTGTGACCATCTCCATATTTTTATCCTCCTTTCTCTGTTTCCTTCCTTGCTGGAAGTCCCAAGAATCTGTTTTGTTGAAAGAGTGGAGTTTTTGAGTGTGAAGTTAAGTCTGAGAGAAAGTGGTGAAGTCCCCTACTTTTACAGAGAGGGAAGGACCCTTGAAGACCCCAGGAGGTGCGTCACAGAGGCAGGTTCAAACCCAGCTCAGCAAACCCCCACCGAGAGTGCCCTCCTTTCCAGCCTCCGTGTTGCAGGCTTTCCTTCACCTGGAGGAAACACAGCGATCTTCAAACCCCTGCTGAGAATCTCAGTCATCATTAATCTCTTTAATGTCTATGAGCTCTTTAGAAAATGTTTCATGATAATCATTTATCCAACTCCCTCTGCTCAAACACTGCCCTAGTTCTGCATTTAGGAGGTTTTCCCACTCTTATTCTAGAATCTAGAGATAATATGAAAATTAATGAGACAGAACAAGACATTCACATGTTGACACACAGTTGAGGACCCCACAGTATTCCACCATGGTGCCCAAAGGTGGGGATGAACTGACAGGCGGTGTGGTTCATGTCCAGATCTGTTCCCTCAAGTGCTCAGAGTCTTCTGTGGAGAGAAAAGTTGAAGGGAGTAAAGGCATGAGATTGAAGAGGGCACGGGACACGCACAGTTCCAAAGAGATCGTCATCACCTTGTGTTAAAGATCATCTGATGACCCCACATTTGGTTAGAAAATGGAGCACGGGGAACGGCACTTACAGGCTTCACTTCCCATCTTGCTTCTCCCCCACACAGCTGTTGGGGTGAATGTAGAGCATGAAATCAGCCATCATACCTGTCTTGCTAAAATGTAACACGGAGGCCGCTGAGAGCAGGGAAGGTTTCCGAGAAGGGCGCCGGCCTTTGGAATGCCGAGGCCTGCGTGACCACTCTGCTGTTGGAATGCTGCAAGGAGCTAACTTCCTGAAGTTTCTTGGCCCAAATAGCCACCCTGTGATCTAGGAGATGCAGGCATTGTCCCCGAGGCTATGTTTGCAGAACTCGCAGAACATGCAGATTAGCATATTGTATCTTTCCTGTAAACAGATCCTCCCGGTTCCTAAGATCCCTGGTCACGCATCACGTGCTTGAGGAACAATGATAAGGATTTGTGATGATCCTGAAGGACCAATAAAAGTGGGAGCAAAGAAGAGCAAAGGGTCTTCGTCTCTGAGCATTTACCCGCCCTTGCCTTCTCGTCTCTTTCACATTAAAGTTTGGAGTAATCTTTCACCTGTTGGTATGGGGATTGCTGGCCATTCCCGGCACCCAGCTTCGTAGATCTTCAACTCTCCCTCAGGAAAAAAAAAAAAAAAAACAACTATCATTTCCGGTTCTTCTCTTTCCTAAGACCAGAATACATTATGAGATCCAGGCTTGGTGGGCCGTTCTCAGAAGAAAAAAAGAGGGTGTCCTTTCACAAATCTTCACAGTTATAATTCAACGTAATTAATTGAATCAAGTTCCATCTCTCTCTCTCTTTTTTTTTTTAGAAGAGCCCAATGCGAGGCTTGGACTCCACGACACTGAAATCAAGATCCTGAGATCCAGACATGAGCTGAGATCAAGAGTCAGACATTTAACTGACTGAGCCACCCAGGCACCCTAAGTTTCATCGCATCTAAGTCTGGATAAAAACAACCTGGTATTTTAAGCCAGTTAATCCTATAAACAGGGAAAATGCTTATTCTCCTTGAAGAAAGACAGCCTATTTTTAGCAACAGTTAACCTTCTGATGGAGAACAATACCATTATAGCTGAACATTACTGTGCTGAGTAACTAATAAGATTTGTGTAAAAGTTATACAATTTGGGCTTGTCATTCTCCTTTTTCTGTAAACAGTGTTGTTGCCCATACCTGAAACTAATTAAGGCATAACTCTTTGGAAACATTCATTAAATCAGGCACTTTTAAAGATTGAAAAATTATGGTAAATCACAAATACTTTGCTAGAATAACTGGTATACTTGGGGAGGAAGTGACCAGGATGGGTGTGAGAATTGGAAAAAGTGGCTGTGAAGATTCTAACTGAAGCAGGTTTCCTTTGTTCTTCATGGCAAGGAAGGCAGGTGGGAAACAAAGACAGGACTGAAACTAGCCCAAGGATCATTCTTTCATCTCATTCAGTGCATACAAGCCTTTAGTTATTCTGCTTTTCTTTCTGAAAAATGCAATACCTGCTTCTGAGTCCCTTTCAAAAAATCAATAAATTGCTTTGTTTTTCTAATTTATGTTGAAGGTACAAAAAACATGCTCAGTTATCAAACCAAACGTGGAAATGAGAGATGGAGATTGTACCAGTATTCCCAAAGCAAGAATTCTACATCATTCTATGTAATTTTTCCAAAAGTTTTAAAGTATTATTATACCTCTTTTAAATAGATTTTATTTATTTATTTTAGAGAGAGAGCATACAAGTGGGGGGAGGGGCATTGGGAGCGGGAGGGAGAGAACCCCAAGCAGACTCCTGGCTGAGTGAAGAGCCCCATGCAGGACCTGATCTCATGACTCAGAGATCATGACCGGAGTCAAAATCAAGAGTCAGAAGCTTACCTGAGCCACCCAGGAACCCCAGTTATTATATCTCAATGATAAAAATAAGTGAGGTTGAGATTATTTAGTTCTGTTTTCCTCAAAACACACAAAGGGCTGAAAACAAGATTAAGTAGTATCCAGTCCAGGGTGGCACGATCCATTTCTGTAGGGTCTGTAGTTGTATTGCTTTTAAAGGAGGTTATTGTGTTTGAAGACTTTGAGCACAAATTTCCTGAATCATAAAGATGATATAAGCTCTGCTGATTTTCATGCTTATTAAAAAATCAGAATTCAGAAATTATATGATGCTATACATTTAGCCCTAATTGATTAGATAAGTCCAAAGAACCAAACCTATATTTCAGAATTTAAATATATGTCATTTTGATTTTCACTCTGATAACTGAGCCAAACTGTGGAAAACACAGTTCACTGTTTTTATCTAACATTTCAAAGACCATCAACTCCTGGTAGAAAATTGCTGAAGAAGTTTAGTCTGTCAGTTCCAGAAAGATGTGAAAATAGATGTTGACTTTCTTCCATTACATAAACAGTAGTTCTAAATCATTTATACACCTTCTACTTTTTTTTCTATTAAAGATTATGTTCTTTAAAATTTAATAAGGCTTGTTATTTATCTCCCTTGGAGTTTCAGCTGCATGGGAGGGAAGGACACTGAGGCAGGATGGTGCTGACCCTGGTAGGTCGTGGAAGGGATGCACCAGGGTATCTGAGCTGCATAGGGAAGGAGTTAGCAACAGGCAGAAGCTGATGGGAATAAAAGAAACAATGAATGCCCAGAACTGAGGGCTCCCACATATCACTGTATTCCACTCCCCAGGATTCCCCAGGTACCATTTAGGGATTGTCTACTCCTGAAACCTCACCGTCCTTCCCACTCTTTCCCCTCATCCTTGCCCTCCTCCCCTCTGGCTTCATCTCCTTGCCTGTCTCCTCACCCCTGTATTCCCCATGTTGAAATCAACAAATGTGTTTATAGTAGGTCAGTTCAGTCAGGGAGCTATGTTATGGTCATCAAATCTGGGATGAAAATGAGGTGGCCTCATCTCCTCCAGAAGGCTCTTCTAACTGTCAGGGTCATGAGAGACAGTCTAAATTTGACCTGGTCCTCTCTGGGGTGCCCCTCTCAGGAGCCTTCCAAGCAGATCAACTTCCTTCTGTCTTTACTGGTTGTGCTCTCCTGGTCACCCCTAAGCTGAGACCATCACTAAGGACCATCCTGGTGCTGATGTTTTTCTTGTTAAGTTTAGAACCAGAAACCCAACCTAGGAGGATGGGAGGAGCATGCCTGACTAAGGATTCACCTGTACACCTTAGAACTTGTGAGACTTGTGTCCAGTTGCTGTCAGGTCAGGCGGTGAGGGCAACAGCTCCTTCTAGAGCAGTCCAGCATACTATATGTACAGTCCAAGGTCTTTTCTAGCCGTGCTGGAATCCATTATGGATTCCAGAGAAGGACACCACCATGAGGGATTGTATTCTATCATCCTCATCCCACACCTGTCCTAAGGCAGCTCCACATGGGAGTTACAGCCTGCTGGATATGTCTTCAAGACACACAGGCCACAGAGAAAGTAATTTGAAATTTGCTTGATGGGTATTTCCCAATTTAACAGCCCCCAGTACGTAAGTTTACACAGTGAAATGTGTATTTCATGTCTTGGGCAGGAAATCAAATGAGTCTTCTTTAATCTCACTCCAGGACAAGTTTTCAGCATCATAGACATGATTCAGCTGAACGGCAGGGTTGTTACACACCAGCTCTGTGTGCTGGGTGACCATATGTCCATCTAGCCTACAGGTGTCCTTTTATGAATACACTTTAAAGACCAACATGCTTGCCCTGGTAACTGTTCTACAGATCTTGAAAGGGGCATCCAAAGGTATTACTGTTTGTTCGAGAATTGCAAATTCAGTGAGGAATGAAATACTGTAAAAAAGGAGAGTCTGCAATGAGCATGAGTCCAGGGGACAGGTCAGTCTTGACCCCTAATATTAGGAGGGACAAGAAAGAAAACCAAGTAAAATCTCACGCAACACAGATTGAATAAAGTGAAAAAAATGAGAATGTGATGTTTATAAAATTAATGTATCACTGAACTTCTGAGGTTGACATAATAGGGCTGAAGGAAGCTCAGGAGACAGAGTGTCTTCAGACATGCAATATTTTCTAGATTTGAAAGGCTTTTGCTAACTCCCTCTCAAGAGACTAAGGAAGATGCCGTCCACAGAGCGATAGGCAAGAAAACCATTTGTTTCAGAAAGATGTGTGAGGGGGAAGCTGTGTCTGACTGGATGGCCAGTCGCTAGAGCAGAAAGTTCACAATGAGAGGTCACTGGGGTCAGCATGACAGGTGGTGTCAGTGCCTTCTCTGATGAGCTGAGACAAGGGACAGGTTTCAGGTGGTCCAACCTGTTGAGGGCACAAAGCTGTTTAGACCAGAAAGGACCAAGGGGAAGAACAGAAAGGCTCCCTGAAACCTGATAGGTCATAATCCAGGGAACTGATAGGCGATCGCAAAGTAGCCATGTGGGCATTAATGCTCCTGGAAGGCATCCTGTAAGCTGTGTGCCAGGCTGGGGCATTCTCCATAAGTTCAGCCTCCCGGTGGAAGCTGTAGGCTTCAGCCTCACTGAGCTTGGCACCTAGCAGCACCTGGGAATGTGTGTCTGTGGTTGGAGGCGGGAAGAGGACTAGGTTGTATTGAGAAAAGAATAATGTAGAAAAACGTCAAATACTCAGAGCAAGACCACACCCATCAGTTATAAGGTCCATGCCTGGTTCTGCTGCTGGGTGGTCTTTTGACCTGAATGACGCTGGGGGAACTGCAAATCCAGCTCGTACCAGCAAAGTGTGGGGAGCAGTGGAAATGAGGACACACATGCAAGACTCAGCTTGATGTGAAAATAGGACTTTGTGTCTGATTCTGCCAACTTAACTGTTATGGACCGAATGCTTCTTTCTCCCCCACCCCCGCAAATCCATTTATTGAAGCCCTGACCTCCAGTCCTCCAGTCAGGCTGTATTAGGAGATGGATCCTGGAAGGAAATAATTTATGAGGTCATAAGTGTGGGGCTCTGACCCCATAGAATTAGTGTGGTTATTAGTAGAGATGCCAAACAGCTCTCGCCCGTGTGCTCTCTCTGTGCATTCACTGAGGAGACCACGAGACAGTGGGGAGGTGGCCAGACAGCCAGGAAGAAAGTCCTCACCAAAACTAAATTTGCTGGTTGGTTTTGGAGTTGATCTTGGACTTCTGACCTCCAGACTGTGAAAAAATGAATGTCTGTCATTTAAGCTGCCCATCTATGGTATTTCGTTATGGCAGCCCAAGAAAGGTGATTGGCCACACTGGAAAATGCCAGAAAGCTCTAAGCTTGAGGTGTGTCAAGCAAGGAGTGGCAAACTGAGTCCATACAAATATGCAAATTTCTTAATTCAGGAGTAACAGTGATGAAAGAGGGATAGATTCAATTCTCTGCCCTCAGAGGTTCACAATGCAGAGAGAGAGGGACTCCACGCATTAAATATAACACAACATGGATGAAGTCACACCACCAGGAGAAGCTCAGTTCAGGAGGGATGGGGCCACCTGATGCCTATGATAATTTACTAAACAGTTTGTTCTTAGAGATGACTTCAGGTCTTTGGAATATTTCCTATTTTAGTAGTTTGACATTATTCAGATCACCTGTTCTGAAGCATTTTTCCCAAACTTTTGTGATACATATTTGTTTCTCCAAAATATTTAGTTCACCATTCTTTGTTTAAATTATTTGGGAAGAAAAAAATGAAAATTTTTTTGCATGCCTTTGATAGCACTCAATATAATAATTATAGACAGATGATATGCAGATGGATGGATGGCTGGCTGACAGATAAAGAGACAGATAGATTTTTAAACCATTCAAAGTGCATGCTTATCTCTTAGGGAATGGAATCGTTAGAGTAGCCTGACGGTTCATGGAAGGAGGTGTGATTGTCCCCTTGAGGAATGAAGATTATTTGGTGACATTCCTAAGGTCACACAATGAAGTCAAGGTGGCCTTGGGCTAGATCAAAGCTTTCCTACAACTGTCTGAGCCCCTGAATGCTACACAATCCCAATATTTAAAAGCACATAAAATGCTTTGAAATGTCAGCCCGAGAGGAAGAAAATGGGAAGAGGTGGAGGGAGGCAGAAGAAAAAGTACAGAGAGAGAGAGAGAGAGAGAGAGAGAATGAGAGGGTAGGACAGACAGACAGATGGAGACTCAATCTGGGCCCCAGGAATGAGAAACTTGCTCCAGAGCGCCAGCACTGGAAGGTGATGTCTGGCGGGGGGACAGGATGAGGAGAGAAGGCTCACATGGGTGTGAACACACACTCACAGGTAAGCACGGCAGCTGGCAAGCCTCTGTTCTGAATCCAGAAGGTGCTCCTGTTTGCTGAAGGGACAAAGGGAACACACACTCGCTCGTGTAAGCATGACACCTAGAGGGACTCATTCTGAATTTGGAGAAACATCTTTCATGGATTTGTAGTCATTTTCACTCAGGGTGAAATACACATTTTTTAAGCACATACCTAGGGACAGATCCCATTTTTAAAACATCTGAAGCATACATAATTCAGGGGGCCTTTTGAAAGAAAAGGAATACAAAGTTCCCGGTACGAAATCAAATATGAAAAGAAATATTTATTTAGATTTAGAAATCACTACAAACTTCAAATGTAAAAAATTCTGATAGAAACTACATATCTACTCAAGTCGAGGAAAACAACAGAGCACTTGGCTTCATCAACTTCACACAGATAGTTGGAGAGTTTCCCACAAGTCTTCTTGGCACGTAGTGTGACTCGCCGTGTGAAAGCACTTTTGTGGTATCTTTCTGCGTTGTGAGAATAGAAAACAATTGTTAATCGAGGTTAATTTATCTTTATCAACAACACCTTGTTATATGGAATCACATGTAAAATGTTAGGATCTCTAAATTTTTTCAAAAAATGTCTAAAATTTCTAAAGTGTCCAAATTTTGGAAGGCCTCTATCAACTTTCACTTACGGGCAAGCTGAGATGTCAGATGATTACTTACCCAGACCAACTCTTCCTCCTCCACGACTGAGACCTCAGGGGCCGTGCCCAGCAGGACAGCCCTCCAGCCCTTACCCCTCTGTCAGCACGTGGAGGACACGACGACGGAGGGAAGTGACACGGAGGTGACTGGCAGCCACCTCGACACATTTTCCCTAAGTCCAAACTATGTGTATCCCCACCGCAGTCTCCCCGTAGAGCCCCCAGCAACGCCCGCGGCCACTCCAGCCCCACCTGAGAGAAGCGGAAATGTGATGGAGAGAGAAGGAACCAGAATGGAAAGACAAAGGAGTCTCAGCTGCAGTGGAATCACTGATGGGACCACAGGCTGCACGCTGGTGAGGCCCCTGGTGCGCATGCGCGCTGACTCCCGGAGCCTCCACCTGCCCCCCGCCCCTCACCCCCCACCCTCACTAGCTGTGAGGTCCAGGCTGGACACTGGAAAGGCAGAGTGTAGCTCCCCTCCAAAGGACCAGGACCCCTGACGGCAGGGAGACGGTGTTGGGCTGGGTTCCCACAGCACCTCTGCCCGTTGCTGACTGGTGACCTTGGGGCTGTTCTCTTCTCTGGGCCTCATTTCTCATCTGTAAAGAGGATAATACCCTTATAACATAAGGTTATTTTGATGATTCCTTGAGTTAATATAAAGAAAGCATGTAGCGAAAGGCCTGGTCACATACCGATTGTTCAACAAATATGTCGCTGCTATTATCGCTTTTATTACAAATGGGAGAGTAATGTGAATAATATATAAAGAATTTTACTAAACACTCTTTGTGGCAACTGGGATGTTGTACAGTTAAAAAAAAAAAATCCCACGGCATCGGAAGAGGGGAAATGTGCTTTCAAACCAAGGGTTTGAATATCGAAACAGATACGTGTCCATCACGGGGAAACAGTGGATCGGTTCGGTCACAAGCATATTTAAGAGTTCCACGACACATAAATAAGTTATGATTATCCACGTAGAGGTGCCCGCGGGAAGGGAAATGTTTAGAGTCTCGACTGTTCTGTGGAATACAGAATAAGCTGGTAGAACAGAGCTGTTCTCCATCCTCCCATCATGACAGAAAGACTTGTTCAAACACATACTATTCTTACAGCTCTTAGGAAGGAAGGCTTTCTGTCTATCTAAGGTAATATCCTCCTTTAGTATGTATTATGCAAACAGAGAGTGTGTGGTGCTTTAACTTGTTCAAGAATTACAGAAAAGATAGAGTTTCTGTGGTCAGGGTCAGCAGCTAAGCTTGCTGATTGTCTTGGGCTGTCTGTCAGCTCTTGACATAATCAGAGAAAGAAGAAGGTTTTTTAAAAGACAGGAGGTTTGACTGCTCTTGTTTCTAATCTTTTTTTATTGTCAAAAGAGATGAGGATGGAAAGCCCCGAGGTTAGGTAAAAAAAAAAAAAAAAAAAGCCTAAAATCCAGCCTTCAATCTTCCCTTCAGAAAATGGGGACCAAGGTCCTCATCGCCTCACCTAACTGCTCGAGAAGATGATGGAACACCTGCCGATGAAACCGTATTTTATGGTCAGGCTGTACGAATTCCCATTTGATCTTTTAGTTCGATTTTTCACTGTTTCATATTTTCAGAAGTTTTCCCGGAAATCAGGATCGGGAAAATTTGTAAAAGGTACCCAAGTTCAGACATCACGGGTCCTGGAATTTACCAGTAGGGACTTGCTGGGTTGGAGGGGCCCACGAGGAAGAGGCAACATGGGAAAAGATAAAGTCAGCTGGAACGGAAGGGTGCGCGTTTCTCTCCCAGCCAGACTAAACCCATTCGGTGGGCTTTTCCCTGCACACACTAACGGACGTACAAAGTCGCCTTTGCCAAATTCTGGTGTTTGAGAGCAGTGGAAAAAGAAAATTTCTTCGAAAACAAAATTAAACATAAACATGCGTTTTTAGTTGTTGTGATTCAGTCCAAAGGGGAGCCAGCAACAAAAGAATCAAAAGTCTGGAGATCTGTGATGGGCCAAGAGCGAAGCAGGTGGAGAGGTTCACCGCACTGATGCCATCCCCCCAAAACCCCCACCCCCCAGGGACAGAGCCGGGTCCAGACGCAGCACCAGCTTCGGGCCGCAGGACCCAGTGGTAGAGCCTTTGACAAACGGCCAGAACCTGGGAGATGAGATTTCTTTAGAAGGAGAATGAGAGTATCCGCTTGTCCAGGTGGTGGGGTCAGTATAGGAACGTCAGTAAAACCCCTGATCTTGTGTCTAGAAAGGGGCTCAGTGATTTCTCTGAAAGGAACATGGAACAGGGATAACCCTTTGAAATAACTTAGTTTACATTTTTTCTTCCAGTTATCCTGTTGTGTTTTCTTTTTCTTTTTTTTCTTGTCATTTATGCTCTTTGAACTAGGACAGGCCTGTGAGTCCCGTGGCCCCAGCCATGTGCAAGCAACAAGAGGCCAGAGGAGGCCAGGTCTTCCCTGTGTCCAGGGTGACAGAGGTCCCCGTGCTCTTTCCTGCTGCAGGAACTGGTGGAGGCCCCAGGGTTCTGGGCCTGCCAGGGTCAGAAACCAGGTGGCCCCAAGGTGGGGACAAGACGAGCCACGACAGAGAGTCCGAGGGGCCAAGCAGGTGAGGAGGGCTGCAGGTAGGGGTGGGGAGGTGGAGAGGGGGTTGGATGGTACATTGACCTTGAATCTCCTGTCAGTCTCCACAGGATCAGAGGCCTTGGCCCCAGATCAACAAGTGGCTCTTCTGGGTAACTGTTTCGGTGGGGGGTTATACATTTTTAAGGGTTTTAAGGAAAGGGTAGATATGCCTTGAGTCTTGGCTGTGTGCAGGGTGGGCCGGATGGGGATGTTGGCAGGAGAGGGCGGGAAGGAGGGAGACCTGACACAGGGGTAGGTCTGCCTTTCCCCGAGTCCCGGAACAGAGACCCCTGCTCCGTGCGGCCACCAGGCGGGCTCTCGGGGGAGCTCTTTTCCATGACAGATCTGGGAGTCTCAGGGGAGTTGAAACACCGGTTTGCTATCGCAGCGAGGAATGACACGAGCTGGGGAGGAAGCTGTCTCCACTTCTTTGTGGAATCCCGAGCTCTCTGTCCCCTAAGACCTGTGGACTAGGTAACAAGGTCAGCCCCCTTAGTGACACCGCTGGCTTTCTCAGACGGGCGTGTGGAGCGGTACAACTCCCAGCAGGCGTAGGGGCAGAAGTTACTGAATTTAGGGAGGAAAGTAGACCCAGGTGAGGAGAACAGGGGCCCTTCCCGTGAAGGGCTGTGAGGTGGCTGCCCATGAACACAGCCCTGGGGCTCCCGATGCCTGCGTGGCACATGGCAGCCGGGCCAGAGACGCGTGGAGCATCTGGGCAGGCGCCGTGCAGCAGCTGTGCGACATCTGAGCCTCCCCCGCGGAGCACCCACAGAGCACCCGTGCAGCACCCACCATGCACCTGCCGAGCAGCTGTGCGGCATCTGAGCCTCCCCCGCGGAGCACCCACAGAGCACCCGTGCAGCACCCACCATGCACCTGCCGAGCAGCTGTGCGGCATCTGAGCCTCCCCCGCGGAGCACCCACAGAGCACCCGTGCAGCACCCACCGTGCACCTGCCGAGCACCTGTGCGACATCTGAGCCTCCCCCGCGGAGGGCCCACAGAGCACCCATGCAGCACCCACCATGCACCTGCCGAGCAGCCGTGCACCACCTGTGCGGCATCTTCGGGGCGGGGGGGGGGGTATGATGTGGCGAAGCTACTGGTGTCCGTCAGCGGCCTGAGCGCACCTGCTCCATCCCACCGGCTGCCTGCCTTGCCCCCGAAGTAACCGGGACAGAGAACGTTCACATGTGAGCTCGAGGTGAGTGTAAATGCAGGTGAGTGATCTCTAGACTCACAGGGAGCAGCATCACTTCGCTGCCTGCAGTTCTGCAGTGAATGTGGGTGGGTTTGTCCATAAGCGCAACGACACAATCACTGCACACGTGGGAAGGGGTCCAGAAAGCCCCTTCATGGACGTCCGGCACAGGTGGGGACTGACAGGAGGGGCGAGGGCCAGCACCACAGGCCTGTCCATGAGTTTAGCACTTGCCTGTGCAGAGACGGGACCCGCGTGCATCAAGGACACCAAGTAAAGAGCTGTTCCTTTTCTTTTCTTTTTTTTGTCCTCTGCTCAATCTTGGCAACTTCACAGAATGGAGGCCACCTGCCACACATCTTCCCTGACTGCATCCAACTCCCTCACCAGGGAGGAGGGACCTGCACCTACTTGGATAAACATAATTTAGCAAAAACCAACCTTTTCACAGCAGCCAAGTGTAAATATGAATCTCTTGTTGGGGAGGCGTAATCTCACAGGAAGATGCCTTTCTGAAAATTCAAATCTTTATGTAAAATTATGTGGAAAGAAGACCTTGTGAGGTTGGAACGAGTTGTTGCATAGGGATGGTTACTGGTTGGCAGCGCACTGGGCTGGGCATGCTCGGTGCTGGACTGGCTGAGGAGGCATCAGTGCCCGGCGCTGGGGACCATGACCGGGGGGCGGGGGCTGTCCTGGGCTCTGCGGGGCGCTGCTGCGGGGGTCAGGTCACAGGGAGGTCCCTGAGATGGGAATTGGACTGCTTACCTGGGAAGGCAGGAATGGAGAAGATGAAGGACAGAGGTTGAAAACCAGTAGTGGGACATTTTTGGCAAAGCAAGAGCATGGTCAGCAAGGGGAAGTGAGGGTGCTGGAGGGTGGTGCAGGGAGTTTGGGGGCGAGGGGCGTCTGAGGGAGCAACACGTGTGTGGGGAGGGCCGAGGAGCCTAGAGGAGTCAGGTCAGGAGGAGCCCCACAAGGAGGGGGGGGGCTTTGTGTATCTTTGTCAAAACATAAAAACAACTCTTACCCTGGGGACAAGACCCTTTAATCTCTTGTTGTCAGTTGTGGGGACCCCTTCTTTTTTTAGGTGAAACAATCATGTGAAACATGGCTGTGTAGAACAGCGAAGGGGGGCAGGTCTGGCTGAGGTAGGGGGAGACCTGCTTCTGCTGAGCTGTTACCCAGGCTAAGGGTGCTGGTCCCAGTCTCACTCCGGGTCAGCTTGCTGCTGTGGGAGGACTCTGCTGGGACAGGATGGTGCTTCCGCAGAGCCAGAGGTGCCCAGGTGGAGAGGGGTTTGCAATTCCAGAGAGACAGAGAGGAAGAAGGAGCGAGGGGAGGCCAGGAGAGAATGGAGGGCCCTGGGCAGGGCTGGCGCTTCCGTTACGGAGGGGCCTTGGTGCAAGGCTGGCAGTCAGCAGCTGTCCACCCGACCACCTGGAGAACAGGATGCAGGGTGAGCTCAGGGCTTAGAACATGGCCAACTGTCCTGTGCATCCTCACCGATCACTGTTAGCTTTCCAATGTAGTCAGGCTATTTTCTGGAAGCTTTTCAGAAAACAAGTATCAACAGTGTAATAAAGTTAAATTGGGGCCTAGGTAACAATAATTCTTATTGTTGGGCTGTATAAAATTTTGGGGGGGCTTGTGAAGGTCATCCTTTTTGAGACAAAGATCATTGTCCTTTGAATGTGTTTCTAGTACCCTGAGGGGTGACAGCTCACCACCTTGCCAAGTTCAATGTGGCTGATGAACGGAAAAGGATTAGATGTTGGAAACAATGGAGAGGAAGGGACTTAGGGGGGAAATCCAGGCATGTCTCACTCCTACATCCATACTTATGCCATAACTGGGCATTGTTATTTGCAAAATTTTGACAGCTTGAAGCAAGTTAACACAGGAAACTCACAAATGGGCTCATTACAGAGAATACTGCCAATATTTGGTTTTTCTTGAAAAGATATTATCATGTTTCTTACATTACATTGGAAAAGCTGCTCTGCATTGCCCTTAAAATGCCTGAAAAGTAGTGTGACCAGTGTATCCTAAATCCCCTATTTTCATGCTGTCCACTCTGGACATACTCAAAGAGTATCTCTAAGGAAATGCAATAAATTTACAGAAAAAGTTGTCATACTTAAGACTTTACCATCCAGAAAGTTCTACCAAAGTGCCTAATGTCCCCTCAACTAAATATTTTATTAAAACAAGATTGTGCAGGTTATAACCGAGGTGGTAGATATCCTTGTAGAGAAGGGAGGGGATACAGTTGAAACCAGATGATGCTTCTGCAAGGACTGTATCTTTGTGTTGGAAGGAACTGGAACTGAACCTCTTGCCTGGGTCAGGAACTGGGAAGGCAGGCTTATCCATGACAGAAAGAGAAACAGCCTGTGCTCACTACGTAGGAGCCCCAGGCCTATGTGGGAACTGGTTCTGCGCTATGGTCGGAAAACAGCAGTCCATGAGAAAAAAGAACCCATAGCCTGTGTGATGTGGAAAAATCTAATACAGAAGTAAAGGTCGAAAGCTAGTCTATAATGATAAAAATCTCTGTACCCACCCTAACAAAATTTAAAAGCAAATCCTGAAATGATTAAGCCCATCTGAGACCAGGACAGGTGCCAATACTCTATACAGTACTAAAATAAAATTCAATATAAACAGCACAAATTTGCCATTTTCAGCACCTATTAATAAAATATCGAGTATACAAAGAAGCAAGAAAACATGACTCCTAGCAAGGAGAATAATCAGTTAATTAAAAATAAGCCTGGAAATTATAGAGATAGATAATAAAATTAGCAGATAAGAAAAATAAAGCAGTAACTATAAATAAGCTTTTAATGCTCTAGAGTAAAAAGGAAAACAAGTCCATGATGAGGAAAGTAATATAAGGTATAGTCACAATTATATGAACAAGATAGAAATGAAACTTCTACCTGGAATAAAAAATATGCTTCAGAAAAGAGTAGTGAATTTAAAGACTTAGCAATAGAAAGCATCCAGAATGAGGAAAAGAGAGAAAAAAGACAGGAAAATAAGCAAAGCACCAGTGGCTTGTGCATCGCACCAAGTAGTCTCACACATACAGAATTGTTGCCTGAAAAGAATAGGAGAGAAGGGGAAGAAAAATATTTGAAGAAATAATGGCCAAAAATGTAACACCTTTGAGGGAAATTATAAACCCACATAGGAAGATCAACAAACCTTTTGTAATAGAAACTTGAAGAAAATGACAAGACACATCATAACCAAGTTTCTGAAAACCATTAATAGGGACAACATGTTAGAAGCACCTAGAGAAAAATAAGACATATAGAGGACCAAAACTAAGAAAACGACAGACTTCTTGACAGAAACTATGCCAGCAAGGGAAATGGGTGAACCACTGGTAAGAAATCTTGTCAACTGGAAATTCTATTTTTAGGAAAACACGTTTTAAAAACAAAGACAAAAAAAACCCCAATTTTTTCATGCAAATAAAAGATAAGAAAATCCATTGCCAGCAAATCTTCACTATAGGTAATATTCAAGAAAGATCTTCAAAAAGAAGAAAAGATGATACTAGATGGGGAGAATGGTTCTAAGCAAAGGAATGTTAAGTCCTGGGAATGATAAATGTATGGGTAACAGAAAAGACATTTTTAAAATTTATCTCTCTAAAAGATAAATAAATGGCTGTTTAAAGCAAAAATAGAAACAGTGTATTATATGTTCATTGCATGTGTAAGAAGGGAGGATGGGACATGTGAGTATATTATTCAGGTCCAGAAATAGACCCCTAGTTAAGGCCTTTTATGAAACAAAATTGTATAGAACTTTCCAAAAATGATTCCAGGGCAATTGGATATATCCATATAGAAAAATAAGTCACAAAAATTAACTATACTTTATACAGAAATTAATTCAAAATGTATCAGACCTAAAGGCAAAAGCTACAACTATGAAACTTCTTGAGTAAAATGTTTCATGACCTTGAGTTAGTCAAAGATTTCAGGACACGAAAAGCACAACCTATGAAAGAAAACTACAATAAATTATACTTTGTCAAAATTAAAAACTCACTATTTGAAAGACATTTGTTAGCAAAATAAAAGAGGCAAGCCATATTGTGGAAGAAAATATCTGCTAAAAAAATCTAAGAAGTAACTTGTATCTAGACTATTAAAATTTTTTTTAAATTCAATATACCACAACAAATAAGTCACCAGATTTGAACATGCACTTCGCCAAAGAGATACAGATGCAAAGAGACACATGAACAAATGGTTGATGTCTTTGTCACTAGGGACATGCAAATTAAAGCCATAATGAGACACCACTACACACCCACTGCAGCATCTAAAATTAAAAACACGGACAATATGTGTTGCTGAGAACGTGGAGCAAAGAGAACTATGTCATCGCTGGTGAAAATACAAAATGAAATAGCCATATTGGAAAATAGTATGGCAATTTTTTTATACAGCAAAACATATGTTTATTACAAACCCCCAAAATCCACCCTAGATATTTACTCAAAGAGAAATGAGAACATATGTCCATGCAAAGATTTGTATGCAAAATTCCCATAGGATTTGTTCATAGTAGCGAAACAGTGAAAATAGCCCAAATGTCCGGCAATTAACTAGCAAATGATAAACAATAAATAAATAAATAAATAAATAAATAAATAAACAAATAAATAAATAAATAAAGCAAATATACCTATAAAATGAAGTAGGGCTCTGTAATAAAAGAAACTACTGATACAGCTGACAACGTCAATGAACCTCGATAGTATCAGACTAAGTGAAACAAGCCAGACACGCACAAGGGACTTCACATGATCTACTGTTCTAGTACATGAAATTCTAGAAAAGACAAAATAATAGTGACAGAAAATAGATTTGGGATTGCCTGGAGCTAGGGGTTGGGGTGGAGAGAGGATTGTTTCCAGGGAAAATTTCAGGTGTAATAGAAATGACTTTTATGGTTATATTAACGTGTATACTTGTCAAAGATTATCAAAGTTTACCCTTAAAATTCATTTTGTGTTATTTGTATACTTCAGTAATGCTGATGGGCAAAATTTTAATCTATAACTGATAAAATATTGCAGACCCGGCAGAGAGAAAGGTAAAACTGTCTCACTACGAGGTCTCACAACTGGAGGCAAAGTGTGTCTCCCTGAAACAGCCCCCCCGCCATAAGGAAAAGAAAGAACAGACGCACGCAGAGAACATCCCTCTGGGAGGGATATGGTTGTCGGTTGGTGAACATTTGGGTTATTTCTAGTTTGCAGCTATTTCAAATCTGTAGAAAGGATTTGAAAACCAGTATAATTAATATGCTTGAAATGTTAATAGAAAGGCTAGAATCTGTAAGTCAAGGGTAGGGCATGGTGCACGAAGAAGAGGGAAATTCAGAGAAACCATCAAAATGAAGAAAAAAAACTACGTGGAAAAATATATCAAAGGGTAAATGGTAAATTAGATATTAGTGACAGGAAGTCAGTAATTAGAGGATAGAAGGGGACTTAAGGCGGAAAGAAACACAGAGGTGAAACACACAATGAGAGTTAAGAGTCCTGACGTAAGGAACGGGAAGATTTAATGTACGCCTAAGGCTGAAGATGGGAATAGAGAGAAATGGTAAGAAGCGAGATCTCAAAACACCGTCAGGTACCAGCTTATACTCTCCCGCCTAGATTGAATGATGTTGATAAAAATGAAAGCATGAGGCACTTGGAAAAAAGAGAGACAGAAAGATTAAGACCTGCCTGAATGTCCCAGTATATTCTAGAAATCAAACAAATGACAAATTCTTTGAACAATAATTTGTGAAACAGAGCTTCCTGTCTATCAGAGATTGCTGTCCCCCATCTATAGGTTGGAGCTGTTCCCAGGCAGGCAGGGGCTACTCTGGGAAGGACTTTATTTCCCTATCCTGGTGCCTTAAAGCAGGGCCAGGTCACCGGCCAATGGAATGTGAGCAGTGGGAAACGGTATGTATCACTACTGGTGGGAGTCTCTCCTAGTCTCGCTCATGGGCTGGTTGGAGGTGCACCGTGAGTCCTTAGAAGTCAGCGCCAACTCAGGCACTGGTGCTGCCACCAGGGACCCTAAAAGACTCAGCATGATCAGTCAGATTCATTTGTGTCGCTGATGTATCAACACTTCCTTCCCCGCCCCTGCCCCAGCCCTACCCCCTCACGGATCTGGAAGGGTACATGCGTCCACCAAACTTCCACGGTGCTTGACTCATCGTGCAATGTGAGGTCTGTTTGTTAAATCAGCTTATCCTAAATGTGACCAAAATACCATTTAAAATGTTTCTAGGGGCACGTGGGTGGCTCAGTCGGTTAAGCATCTGACTCTTGATTTCAGCTCAGGTCATGATCTAAGGGTCATGAGATGGAGCCCTGCCTCAGGCTCTGTGCTTAGTGTGGAGTCTCCTTAAGATTCCCTCTCTCCCTCTCCCTCTGCACCTCCTTCCCCCCTCCCTCACTTAAAAAAAGGTTTCCAAAGTTCTATAGAAATATGCTTTCTGTGTGAGGAGTTTACCTCTTAAAACATTACTGCAGTATTTTTCAAGACTGTTGTTTGTTCAATAAGTTCCCTCCGCTGAATCAACAGGGATAAATGAGGTGAAAAATGGCTCCTGTTCATAAGCAGAAGTTGAACTTATGCCTTCTATGTTTTCCAAATGTCTGCCAAAAATAATCAAAGTCGATATCTAGTAAAGTAGACAAAAAGATGTTATTTTCTTGAAGGGACAGAGATTCTATATTATGGTTTTGAAATGCTCAAGGTCGCAGAAACTATACAGAATTCCAGTATCTAGACTGTCAAACGTCTGTGAAAAATCATGGTTGGGGTCCCGGGAAGAATGCAGTGAGGAGAAATGGAATACAGGAGCATTCAGCAGCTACTAAGAAGATACTGTAAGTCCTTTCAAGGAGAAAAATCTTCTAAAGGTCGAAGCCACGGCTTGAGATTTTAGCAACATCGATTACCAGCTCTCCCAGAGGCTCCTACGTCTCGCCACGTTTCTGCTGCCGCTGGCTGGGAAGCCTCCGTGGCACCTATCTGTCCGTCTCACTGTGTTTCTCCAACTTGGGCAAGAGAGACATGATGCTGAGTCATGGATTTAGGAGATGAGAAGGTGCTGATGCCTAGACGTGGAAATATACTAAAATAATAACGAAGGCCAGTCATTTTCTAACCTTCATCCGGTAGAGTTATGTGAAAATGTTGGGTGAGAGTGCCTGTGAACATATTGAAAAGTAAATTTAGGAGAAGGTAATTTTGAAGAAAGATCTTTGCACTAACCATCAGCAGATCCAGCTCCAGTCCTTCATCAACCCTTGTGCTATGGGAATGCAAATGGTACAGCTTCCGGGGAGAATGATTTCTCATTTTCTTATCAATTACGTATGTGTTTTCCATACGACCCAGAGATTGCATTCCCAGAGAAATGAAAGTATGTGTTCCCACGAGTACCTGTGCACAAATGTGTCTAGCACCTGTATCCAGAAGTTTTCTACTCTTCTTAGCAAGTGGTCTTTCCCTTTCTGCAACTCCAACCGCTGTCTCTACTCCAGACAGAAAGAAGGTGAGGGGGTGAGGAGGGGTGGCTGGTCCGCCAGGTCAGCCGTTCACAGCCTCCTACACCGTTTCCTTTGGTTAAACCTGTAGGTACAAGAGATTTTGGAAAACGTTCTTCACCTGGTCCCCTGGTCCAAACAAAGGAAAGATTCTTCAGGGAAGCAGGGCAGAATCAGAAATATGCACATAAAGAGCAGAGCCTGCTGTATACACCTGTCATCCAGAGATGACTGTTAACATCTGTGTGCATTTTGTTAGGAGTGAACAAATATCTTTATAAACACGGATTTGAATACCATTTAAACTGTTTTTTCTCTCTCGACATGGGGTATGGGTACATTCCATGCAGCTAGCTGTTTGCTTCTGCATCATGTTAATTGGCTCCGTAATTCCCCTGTCAAGAATGTATACTGTTTGGGGGAACTTAGGTGGTTTCCAAGTGTCATGAGAAACAAGGCTGTGATGAGTATTTTCGTAAGTATGTCTCAGGGTATTTCCTGTAAGTGAAGTTACTGGGTCAGAGTTAGGCACGTATTGGAGGCTTTTGATTTGATTGCTAAATCGCCCTTTCGAAAGGTTATTCTGATTCATATTTCCATCCTGTTTCCACACTGATCCTGGGATGGAGGAATCATTAAGAAAAAAAAAACTATTTGGTGAAACCCTTCTAAAATTGTGAGGCATGCTAAAAAGATGCAGGTACTCAACTGGGAGAAACTGAAGGCCATTGGTACGACTGGTGTAAACCATCTCAACTAAGAAATTATAGGAACCTCTCGTGGGGCAGTGTAAGCGATGAGTTATTTATAAAGTTGACAGCCTTTGGATTGCAGAGTCCTGGCTATATTAGTGATGAACCATCACTCCTTCGCTCCAAAGACCCTCCCCACCCCAGTGACTTCTGGAAGTCCTTCGAGGACTTCCATGCATCCCCGCAAATAAAGGAGCCTCTCCCTTTATCCTCCTGTCTGGGCAAATCCCCACTGCCCCATAAGCTCTTGCTGGAAGACTCCCCTTGCTGTTTCAACCTCACGAGGACACTGAGGATTTCCTGGCAGGTCTCAGAGCTGTAGGAGCTCCAGGCTGCAGGCTGGTGCAGGGCACAGGCTGGGAGGGGAGAGGGATCTCTTCTGTTATTCTTCAATCTGCAACTCTGGACAGAAGGTTAGCTGCTTGGCAGCCCAAGTAACCAAATACTTTAGACAGGTCAGTGATCTGAAGCAGGTGAAGCTCTCTCTCTCTCTCTCTCGTAGGCTTAAACCAGCATAGGAGACCCCAGGATGAGCAAGTGCTCCCCATTCCTTAAAGTTCTCCTCTTCCCACTAAATTTCTCCCTCACCAGAACCTCTCCTTTCCCCTCCCATTTTTCAAAATCAAGCACCATGAATGCGGATGGAAAAGAAAGGATCCTAGTGGGGGCTCGAGGGGGTACCTGGAGCCAAGGGCTCGCCCATGTGTACTTGCCCGCAGCTTGCTGTGTTTCCTGCTTCTGTAAATTTCTCAGGCGCGCTTGGCAAGAGCTCAATCCCAGCATTTGCTTGGCAAAGGAGCAAAGTAAAAATGGTGAACCCACAATAAATGGAATAGGTTTTAAATAAAAGAAGAGATGTGACTAGTGTTGCCATTTCACTTTGGGGCTACCTGGAGGCATAATAAAGCCAGTGAGAAGCAGGGAGCCATGCTAAGAGACACAGTGCAGCAGAATGGTTACAAGAGGGAGGTGGCCCTCTTTTATTTTTTCTTTCTCTTCTTTTCTCTCCTTCCTTCCTTCCTTCCTTCCTTCCTTCCTTCCTTCCTTCCTTCCTTCCTTCCTTCCTTCCTTCCTTCCTTCCTCTTCTTACTAGCTCTATAATTTTGACAAATTTACTTAACATCTGTGAATGTTTCCTTATTTAAAAGATGAGGATAAAACTATAAGCTGAGTCACAATGTCTTTGGGAGGATTCGATGAGCTAATGCCTATAAATCTCCACACACAGTCTGACACCTAGAAATGTCAGTTACTAATAGACGTTCTTATTTTTAGCTGACTTTCTACAGAAAAGAATCGGTAAACCCCAAGTTTTCTAGCCCCTCTCTCTCCTGGCTCATTTAGCACATGCCTCAGAACTTCTCACTCTGGGTCCCCAAACTTTCCTCTCATAAGGTCCCACCTCCATCAAAAGTCAGGTGGGCAGTCCCCACTTTTTTCTTTCAATAGTTGCCTACAACCTGCACACAGCCTTGCTCCCGTCCGTCCATCCACTTCCTTCCTTCTAGAAGTTGTGGAAGGAGCCCCTTCCCTTGGGCTGCTCCAGGATATTAGCCCGGAATAAGGGGCCCAGGTGTAAACATCTGTCAGGTGTTGGCAGTTGAGTGGGCTGGGTATAAAAGGAGAAGAACCAAAGCTGAGAAATATTCGCCCGTCAACTGGGCGGCTTCTCTTCAGCTTCTGCAGTTGTCAGCTTGCAGGAAGACAGGCCGGTATTGCCAAACAACTATCACATGATGTTTGCCTGCAAAAACTCTGAAATTCCTGATTTTTCGGTATTAACTGATTTAAAATTTTGAAAAAAGAGACAAAAAATCATTCAGGGAGAAGAGAATTTCTCTATATGTCTTCAGGGCTAAAATGGCTGATGGGCCACCAGTTTGGATCTTTGGCCAAGTTGGACCCACTTATCTGTCCTATAATCTAATGTCTTTTGGAAGATATAAAATAGTTAATGCTATCAGGGTTTGAAGGCTGAGATTTTCGTGTACACTTATCATTTCTTCTCAAGCTATAGGCAGAGTGGCAGCTCAAGAAGTCTGATGATGATGTGTTCTGTTGGTTATTTTCTTTCTCTTTTCTTTTTATTTTTAAAGTAATCTCTACACCCAACATGTAGGCTCAAACTCACAGCCCTGAGATCAAGGGTCGCACGCTCCACCAACTAAGCCAACCAGGTGTCCCTCTGTTGGTGCTTTTCAATTCCACAGTTCAGAGGTCTGTGAGAGTGATTTGTCTTGGAGGTATCTAATCAACCAGCTGGTTCTCTTAGAACAAATACTACAGAGATGAAATCATAAATCATCACCTTAAACGTAGCACTGTAGTTTTTTTAATTAAAGAAATTCAAAGTATCTTCACAATGGGTTTGACTTAACATTACATTCGATAGTTTGTATTATCCAGATGTGGTAGGCAGAATATTGACATTCCCCCAAATATGTGCACATCCAATCCCTAATACCTATGAATAGGTTATGTTTACTGAAGCTTCAAAATATTAAATAGCTTTCCTGAAGTTACATGGTTAATAAATGAGGGGTCCAGGGTCTCTACCCAAAGCAGATCTGCCCCACAAAGTAAGTTTGCTAAAAACTTACAAGCTTGTTCATAGCATTAAAACACTCCTGAT
Source organism: Ursus arctos (assembly GCF_023065955.2). NCBI lineage: Eukaryota > Metazoa > Chordata > Mammalia > Carnivora > Ursidae > Ursus > Ursus arctos. Next base: position 6,961,502 of record NW_026622819.1, on the reverse strand, counting down.
CTGTCTGCTACTAGGCTGACAAAGACCCTCATTTTCTATTTTTTTGTTTCTGTGAGAAATATAGACTCCTAAAATATGAAAGTTCGAGAAACATTATCACTAGCCTGAAGCTATGTCTCTACTTTAGCATGGTATGGTAAAGTGGAGTTAAGGTGGCGGACGGAATTAAGGTCTGTTAATCAGTTGACTTTGAGATGGGATTATGCTGAGTTATCCAGATGGGCCCCAAATAATCACAAGAGTCCTCAAGAGTGGGAGGAAGAAGGAAGCAGAGGAGTCAGAGTATGTGATATGAGACTCAACCATCTGTTGCTTGCTTTGAAGATGGCTTAAGAGGCCATGAGCCAAGGAATGTGGGTAGCCTCTAGAAGCTAGAAAAGGCCTGGAAATAGATTTCTCCCCTACAACTTCCAAAAAGGAATGCAGCCCTGCTGACAGTTTGATTTTAGCCCCATGGAGACCATTTTGGATTCTTGTTCTCCACAACTGTAAGATGGTGTGGTTTCAGACATGAAGCTTTTGGTTATTTGTTAAGCTGCAAAAGGAAACTAGTACACCAGATGTTCCTCCCATCTTGTTCTGTGTCTAATACTTGAGGTTTCTGATCCTTTGAAACCGTTAGTTTTCTTATCTTTAAAATGGGAATAATTTCAATCTCCTGGTTTATAAGAGTATGAAACGAGGTTATGTTCCAGGAGAGCTTTTGCTAAAAACTTACAAACTCCCTCATAGCGTTAAAACGTAAACTCCTGATCTGTCTTCTACGAGGCTGACAAAGACCCTCATTTTCAATTTTTTTCATTTCTGTGAGAAATATAGACTCCTAAAACACGAAAGTTTGAGAAACTTTATTACTAGCCTGAAGCTATGTCTCTACTTTAGCATCTAACAAACGGAGACAATAAATGTTATATGTGTGTTTGGTAAATAAAATTGAATTGGGAATTACAGAGTACCAGGCTATAAGTTATTTCTCAATGTTACAGATTTATTTACTTATTTTTGAGAGAGAGATAGAGCGAGCGCATGCATAGGTGTGAGCTTGCAGTGGGAGGCAAGGAGCAGAGGTGGAGAGAATCAAGCAGACTCTGTGCTGGGCAAGGAGCCCAATGTGGGGCTCTAATAACCCTGGGATCAAGACCTGTGCAAAAATCAAGAGTTGGGTGCTTAACCAGCTGAGCCACCCAGGAGCCCCAGTTTCTCAATATTAACCCACATATCTAATTTAATCCTAACCCACATATGCTTAATAATCTAACCCACATATGCTTATTTAATCCTTCCATGATGCTTACTGAGATATGTCCCCTTATTATCCTCACCCACAGATGAGAAAACTGAAGCTCCAAAATGTTAAATAGCTTTCCTGAAGTCATGTGGTTAATAAGCTAGGGGGCCAGGATCTCTACCCAAGCAGGTCTGCCCCACAGTCGGTGCTCCTAGCCACAGTACTCTGATCCTTGTAAATGAGATGTTTTTCTTTATTCCTCAAAGTTAATTACATTCCCCTACTACCCAGTGCAGAGTGCGTTTCCCAACCAGGCAGCTGGAGTGGGTCTTGATTAGGACTAACATTCATGGTCACCCATTCATTCCTCTTGCTGGGTATTGATTCAAGCTGGGCCAAGCCAATGTGTGCCATTGTGATGGAATTAATTGATTGTATTTGATTTCTCATCTCACAAAATGGGATTAATAATTGCAACTATTGCATAGGGTTGCTAATGAGGATTAAATGAGTTAATTTAAAAGAAAGGCTGGCTCTAGATAAATGTTAGCTCTTATTTCATCTGCAAATTAATAGTCATTGACAATTACAATGGACTGAGCTTCGAGCTATGTCTGTTTCGAAGAAATATTTTGATAAAAAAGTTACTTCAGGTAATGAGTGGCACTCCAGAAACATGCTTGGGTAGGAGTATAAAACACAGGTTTTTGGAATTCTCTGGGAGAAACCCAGAAAGGGAACAGAGGAGCCCTGAGACCCAGGACTATGAAAGCCCAGATTAGCTGGAAAAACTGCTAGAGTTAAGTATGTGGAAAATGGACTTGGATCCTTAAATAGTACATTTAGGGGATTTCCTTGAAAATTTTCTTAATTTTAGTTTTATTCAAAGAGATTGGTCAAAATGAATTTGGTGACCATTGAATGAATTTACTCTGTGTCGGGGTGCACATCACCAGACCAGGAGCAAAGGACAAACAGGGTCGTGGACAGGATTTAGGAGAAAATAGGAAGCTTGGAGCTTTTTCATTACAGAAAAACTTCATTAGGATATTGTCTCTGATTGAGGATGTGTAATAGTAATGGATGACAGGGAAATGCATTATTATGAAAGTCCTATAAAATGGATCTTAGGAAAAAACAAAGATTGTCACCCAAAGTAAACAGAGAGCTAGTGGCGTATCTGGAAGAACCAAGTTCTAGTACATGCATTCTTCACTTAATGAGAAATCCTTTTATAACATCAATATTAAAATTATGATTATGCTAATCGATTATACATTTGCTTGGGCACCTGGGTGCCTTAGTCAGTTAAGTGTCTGCCTTCAGCTCAGGTCATGATCCCGGGGTCCTGGGATCGAGTCCCACATCAGGCTCTCTGTTCAGCAAGGAGTCTCCTTATCCCTCTCACTCTCCCTCTGTGTTCTCCCTCTCTCTCTCTCAAATAAATAAATAAAATCTTTAAACAAAGATTATATACTTGCTCAATCAACAAACATTCATTGTATACACTTTATGCCAGGTGCTGGGGAAACACCGATTAACGAGATAGTGTCTCTGTTCATGGCCAGGTCACACCAAGCAACTCTCTAGGAGAGGAACAGCACAGTGTGGTCAGTATAAAGGGCTGGGAGAACAGCTGGTCTCTCAGAGAGGATGGCCTCAGTGGAAAGGTGGCATTTTTGCTGCACCTCGAAGAGGAATTCCCCTGTAAGTAAAGGACAGTAAAGCTAGTGTGCTGGATATCCTCCATTTGCGACCCCCAGACCTGTTCTTCTCCTTCTCCACTATGCTGTGCTTTCTTGGGCTGACATTTATGGATTATTTCAATGGGCTCCCTTGTCCTCAAGCTTCCAGTTGAACTCGTGCAATGGAGCAGATCATGGTCTGGGAGAAAAAGTTTTGAGTATTTACTCCTACGGTTCCCTGCCTGCTGGTCTGTGTGGTGACAGTGACTGTGATCCTTCACCCAAGTTCACTGCTTTTGGGTGTCCCTTTTCTATAACTACAACTCTCTTTGGGTTCTGGAAGCAGCTCTCCTCTCTCCCCATGTCGTATGCCTATGTTTGGTCACAGGTCCTTGCAGTTGCTAAATTCAGGATACTAAAACACCGCTTTTGGCTTTATCTTAACCTTGCGCGCATCATTATAAATATCCCATCTCAGTGTGAAATTGGATTCCTCTTGGGACACCAGCTGGTACTGCAAGTACACACCATGACTCTGAAACGTACAACTTACACATACTGGTAATTTGTTGATTTCCTCGGAAAGGTGTGTCCTCTGATTACATCAGTCTCGAAAGCTCTATCACACGTAGTCTTGTACTCCATGCCAACTATGACTTAGGTCTTAAAGGAGGTGAACCTGCAATAAGCTAGGACTATGTAGTATCTTTTTATTTCTATTCAAACTGTGTACTTCCTACTCTATGGTTTAAGGAATAACTTATGCTCTGTTCCTAACTGAGCAAACTCTTATGATAGAGTTTGAAGGGAAAAATATAAGCATATTCTCTAAGCAGTAATGCAATTTAAAAACAAGAATATTAACTAGGATATTAAAGAAACATTTGTAATTATTAAGTGTGTTTACTAACTCTTAAATTATGCCAATATAGAAAACCAGCTCAGTTCCTGTATCACATAATTAGTGATTATGCATCATTTAAAGATCAGGGGAAAGTGGCCATTATTTAAGTTTACATTACATTTGAATAACATTTCAGGAAATATTTTATATCTATGACTATATTACTTTTACTTATAAGAAATAGTATACTAATGGGTCTTAGTTTGTGCATCATGAGAAAGATTCTCAATTCTTACCACACCACGGGAAAGGTTATGTACTTTCTATTAGGAGATCATCGCTTCTTTTGCTTTTGATATTTTCACATTTTATGGAAGCAGGTATGAGTCTGTAAACAACAAATGGATTAAGGTCCTGGAGTATTTAAAGCAAATTATTGGATGATCTTCTGTTGACCCTTTGATGCGTTTCCTTTAAAGGAAGGCTAAATGCTACGCGCTTTTTCTGTTCAACAAGAGTTTGAATGAGTTATCCGTCTATAATTTGTGTGTTGGGAGAATGGAGGGGAAGGCAGGGTGTTGTGTGTTCTCATCAGATCTAAAAGGAAGTGGTTATTCTGGGAAAAAATATCTGGGACATAGGATACCATCTAATATACAACCATCTTGTACACTAAGGTTACTATTTACTTTTCTCTCATATAAACTCAGGCAAAGCTGTAAAGGAAGATAGCTAAACTCTGAGCTCCCGCTTATATAGGTAGAGAGAGCAGAGTAAGACAAGACCTCAAAAGGGACTGATGGTGGATAGCATGTTAACCAGAAATTCCCTGAAGGTAGGACTGTTCTGAGAAATGTCTGGTTTCTTGTTTCTCTTAAGAGAAACCCAGGCAAGTGCTTCTGAACCTTCTATAATAAAATTGTTATCTTTTTATTGCTTTCCCCCCTCTCTCTTGAATAGGCAAAGGTTTTTCCAGGGGGAAATTGGAAACATTTGATGGATCTAACCACCAGTTTGTAGACCTGTTCTCTACCGTTCTTTGTCTTGAATTGTCCACACATTTAGAGGAAAACAAAAGCACAGCATCTTCACTGTGAAAACTAATCAATGAGATCTTTTTATGAGATTGGCAAAGATGAAGGCCAGCACTCAGCGAAGTTGAACTTTGACATTCCGAAGTCAAAGAAAAGGCTTGTGGGAACAGTCTCTTCAAGCAGAGCAAGGAGTGGATCTCGTATAGGATTCTGAGAACTGCGTAAGACATTGGTGGACTTTGAAAGGTGGAGCCAACAGCATTTACTTGGTTTTATTATCCAGGTAATCTGTGTTAGTTCGTGATGTGTGTATGGTGCTGCCGAGCTGGCTTTCACAAGGGTGTCTCCTGACACGTCTGTGCTGCCAACTGGTGGACTTTCGGAAGTGCATCCTGTCACTTATTGGCTGGCTTTAAAAAGTGATGTCATGACGCTGAGTTGTCATCGATCCTAGATGCACGTAAAACTGGTTCCGTTGGTTATTTGTAATCGCAGTTACAGGATACTCCGTGCTTTCCAGAGGGAAAGAGAACTCTTAGTCAGAATCTCCCTTTTTGGTCCTCTTTTGTCCAAAGTTGTAGCCAGAGGTGCTGATTGTCCTTGGTGTTGAGGTTTTATTTACAGAAGTCTGATTTAGAGTTTGTGGGCTGGCATTTCATCCTGTGTTTGCCTTTGAATCATGACTGGATAATTTGGTGTGGCAAACATATTTTTACATCATTCTCTAGTTTTCTTTTCTTTTTTTTAAAAAAGATTTTTATTTATTTATTTGGCAGAGAGAGACAGCAAGAGAGGGAACAAAAGCAAGGGGAGTGTGAAAGGGAGTAGACTTCCCACCGAGCAGGGAGCCCGATGCGGGGCTCCATCCCAGGACCGGGGATCATGACCTGAGCCGAAGGCAGATGCTTAACGGCTGAGACACCCATTCTCTAGTTTTCTATAGGCCTGACCACATTTTTATATTTCTGTTATAGCAAAAGATGTGGTTGCAAATGTTGGAGTCTTTGGGGATTTTGATTGGTAATATTGTCACAAAAGAAACACCATGAATAACCACCAAAGGATTGTAAGAAACAGATAAAATTGAAGGATCAGGTTGAGTTATGCTTTTTATATAAGTAAGTTTATAGCCACCTCTCCTGAATGTTAATCAGCCTACCATTTGTTACGAATAATTAATAATGTGACTATCCTTGATCGACATGTACTTTAACAACCTTTCCTGAAAGTATAACCATTATTTGAATTTTCCTAAGAATTGGCAAGGAATAATATGCCTGATAATTTTTAAGAGCGTTTGTGCTGGCAATAGCTTGTGAAACTGAATTTTAGAGTTAGGGTGGTGATTACAGGAAAACACAGACTTAGGTAAGTTGCTGTTGTTTAAGTCAGGGGTGTGTAACATGAACTGTTTCAAGCCTATGTCCAGAGGAAGTGCGCAGAGGAGACTGTGACAGTCAGTGGCTCCAGGAATCCAAGAGAATCTGTCCTGATAGTCTTAGGCAGAAGCTGACAACTTCATCCAGTTGCTGGCTTGTTCTGAAGGTCCTATGCCATCATTAAACTTTCATGGACCATCTGCTTCTAGAACTCCTTGGAGCACCTCAGTTTAAGATCTCTAATTTTCCCACTTTAGTCATTTGAGAAGGGGTGATATCGTTTTGATTGGGAAACACAACTTTAAAAATGAACTTGCAATTTAATCATTATTACACGAGGCATGAGTACAGGATGTGGTGCTTACCAGAGAGGTCGGAACATCGACTCATCTACTTTTAGATCATTCAGGGGCCTAAGTAAATGATGGGTGCAGGAAAACAGCCTGTGTGAGTCCACGAGAGGACTGAGCATACAAGGTGTTCCTTCGCAGTATTCCGCCGCGTCAGCTGTGAAATATAGGAGCTGAGGGCCAGTGGAGGTATTTTTCAGACATGGGCCTGCCAATGCCCAGTTCAGAGAGAGAAGATACATAAATTCTGGAAGGGGAGTAAGGCAGGGCCCTGAAAGGTAAGGGTAGTATTTTAGGCCATGAGATTCCAAACGTGTCTGAGAGTTTAAATAATTTGAGTTTCAAGAATCTATTTGCTTATTCCACTTTGGCGGGGACTCTCAGGTAATAGGGACAGGGGATTTTCTGATAAATGGGGGAAGCTTTCACTAAATCGCAAATCGGTTTCCCAGAAAGTGATTCCCTCTGTCACTGCACAGTGATAGTCTAAGTATCAATGCTCGAACTGGCGGACACAGTGTATTATCAGTTTTAACCACAATGAGTTCTAAGGCTTTTCTTTTTTTAGATTTACTTATTTTGAGAGAAAGAGAGGGCGGGGCAAGGGAGAGAGAGAGAGACAGTCCCAAGCAGACTTCATGTTCAGCATGGAGCCTGACCCTGGGCTCCATCCTAGGACGCTGAGCTCACAGCCTGAGCCAAAATCAAGAGTTTCAACCAACTGAGCCACTCAGGTGCCCCAAGGCTTTCTTGAAAATGGATTTTTTCAATCTATCTAAGAAAATAAATATATTATGACTAGTCTATATCCCCAGCCCACAGAGGGAGGCAATTGTACGAAACCTATTTGAAAGTATTTGCTGAAAAGATCCCTTAAACTGTGATTCCTTACAATTTTTCCATGAATGTCTCTTTCTGTTCTATAAAAAGTCCTTTAGTCAGAAGAGCGTGTTTAGCGTGAAGGTCAGCTAAATAATTTCCTCTTCCTTTTTTCCTCTTTTTTTTTTCATTGTGGACCTCTACCCTTATGATGACAGGTTTTGGGGCTATTATTGAACATCAAGGAATTCTTATATTTTTGGGGCATTTTCACAGGGGTGCCAACGGAAGTTAAGAACACTGTTTCCATAGCCTTCTGAAGTCATGAGCTATTCCCAAAGCATATAGAGTATGAGTGTATATATTTAGAGTTTTTATTTTTAACATTTTAACACGCCCCAGGAAAGGTGATAGGTTCAGTCATTTGAGAGGATTTGCAATCTGGTAAAGGACTGATTCCACAAAGGAATCAGGAGTATTATAGCAGAATAAGCCTAGTGTTATCTCCTTTCATTTGAAAATAATACATAAACAATATTAAGTTAGAATTTTTTATGGAAACATCTGATGTATCTGTTAGGGGAGTGGGCACTTCTCAGATTTCAAAACCGTAATCACAACCACGAGCTTTCCATGTTGTGCAGCTCACACCCCCAGAGCAGAGTGTCATCTTCCATGGGCTATGCAATGAGAATGGTCATTTATCTTGGAAAAAATCAGTCTTGTGTTCTAAGGACTTTCTTTTTTCTAAAAGTTTTTTTTTTTTTAAATAATCTCCACACCCAATACAGGGCTCAAACCCACAGCCCGGAGATCAAGACTGGCAAAGTCCATTGACCGAGCCAGCCAGGCACCCCGGATGTCCTAAGGACTTTTACAAATCATTCTGCCTAGGTCTGGAGAGTCTTTTGTGTATAGGGCTTCTGGGAATATAACTTATTCTTTTTTCTATTTTGAATCATACATAATGTTGTTATATTAATATCTAGATCATTTATCATTTGACCAGGTGTAGGAGAGCTTTCAAATACTTCTAAAATTAGTCCATCTGCCGTACATTTTATAGGCTGTTCCTTTTGCAGGGTAGAGCTCTACTTATTAAATTTTATAGAGGTTGTACTTCAGGAAACCCTGTGTTTGTCTGATGATCCCAAAATAACAGTTACAGTTTGTGTCGTGTAGAGAGACAGACCTGTTAGAAATTTCCACTACTTGAGTGATTTTAGAATTCTAAGGGATCCAATTGTACTAATCATGGGTTTTATTTTCTATATGATACAATGTTTTGACATCTCTGGGGGCCTTCTTGCTGGAGAGATGCCGCCTCTCCAGGGCTAGCTGATTCCTGGAGACAGTAAACCACTTGTCAGGAAGCCTTTCATACGCAGAGCCCCAGTTCCAAGAACAGAACCCCAACCACCTCCTTTGTCTGACTCTCACACTCCAAGCCAGTATTATCCCTGCCCTGAATGGACCCAGCACCCATACTAGACAACTAAAGACAGCCCTCTAACCCCAAGCCAGCTGGAATTATTCAAATTAGCAAATCCTGAACTCCTTACTCTTCTTTGCCTTGCCTTTTCCATGGAAACTGCAGTAAAGGCTCTGGTCTATGCCTTCCCCTCTCCTCTCTGCCTCCTGGGTACCCCTGGTGCTTCCCACAGTGGCTTACATGACATGCCTGCCACACCCTTCAATGGGAACTGTAAGTAATATTAAACTTTTCCTTTAATGGCATTGACCTCTACATATCATCACTAAGTCATTTTTATGAATTAGGAACTAGGCACAAATCAGGGATGCTCTAAGTCATCGTTGATCATGTACATGGTAGGTATAGAAGCACTTATACCAACAGAAAGTCATGTTATTTTACACTTACATTTATATATGATTCAACATGAGGTTTTGGGAATACAGACATGGAATCTGGAGGTGCTGATGGTTTTTGGTTTTGGGTTTTTTTGGCTTAGAATGTTTGGAAAGATTTTGGAAAGTTGTCATTTGTTTCTTAGTGTGGGGCATGAGTCCTTCCAATAGTCCTTGTACTTATGTCTACAAGTATCCTGATTCATAGCCTCCTAATTCTTAAAGAGCAGAGGACCTTCTGATCTTGTTTTTCTTTTGGGATCCAGGTTTTTTTTTAATATAGAAGGCTGTACGTTTGTTTCCCAGCTTGCTTACTGTCTAGGGCTTTTTTATATCTTTGTTTTATCTTGTAAAAAGTTTTTATTAATTTCTTTGCGGGAGAGAGAGTACGAGTGGGAGGGAGGGGCAGAGGGAGAAGCAGACTCCCTGCTGAGCAGGGAGCGGGCCCCACCCTAGCACCCAGAGATCACGACCTAAGCTGAAATCAGATGCTTAACCAACTGAGCCACCCAGGAGCCCCCTTTTTTAATCTTTAAAAAAATTGTGGAAAAATATACATGCTATAAAATTTACCAGTTTAATCTCTTTGAGTGTCCAATTCTGTGTCAGTAGGTACATTTCCAGCATCGTAAGAACACAGGCAGGGGAGAAACGGATGGTCAGCTGATAAAGAGCGCAGTCAGGCAGGACAGGAAACTCCACTCTAGTTTGTAACTGTCTTCATGATTTACAAGAAGAACACAATCTTCGTAATAGCTAGACTTCCAGGAACCTATAGACTCAATTTCCTGGAACCTTAATGTCACGTTCACCTTCATAGGATAACAAACCCTGTCGAATCCGTCACTCCTCACAATCGCAATGCAGCTCTTCCTGCCTGTGAGTCCTGTCCCTGCACTATAATAAAAACACCTTTTTGCACCATAAACTGTCTCCAGAATTCTTTCTTGAATGTTGCGTTCGATGACCCCACATTACTGGCCCCTAGTCTACTTTCCCTCTCTATAAACGTGACTATTCGGTACACCTCATTAAGTCAAGTCATATAATATTTATCCTTTTGGCTTATTCCACTTCTCATGATGTTTTCAAGTTTTATCCATTTAGTAGCATGTGTCATAACTTCATTCCTTTTTGAGACTGAATCATATTCTGTTGAATGGATATACATTTTGTGTATCCCATTCACCTGTCGACGGACGTTTGGATGCTTCTGCCTTTTAGCTATGGTCGATAATGCTGGTGAACACTGGTGTGCAATTTTCTGTTTGAGTCCCGGATTTCAATTCTTTGGGACGTATAAGTAGAAGAGGACTTGCTGGATCTCATGATAATTCTGTTTAATTTTTCTTGAGGAACTGCCGTGCTGTCTTCCACAATGGCCGCACCATTTTGTATTTCTAGCAGCACTACACCAGGGCTCCAATTTCTCCATATCCACACCAACTCATATTTTCTATATTTTGGATAATGGCTATCCTAATAGGTCAGAAGTGGTATCTCACTGCAGTTTTGATTTCTATTTCCCTCATGGTTAGTGGTGCTGAATATCTTTTCATGTGTTTATTGGCTATTTGTATGTCTTCTTAGGAGAAATAGCCATTCAAGTCCTTTGCCCATTTTTGACTTGAGTTATTTGTCATATCATTGTTGAGTTTTAGGAGTTCTTATATATTCTGAAAACTAACGTATTATCAGATAATGATTTGCAAATAATTTCTAAGGCTTTTGGAAAAATATTATCTAAATGTTCAAAATCGTCTAAATGGGCAATCTCAAATTCCATTTTTAAGCAGCATTAATATTTGAACACATTTTATTTATTTATTTATTTATTTATTTATTTATTTTTATTTTTTAAAGATTTTATTTATTTATTTGACAGAGACAGCCAGCGCGAGAGGGAACACAAGCAGGGGGAGTGGGAGAGGAAGAAGCAGGCTCATAGCGGAGGAACCCGATGTGGGGCTCGATCCCAGAACGCCAGGATCACGCCCTGAGCCGAAGGCAGACGCTTAACTGCTGTGCCACCCAGGCATCCCTGAACACGTTTTTAAAGGAACACCTCTGTCTTGACTTCAGCTCTTTCTGTGCCCCAGAATATTGTTTGAAATATTTCTGAAGTCCATCTTAAAAAGATATTGATCTTTATTTTGTTTATAATTTTGTGTCTCTGCCCAGTCTGAGCGTAAGGGAAAGACTTCAGAACTAACCTTACATAATATGCTTCTTTTTTTAACATCATTTTTTTGAGATATATTTTTTAAATTTTATTTATTTATTTTTATTACATTATGTTAATCACCATACAGTACTTCATTAGTTTTTATTTTTGATATAGTGTTAACACCATTTTTTTTTATTTATGCACAGCTAGATTTTTTTTTTTTTTTACATTTTATCTAATAAAAGCAGTGAGTTTATTATAGAAACTTCTGGAAAAAGTTACCGAAAAAGAAGTAAAAATTTCCTAGAATGTTCTAGCCACAGATAGAAGTTTTAAATGCATTTATTTTACATAGTTGTAATCCTACTAACTACATAATTTTTTTGTTGTGGTAAAAAACACATTAAATTTACCATATTAACCGTTTTAAGGATACAGTGCGGTAGTATTAACTATACAAACATTTTTGTGCAACATATCTCTTAGAACTTTTTCATCTTGCAGAAGTGAAACTCTGTGTTCCTTGAAAAACAAATCCCCCTCTCCCTCCGTCCAGTACCTGGAAACCAGCATTGTAACTCTTGTTTCTAAGAGTTTGACTACTTTAGATACCTTATATAAGTGGAGTCATGCAGTATTTATACTTCTGTGACTGTCTCATTTCACTTAGCATACACCTTCAAGGTTCATCCATGTTGTAGCTTGGAGTAAAGAATTGCCTTCTATAAGGCTGAAAAATACTCCATTTTATGTATATACTACATTTTTTTTTAATCTTTCATCTGTTGATGGACATTTAGGTTACTTCGACTTCTTGGCTATTGTGGATAATGGCTGCAGTGAACATGAGTGTGACTTTTATTTTTTCTAGGATTCTAATAGTTATCTTAGACTGTTTGATGTTATTCCACAGATCTTAGATGCTTTCTTCTAATTTTTTCCACTCTTTTTTTTTCTGTTTGTGTTTCAGTGTGGGTAATTTCTGCTGACCTGTCATCAAATTCCCTGATTCCTTTCTCTTCTATAGTATGTCTACTGATGAGGCCACAGAAAGCATATTTTTGTCTCTTTACTAGTTTTCATTTCTTTTTTTTTTCTTTTTTAGATTAAATCATCTCCTGTCATTTCCCATTGTGCTTCTTCTAACCATTTTCCCATTTTCAGGGCCTAAGATGAAAGGAACTGGTTGGTGCAGAAATGGTCATCCAGGACAACAGTTATCTAACAAAATCCTGAATTCTGTCCCTGATTTGTCTGTCTTCCTGAAACAGGCAGAAATACTTTTTAAAGTCAAGAAAATAATTTTAAAGCCCTCAACTCCTCTCTTGACCAGGGTTTGTGTTCACCTTCTATAGATCTAGAAATTTTAAGGGGAAATTATTCAAAGTCAATTTTTTCCTGCTTCAAAGTAAAAACACACACAGAATCCTGAGAGAAATGTAGACTTTAAGAAGGTCATGTGGAGGAGCAGAAGGGATGGAAGTGGTGTGAGTGGGTGGTGAAGACATAGCTGGATATGGAGGGGTGTAGGGAGAACACTTTCAGAGGCCTTGAGTGGCAGGGAACGCTTCCTCTTGATTTTTCCTATAGAATCTTTGAGGGAGGCTCTCCTGGAGTCTTTATTTTTGTTGGGGCTTCAGCACCCAATCAGAGAACGCTGAGCATACTATGTTTCACATTTTGTCTCTTTTCTAGAGTTCCCCTTAAATGTCTCCTTTGTATATCAGAACACCTCCAGAAGGCCAATTCTGATTCTAAGTCTTCCGTAGTGAACTATTGCCAGTTACCAGGGTGGTCACGAGGCTCTCACATTTTGAGAGGTCATACAGGAAACAGGTGTTCTGTTGTGGCCTTGATGTAGACTAATTCATGACAAACACCAATGAGGTTCTGCTCTGTCAAAAGTCTGATGCTGTCTTAGGTCTTCGAAGAATACAGATTAGGAAGAAGCCGTATGACATACAAGCTATACAAGGGGGCAAACTGACCACAGAATATGTAGTTAGCAAAGTTGTCTTTCATGATTTGATAAGGTAAGGAATGTCATCACATATATGTGATAGTGGTGGGGATGGGGACAGAAGAGACCCGAACATTACTGACCCATCACCTTTGCACAGGTTGGTTGCCATTCTTGCAGACCTCCTACTATCAATCCACGGGGTTCACTTGAATGGAGGTTTATTTGCCTACACCTCCCTGTCTCCATGTGGATCATTCCCTTATATGTGCAATGGACATAATAGAGAACAAAATGGGAACACACAAGATAAGACTTGGTACAGAGAGAGCAACAAAAACTGAAAATGAAGCAAGCAGTAGGAAATAGGAAGATTAATAGTGACAATATTTATCAAATGTTGCACCCCCCCAAAAAACCCTTCAAATTCTTTTTTTCAAAGACCTATTTTTTAAACAAATCACAGAATAACCAAATACATTCGACAATGCCAACACGATGAGAAAGTCAAAACTGATACTATTGTTTAGAGAATCACGAGCAGTTTGAGGCCTGTCAGAGTGTGGGGATAAAGAGCACCCTCTTAGATCTCCCACTGTTGCAGGATTCTCGAAATGATACCAACTGAGGCTCATCAAAGAATTCTGGTGGAACCTCCAGTTGTCTGAGGAAGAGATAAAATTAATATCCATGCAACATCGGGATAGGCCGGTGACGGGTAGTAAGGAGGGCATGTATGGCATGGAGCACTGGGTGTTATACGCAAGTAATGAATCATGGAGCTTTACATCAAAAACTAGGGATGTACTGTACGGTGACTAACATAACATAATAAAAAATTATTATAAAAAAATATCCGTGCAATATCATATATATCTTATTTGCTTAAGCAAGAAAGGCAAATGTTTGTTAAACTCAATTTCTCCAGCTAGGATTGGCCAATTTTACCACTGGAGTGGTTAGGACATCTAGCTGTAACTAGATATGACTAGATGTGTCTGGATGTTTCTAGACATAGAGACGTAAAAGTGGAGCTATTGTTGAGTTGCTACATGATCTCAATTGAGTTTCTTACCCTCCTTGCCCATTAAATCCCAATTCACTCCAACCCCTCCACCAGCTAGATTATTTCAGGGTGAATCTATGAAATGCCTCCAAGTCACTCTTCCCAGATCACCCACTGATGGATCACTGGCTTGCTGAAATCTTTCCAGTGATTCTCAATCTCCGTGGAATAAATCTGCACGTCCAACCTCGACCTGGCATTCCAAATCCAACACGTTACCTTCTTTTCCATACTTATTTGTCACTGTTCCTCCCCAAACACCCCACACATCGGTCAGTGGCTTGCTGGTAAGTAACCTAAGTATCCCTTTAAACTTGATCATGTGTGTCCTTTTGCCCTTGTTCCTTCCTCCATCTGAAATGTTCAACACCTTCTGGTCACACTCTTCCTTCTGACTCAAATCAAAAGCTTTCTGTGGTTACTAATTTGACAGGGGCGTATAGTAACCATCCTAACCTCTGAGTTGTAAGTATAGCTCGGTGTCCTGGCAGCAAGTAAAACCCTGCCTTTCTTAATGACTGACTTGCCCTTGGGTGACGTGAGCTTACATCTTCATTGGTAAATTTGGAACAATATCATCCAACCTTTTGTCTTGTGCAGATTTATAGAGAAGATTCATAAAGTTAATGATTAAGAACGAATAATGTAGACCAAGAAAGACCATTATATGTATTCATCTCTCACTGCATTGTTTTGTGGTAAGTTGTGGGTACAGTATCCCTCACAGATTGTAATAACTCAGAAGAAAGACTGAGGTAGCAAGCATCCTCAAGTCACGTCACACAGCAGTGTCCTGGACGTGTAAATGCCTCGTAACAATCTACTGTATCAATAACTGAACCATAGAAGAATCTTAGGAAAATACCTGCATCGTATCCTGAATAGCACTTACGTTTTACATATGATATGTGCTAGGGATTTGTATGTTTAAAGGAAACTGAATTCCACATTATAGGTTACAATTTCCATAATCATTAGGAAGGATGACATCTATAGCTAAATCAGTGTGAACTGTGTCTATGCTTTAAAATGACCAAACACACAATAAACGTATTTTGATAGTGCTTCTTTGATTTCTGTCACCTTGTAACTTTTCACCTGGCTTTTGAGGTAATACAATGGAAGTGGACCAGGAACCTTTCTGTTCATTAACAAAAAACAACAAAAAACAAACCCAAACCAAAACAAAACACCCTCACGAAAAAACCCACAAAACTTCCCCCAAATTAAACTCAAAACTTCATTTCAATAACTACTTAATAGATCAGATTGTTTGCTTTGGGGCACACCCCTCCCTTTTGTCTGACTTGAGAATAAAATCTACGGGTCTTGGCTTCTGTAAATTCTTTGGAGAAAAATAGAAATCCAGATACTCTCTGCCTTTTGTGTCCCCACAGTCATAAGATCCTTCACGATCATCTCTGCGCTTCTCGGTCACAGGAAAGTGCCAGCCATGGCTGGACACACCTGGGTCCTCTTTTCCTGTACGTCATCGACAGTCAAACCTCTTGGACGTCTGATAGGATTAAAGATGACCTGCGTTTGCTCCTAATGTTTGAATGAATGAAGTACCAAAGCTGGCATTGCCTTTCAGGCTAATTTACATAAAGTCCTCTCATTGCATCCTTGAGGAAACTGAGGCAGGAGTGGCAAAGTGACTTTCCAGGTCACGTATCTCACCGGGGCAGAGTCAGGGCTGGGACCCCCCCATCTTCTCACATTCAACGTCCTGGGATGGGTTCCCGAGTGTGTATTTGTCCTAGCACACGGAGCAGCTTATGTGAAGATCCTCGTGGGCCGTCTCCTTTCAGTGTCACCCAGGTCGTAAGAAGGTCCCCTCTCTGTTCAGCCAGACAGGGCATGAAGTGCCCCAAGCCACATGAAGCCGCAGATACTCATGACCTGGGTTCGGCACTGTCTTTATTCTCACCCTCGTTGCCTGTACACAAGGCTGATGTTCTGGTTAGGTTAAGGAGATGTATCAATACACCTGTCTCCTTGGGTCATTATAAGTTCATGGTACTTTGCTACATTTAATGTGGGTTTGGAGTATTCTAGAGAACCAGGAGTGCTGAAATAAGGAGCATGCCTTCAATAAAAGCCGGTAGACTGGGCAAAGCATATTTTATCAACAAAGCAGAGAACAGATCTTTATGGCCCAATTGTGTATCGTGACAAGTAAAAATTTTTTTTCATGTCCTGGAAAAATTTTATTAAATACAAGGGAACTGTTCGTAGGCTGCTATTGCCCTGGTGAGGATAGAGATGGGGATTAAAAGCTTCTGTGAGGATCCTGGAACCAATCCTCTCACATTCAAGAAACCACTGTGGGGAGTCAACCGTGGGCAAAGCATTGTCATGGGGGTTGCTAGGGATCAGAGATGATCACAGACACTGTGCGCTTGAAGAGCCATAATTCATTATGTGTTTATGTAAGAATGCAAGAGAGACTTTGATAAATTCCAAGAGAATGGTAAAAAGTGATAGCCTAATGCAGAGAGGGGCAGCCAGCTTTCCACGGGGTCCTATAAAAGGAAAGAAAGAAGACCCTTTCTTCACATCTGATCTCAACAAATTTTACAGAAGAGGCTAACCACACCATGACCTTTCCTGAGACTCAAGTAAGGAAGAGAATTTCACCGGAGTGTTCCAGTGTCAAATAAGAAAGCTCATCACAGTTCTAGAAAGTCATCGCTTCACTTAAATACTCACTTCTCACCTGAAAATGGTGGTCCCAACGGGCATCTTATAAGAGACTGTGAATTAGAACACTTCGAGACAAATAAACACATCGAATCCTTAAAATTAGGGAGTATATTTGAATAGATTTAAGAGATTTAAAAATATATTTTTTAAAGATTTTATTTATTTATTTGAGAGAGAGAGAGCACGAGTTGGGGGTGGACAGAGGGAGAAGGAGAGGGACAAGCAGACTCCTCACCGAGCACAGAGCCTGACGCAGGACCCAGGGACCATGACCTGAACTGAAGTCAGATGCTTAACCAATGGAGCCATCCAGGCACCCGAAGATTTTTTTAATTTTAAGATTTTACATTTTAAGCTGGATTTTAAAAATGATGTCTTTGTTTTGGCTTCTTTCATCTTCAAGGATAATCCTCTCCCCAAGCTCCTGTGATGACCTCGGTCCCATTTCCATTACAGATGGCCCATCACATGAGATGCAAGGCCAGTGCTGCTACAAAATTTGGGCAAATGAAAGAAGGGCTGCCTGAAGAAGGGAGATGACATAAGGCAGCTTTAGCCTGAGAATTATTCTCTCTCTAGTTAACATCTACTTTTTGCTCTTTTAGACTCTGTTTGTACGCAAAGATTTTATCTTATTTTTATTTCCTTCACATCTAATGTGCCTCATATAAGACACAGCAGGTCTTCTCAGAAAGCTAGGTGCCCTGGGTGTTATACGCAAGTAATGAATCATGGAACTTTACATCAAAAACTAGGGATGTACTGTATGGTGACTAAAATAATATAATAAAAAATATTATTTAAAAAAAGAAAGCCAGATAAAAAGTAAAATAAATAAATAAGTGAATAAATAAATTAATAGAATATTCATGGTTTCCATTGAATAATAATGGTCCATTCAACGCTAAATGGTCCATTCAACCCATTGAAATTGTATTATAAGAATCCCTGACAATATGCAACTTGAGCTCTACTCAACGCTGCAACAGCTCTAACTGAGCTCACTGCAGATGCGGGCCACTGAGTAGCCAGTATTACCACTGATATACGTCCTGCCTTTTGGTAAAGAAGATGGCATAGAGTCCTGATATTTGAAGTCTCCAGATTCTTTTTAATTAAAGAAAAAGACACATGGCAGCAGAAAACAGGTATGAAATAGAGAAGGTTGGAGAGAAGTTTGGCTCTCTTTGCAAGAGCGACACAACAATGACGTGGGTAACTTGTGGGGGAAAATACATGATTTCCCCCCACTGAAGACAACAGCATAACCAGTCACAACAGGAGAGATACTATCAGGCATTCGAGAAAAATTTTTCTCCCTCAAACTGGGGAATTAAATGTCCAAGCTTCGTTAACACCAAGGGCAAGTTGACTCACTTCATCTTCATCCCCCTGATTAGACACCCCAGGTGCTCAACCAGATCCTATTTTATATCACTGTTTCATGTAAATTATGATGCCAGTGAGATGAAATTGGCCTCAGCAGAACCCATAAGAACCATCATTTTAGCACAGCACTAAAATTTACCCCCTGAAGTCGACTCTGAAAGGGTCTGTGTCTCGTGTTACCGTCCGCAGAAATGCATGCTGGACAGCGCAAGTGAGGAAATCAAACCGACATGATATGTCAAGTCAGTGAATTAGAGAAAAATCTGAGTCTAATGAAAATACTAACAAGATACAGCCACGAACAGCCGCTGACGAGCAACCCCAGTCACGCTCTTTGGGGTGCCACTTAGGTGACTGCATTGGCTTCGGAATAAAGGGCATTATGATAAAAGTGCTTAATGACTCCCAAAATATTAATTTATTCATAGAAATAAAGCTATCCGAAGAACAGCCTGCAATGTCTTTTTATGACTCTAGAATGTCTATAAAAGCCTACTATCAAGTAAATTAAAAAAAGATTATGTATTCAGACTTGAATTCACTTTCCACATACCTTCTGATTTCTGGTTGATATGGAAATTACTTAGACTGGATCTTAGAACTCTACTTCTTTTGAAGACAAGATTTTCTGTGTGGATGGAGGCAGAGCCACGCCAGTGTGCTGAGGGCATACTGCCAAGTGCTCATATGGGCACCAGAGTCCAATTAAACCTTGGACTTGGGAGGGGGTGCAGTCTGAGAGCAGGTGTGAGAAAGACGTTCTCCCCACCTCACCTGCACCTAATAGATATAATAAATCTTAATGGAAAAAGGTTCTGAAAACCCTGGATATGGAAAAATACCTATAATTCATTTATATAACATTAAATAGCAAATATGTATTTATCTGCTTACATTATTCCCTAATGAAAAGAAAATATTGGGAGAAAAAACAGTAAATCATATTCTTGTCCTGAGCTGTGGAGGGCAAAATAATCAACATTAGGTAAATTATAAAGGGAGAAATTGTGAATGGTTACTACAATTGTGTAACAAATACTCTCAAACCCAACAGTGTAAAGCAGACATGTACTATGCTGATAAGAGTCTGTGGGTCTGGAATTTAAATAGCGACAGACATCAGGGACAATGGGTCTCTGCTCCACAGTATCCAGGTTGGAAGACCCGACAGGATCTTGAGGATGAATTCACTCAAATTGCCTTCAACGGGTCAGGTGTCCCATGAGTAAATGACTGATAGGCACAGCATAAATGACAGGAGTAACGCCTAGAAGCAGGCCTCGTTACAGCAAAAATTAAATGGGTACCTTTTTTTTTAATATTTAGTTTTATTTAACTTCTTTTAGATTAACAGAGGCAGAGGGATAACACATTAGGAAAACCAACAAATGGAATTCCTCTATAGGAATTGAAAATTATAATAATGTATTTATCCATTGATTCAATGAGACAGACAGCTTCCAAGTCGGCAGATATGGAGAGCTTCCAAGAGAGAAGGGCAAGTATAGATTGAAGACAGGGACCTCCTTGATCAGGAATGTACCTCTACCCCCAGGACAATTCACGGCACCTAGGAGGCTTGTGATACACATTGTGTTCAATGTATTAATCAAGTGATTGATCAGTGGAAAATGCCGAAGTGCAGAGAACACAGCTCTGGGAATCAAGACGTGAGGTTGTGCGGGTGCAGTGCTGACACTACCCGGCTGTCTAACCTTGTGAATATATTGAACCTTCCGGGACTAATTCTTACAAGATGAAGATAGATTAGATGATCTCCACGGCCCTTTAGCTCTTACAAAGTGAAATTAATGAGGCAACTAAAAAACACGGCCCAGAGGTAAATGGAGCTATTTCCATCTTTGACAGGCACACAGTAGCCTCCTCTGCTCGGTCCCACAGAGGTTCAGTAAATGAGCAAGAGTCACCATAGCTCAGGAGCTGACCTCCAGCGGCTCGCACACAGGTCTTGTGTCCTCAAGCCAGAGAAAGGAAAGACAAACTTACCAACTGGGAGAAGAAGCTGCCTTCCCTCGTCCTCCCCTCTCTCCCCACTTGGGCTATCCTTGTCCTTCACTCCAGTGACAAAGCATGATGTGTTCATTGACGAGGGCTGAAGTAAGGGCCTTGGAACAACGGCTGTCTGAAAAAGAAAGCAGAATGTCATGGGCACTTGGAGGCAGAGGGCCCTGCCTAGCTGGTATGCTAGGGATCCCCAGAATTTTAGCTGAGGCTTTGCTTCCATTCACTTTCTTTGCTGAAAGCTGCAGGGAATGAGGTGCTGGTGGGTTGCCTTTGGTCTAGCATGTGTTTCTCTGTACATCTGCTAATTTTGGATTGTATCCTGGATATTATGACCGAGACATCATAACAACTATGAATTCTTGTATGATTCCCTCAAAAATGTTCATTTAGTTTTCTGTTTGGACTCAATTCAAATTCTCCACACTGTCTCCCTGAAAGTAGGCAGCAGCTGAAATCTTCATTCTGTTCTTTGAGCCTTAGCTGAGCTGAGCTCAGTCTACATGCAGAGCTCCATGGGAGTAGGTCAGGTGGCAGCCAGGGCTGTGGGCGGAGCTGACGCTCAGAATTTGCGGCTCCTCCACTGTGGTTTCTCAGCATTTCCGTCCTCTCTCTCCAGCTGCCATGTTCACTTTGGAGTCTGTCCTCCCGTTTCTCAAGCTCATAAGACCTTGTGTTTCTCTCTGAGTTTTAGACACGCAGCATGGCCCTGACTGAAGCCGGCCCTCACCTACCAGAGGTCAAAATGGAAGCTCAACCCGCAACCAGTCCCTTTCCCTTTATCTGAGTTTCTCTTTACTGGTACTGGGTCTTTAGAGAGCTCAGCCACTCACAAGTGGATGAAAGCTAAGAACTGAAGCAACCGGCTTTCCTACAACTAAGTATTCATGGTCTATATTTTTCTATCTCACAGATTTAAAAAAAAAACTTATCCCTTCATAGCAAGATGCTATTCACTCTCTCTCTTCACTCTCCCTGCCCCTCACTCACACCCCCTTAAGAAGGGGGCACTTGGAATTAAAGATTAACAGAAGCTGGCTAGATGCAAAGCAAAATACTTTCATCCAAATCAGGTCACTTTTGAGAATTAAGGAATGTTATTAAAAACTGTACCAAGATAGCCAAAGTCAAACGTCAATGTCTTGGGCAATCGTATTCATGAGGTTCATCTGTAGTTCTTCACTTCGTCTCCCCGGGCCGCCGTGACAAGGCGCCCCACAACTGAAATGTGTTGTCTCACAGTTCTGGAGAGGAGAAGTCTGAAACTGCAGTGGTGGCAGGACCATACTCCCTCTGAAAACTGGAGGGGATCCTCCTTTGTTCCCTCCTAGCTGTGGGTGGTTTTCTGGCAATCACAGGCATTCCTTGGCATGGAAACACATCACTCCAACCCTCCATGTGCACATGGCCTTCTCTGCGTGGCTCTGTCTACACTTGGACAACCTCGGATGCAATCGTACCACTTTTTGTCTCCTTTTTCCATCTTCAGTAGAAAACTGGTATGAATTCATGCAGTCAACATGTTTTGCTGATGTAAGGTATAGACAAAAGCAAAAACAAAAAAACCAGTTGAAGTCCGATTTTAAAACGCCCCACCTTCGAAAACAGTGATTCTCAGAGGCAGTTACGTTGCGAGTGATCACGCTGGTGCATCCTAATTGCAGGTCTACATAGACGCTGCACCCTCATATCGCCCAACGACGATAAATATGATCCCTGGTTATCTTTGACGCGTCACCAGAATATCATACAATTTAAACAAAGATGAGCTGTAGAAGTGAGAAATCTTATTTTCCTCGGTAAACATGCCACAGAATAGGGTAAAATGCTCAAGGAGTTTGCGTGAGTTGGATATTCCATTTTGGCATAACTAGTTTTTCATTTTTAGCAACTGAAGCTCATTCTCATCAGGTAAGAACAAAGGACTTTAACCTCTGCAAACTTAGAATTCTGGAGCAGTAACAGCATTAAAAAAAATGCCTCTCATTAGAATATTCATATGACCTAATTATTATTTCACTACCCATCAGTATTATGGCCTGGTTTTATCCTTCCATTCTAAGAGTTTCTCTTCTCAATCTAGTGAAAGATTATCTATGTACATTGTACTTATTTAGAACATTCAAACGTACCTCAAGGTCTGAATCTTCTTCACTATCTATGCTTGGAGCAATATTTTAACTGAGCAGTTTTACCAATTTATTTTATGGCAGACATCAGATCTAGGGTCACAAGCCCTTGCCCACAAGAGCAATCTGGATGGCAGAAAACTTTTCTTTGGTCAGTGTAGTGTGTTATTAAAGCATATCTGAATGCTTGGCCAGTGTGTGCGTGTGTGCGTGTGTGCGCGCGCGTGTGTGTGTGTGTGTGTGTGTGCTGGCCTCTTCACTCCTGTAGCTCCTTATATTCAGGAACTCACACATACAGGTTACCTGCCTGGCCCTGTGGACACTTACTTTAAACCTATGTTACAAACGTTGATTTAAACATCTTGAGAGAAAGATACTCAGAGCGAGGATTTTCTACAAATATACAAGTCCAATAAACTTGTTTTCAAGATACTTCTCAATGTTTGAAGCCTAGGTAGGGGCATATAGGTGCACAGAGCTTAGATCCGGGGTCAGGCGGCCTGACTCTGATCATTGTCACCACCCACCATGTGTATTTTGGACATTTAAAGGAACTAATAAAGTCTTGGATCCTTCGTCTGTAAAATCAGAAATTGTGACAACCTCATTACTGTGATTAAGTTGTGTGTGAAATGGCAGATGGTAATATTCCTTCAATATTATTAGTAATAATAAAAATAACAAAGTTATTGAATTGTCGACTAAAATATAAGATGAATGAAGATGACTAAGTCATTAAGAAGATGGAGATGTCCCAAGAGAGTTATGTTAATACAATTTACGTTTTTTATTTTGCTTGATTTCATTGCAAACATTATTGAGAAACTCTTCTTAAATAGTATTATTTTGACCAATGTTGATTTTCCTAGTAAAGAGTTGATGGGAATTATATCAGGTTTACAGTCTCAACTTATTGGCTTGTAGTACTAGTTAACTTTACAGTAGGTTTGTGTTTCATTTCTAGGTTCTTAAGGGTCAAACTTTCTAACTTCTGTTGGATAGGGAGCCATAGGAGGGAGCTATGATTTTCTTAAGAGCCTGGGTCCTGTCTGCTGTTTCCCTGGGACAGTCTTTCCCAGATTTGTCCAATATACCAGAGTGAATTAGGGTGGGCTCCTTGGATACATTCCTCACAAAGCTCCATGGATTTCTGAACTGAGGCCCCTATGATATTAAAAGTACATACAAATTGATCCTTTGACAATTTATTCTAGTATTTTTACGTGTGAATTTGTCTATGCATCGATTTTTTGAAGGTTTTCCATTCAGCCATTTTTTTTTCTTTTATAAAAGAGTATCTTTTTCCATGCTTTAGCAATCTCGTGGATCCTACATGCTTTTCCAAAAATAATTGCTGGAGACCCCACAACTATGTCTTTATAGCCACATTCTTGGCAACCTCACAAATAAAAGTTTGCTTGGGGCTCACAGATTTCTCAAGCATCATGTGAATGAAACCTTAATACACACATTTGAGATGATTTCCCAAGAGGGACCTTTTCCACTCTGCATATGGTCGACTTCACCTGTATCAAAATGATGTTTCAACTCAGAAACAAGCTACATGACCTCTGGGACTAGCCATATGACCTCCACACCATGGGGAAAGAAGATCAAAGAACAATTTGATTGTCATTTAATCTCACACACAAACTTTTCTACTTCTTGAAGCTCCGAAGTAAACAAGACAAATCACAGAATGTGGCTTTAATACTTGGCTCTAATAGTGTCAATTTAAGGTTGATACTTTTCAACAGTAATTTAGTTAAGTGGTTCTTAAAATCTGGTGCAGAACTAGTTAGAAGTGGAAACCATATGGCCGGTAAATTAGCTGTTACTTTTGGATTTGAGGGATGCTAAGTGCCAGCAGAGAGGGAAGTCTGGTGAGATGGGATACTGTCCTGGTCAGAAATAAATGCTCTAAGAAGTGGTGATACATTTGAGAAGATGAACAGAAATTTAAGCTTGCCCTGGCAAATACAGATGTGGGAAGGAGGGCAGGGGAGGCTTCTTTCATCAGATTTAAAGTTCTGGGACACAAGGAAAATAATTTAGGAAAATTATTCAAGGAGTAAAAGAACTCAACATTTATTTCGAGATGTGTAAATTTGCTTGTCCTCAATTTATGCTACTAAATTACTTTCTGGCAATTTGTGTATGGAATATGGAATATATATACATCATATAATCAGGCGCTTTTCTTGTCAACGTGAAACATAGCCAATGAATTCCAAAGATCATAAAAGGTTTTGAAAAGGATGTTTTAAACATAGAATAAATTGGTTGTATTTTAAGGTAACTACATGCAAAGCCATCGTGAGAAAGATGAGTTCATTCTCACAGTGGGACAGAAAAGAGGGAGAAGCCTTCACAGTGAGCCAAGTGGGAGAGAAGTGTTTCTTTCAAGATGCCACCTCCACCATTGTGGTGGGATGGACCATAGCTGCCATGGGACCCGATCGCATCAGGACTGCCATATGAAAGAAAGATTCTGTGTGTTACCCTAGATGGAGGCTCAGCTAATTTTCCTGATGCAAAACTAGTTAATGTGATCTGAGAATATCAACTACTCTAAGAATCCAAATTTGTTTCACATCGACAATGAACACCAAGACAAACAGATACAACAAAGGGAAAGTGAGCAAATTTTCCAGATAAAAAGAGTATAAATCCATTTTCCAAAGCATGACTTCAAACTAGCTATGCAGACCCCCGCAGGCATAGTTTTCTGATGGCTGAGGACTGTGGGTTAGTGAATTTATGCACATTTTGTTTTTTTGTAATAGTGGCACTTGGCCTGTTCTTTCTTTCCCCTACATTGGGGATGGTCCATGTAGGCTGAAGGAAGCATCCCTCAAAGGGAAGTGTGCACAGCTGGTTATCCATTTGGCAACTGGGAAAGAAGAGGCACCTGTTAAACAGAGTTTAAACTAGCTTAATATAAAATGAGAGCTTAATGCCTCCCAGAGCAGAAATAGCATCAGGCATCACTAAATCAGGGGTTCTGACATTGTCAGTGGGTCCCTCTGTCTCCCCATCTCTCCCTTCCCTGCTTTCTCGGTGGATATATACACACATATTCTGTACATTTCTCCCCTCCACACTACAATTCGCAAGCCACTTCTTTCTCAATTCACCCCTGCCATCTTCCTGCCCCCTCCAACCTACTCTTGCACCATGGTACTCAATGAACACAGAGAGAGGATGGAAACATTTCCCAGGGCTCACCACTGACCCTGTGAGCACTTCCACACACTAGTCAGCCCCCTTTTGAGGATTCCCTTCCAGATCACGGCTCCCTCTTCACCATAAATATTATGCATCTTAGCGTTAACTATGAAGTTAGTTAGTTATGAATTTTTAATTCATGTCCAGTGTCAATTATTAAGTAAAAATGAATATAAAACTGCATTCTAACCACAAAGGAAAATGTGAAAGATATTATGATTGCTTTACCCAGTATTTATTACCTCTCTTCTTCCAGTTCTAAGGAAAGTTTTATATCACTTGAACAGACATGTGTTCATCTAACGATCTCAGTTTTCCACATTCCCTTCTACCTAGTGGTGACCAGATGACATAATTCTGTCCAATAAGAAATAATCAGACTTTTTTGGGGGGTAGAGGGGACTTCTGGGAAAGCCACTATCTTCTCAGATAGAAAGGGTCAGACTTAGCCGGCACATTCTTTTGGCCCCTTCTCCGTTTCCTTTTTGCTGCTTGGAGTATGGATGTGATGCCTAGAGGTATCGCAGCCATTCTGTGAGCATGAGAATGAAAGTCATACATTAAGGATCACAGATCAGAAAGGTAGGAGGAACGTGGTTCCTAATTCAGTTTGGCGATACTCTTCTCATTCAGAATGTATACCTCTTCCCTTCTGTTGCCTGTGGAGAAAATGTATTTGGTTGAATCACTTCATTCAGTTTTGTATTACCTGCAGCTGAAGGGAATTCTGATACAATGTACAAAATAATCTGAGGAAAAGTGGAATTCCAGACATCTTAATTATCATCATGAAAGACAGCAGCCAAATATGTCCATAAGCACTTCTTAGAAGATAAATCAGGAAGGAACCACGGAGCTACATAGATACAGGGTGGTCACTACCTACTCAATTTTTCTTCAAACTCACCCTGATTGCTTTTAGCCTTTTATATTTCACACACACACACACACACACACACACACACACACACACTCATCTTATTAAAAAAATATTTAAATTCTATTAGCCGAGGTATAGAACATCACTGGTTTTGATATAATGTTCAATGATTCGTCAGTTCAGGGGCGCCTGGGTGGCACAGCGGTTAAGCGTCTGCCTTCGGCTCAGGGCGTGATCCCGGCGTTATGGGATCGAGCCCCACATCAGGCTCCTCCGCTATGAGCCTACTTCTTCCTCTCCCACTCCCCCTGCTTGTGTTCCCTCTCTCGCTGGCTGTCTCTATCTCTGTCGAATAAATAAATAAAATCTTTAAAAAAAAATGATTCATCAGTTCAGTATAACACCAGGTGCTCAGATATTCATCTTATTTTCTATTGATACAATGGTTTCAACATATTTCACTGGTCATTATAATTACAAGTTTGGTGAAAAAGATCTTAGAAGAAAACAGTCAACCTTTACCCCCATTCTCTTTTAGAGAAATCAAAGAAGAAAAGACATGCCCAAATCAGAACGAGCTAACATTCTCAGGAGTTATCTTTATTGTTACATGGCTAGACTGCATAATTTTCTCTCATTTTCTTAAACACAAATTGTAGAGATCAGTGAACATTGATAATCGAGGCATGAAATGGAAGCCATTTTTACCTGAATTATCCATTTCAGCAAATTACCATCTTGGACAGTAACTGCATGATTACAAAATTTCTTCCTCAATTTGATCTAGATAATCAGACTTCCTAAGAAGTCAGTATGAATTGATCTGTATGAATATAAACTGTTCTAAATGTTTAATATCTTAACTCATAAACCAAATATTTTATCAGTGTTTTATGTGCTACAATCACATAAGATCTAATCAGAGCGGCTTCGGTACTCAAATGAGGTAAGCAATTTTTTCCATTCTCAAAACAACGTGAATCAGGCATCAAAGAAATTTTTACCATGTGACCTTTTGTTTTTTTCTCATACCTGCCTCCTCTTCTCTCAGAATTGTGCGGGGGCTGAGGAGGCAACCTGTACAGCAGCAAAGTGGGGATTTTGTTTCTCTCCTTTTTGTCTTGGAATCCCAAACTCCAACTTGTTCATGAGAAATACATGCGAAATAACCTCAAGGGTTGAAGAAGACAAATAGGTAATGAACAACAGCAATGAAGTCTGTGTCGTACTTCGGAAATGCTGCCTGTGTTGAAGTGTCCCCCAAAAAAAGAATGTCATTCCTTACACGATTACAGTTGACTAAATATAAAGTTGGAGGTTTGCTTAATTATCTGACACAGACACAAAGAAAACAAACCATACAACAGTATTCCTGTTTGTAATATAGTGTCACAGGCAATATAAAATTTTATGACAGCATGAGCTCCATTGTTGTCAACTTGGGTGAGGAAAGTAAGCCCATGGTGGCAATCATTGCTTTGCCTCCCCGATACTCATTATTCCCTTCTTTCTTATTAACAGGAGTCTCTTGTCTGGAGTGAGGGATGTGTGTGACATGTTCCCAGCTAAAATACTCATGCATTCTTCCTGTGTGAGCCGGAGACACCCATCCAGACTGTCAGGCAGTCATGCCCAAAGGGAGCCACCAAAGCTCATGGGAAGAAAACTATTCCTTTGTGCTTTTCCTTGCCCAGAATGTGAACCGGCTGCTGTCCTGTCACCTGACGCTGGAAGCCACGTGCTGGAATGGAAAGTCAGAAGGACCCTGGGTCCCTGAGCAACTGGACTACACCACTGGACTTCGTATCACTTGAGGAAAGTACACCGTACTATGTTCACACCAATCTTAGGGGTATTTGGAACTCCCCGCAGTGACAGCTTGCTTCGGCCTACACTTCCTCAGCAATGAGGCAGGAATGGCTTCACTAAAATAAATCGTCTTAGGTGGATTGTAATCCCAAGTAAAAGCTGAGATTTCCACGTTGCTCCAGTTGTATTTTTTAATTGTATTGTTGGGTACAGGAAGGAGTCTCAGAGAAAGGCAGCTGCTGTGATTTCTGCTTCTTCGAGCTACTGCCTTCTTCCACACCCAGGAGGTGCTCAGTGAAGGCAGGTGGCCCCACCAAACCCCTTCTTCTCTAGAAGTCTCAGAAACCCCGTGGGTGGGCCCCTGCCTCAGGGGGTGATCTAGATAAAGCCTGTGTTTACTCATCATCTGGAGAGCAGTGAGCCCCAGGCTGGGCTCTTGGTTAGGTCAGGGCCTCGTATGGCTGAGCAGGATAGAGCCACAGACTGTGTGGGAAGATGGCACCTAGGCACCCAGAAGGGATGTGAGGGAATCCAGCTGGGAGGTGGTCAGCCACAGCTCCAGGTGAGACAAGGAAGCAGCCGTGAGACCTGTTATCCGTGAGGCTGAGGGATGGGGTTGGGGACCTAGTTTTTGATCTGTGACCAGTGCCCAGGCCTGGAATGCCAGGAACAAAGGGAAGGAGGTGGTCTGCAGAGAGCTGCCCTTCTGGCAACTAGTTAATAAAACACAGACAACAAGGGTCCAGTTACACACAGAGAGTGGATATTGTTAGATTCTGATCCAGGGTCCAGGGTCACAGCGGCACTGGGCATGCGAGGTCCTCAGGGCTGCGGGGCTGGAGGAGAAACAGAGTCTGAATGTGGGAAGAAGAACACAAAGGGTTTTCCCAGCCTGGAAGGTGAGGTCCCGGTGAGCAGCCAGGACTCTGGGAAATGCTGAAGGTGGAGCTGAGTGTGGGTGGGTGGGGACAGGTGGGCGTGTCTGTGAAAGGGAGGCCAAGATATGTCTGGGGTGGAAGGCCCTTGAAGAGGGTGCAAAGATGCTTCAACTCCCTGTGTAAAAGAGAGGATTCACGGAATTATTATCTTAAAAAGTTTGGAAAAGGAATGCTTTCTTTGTGGAATAACCACAGCCTAAACCTACCCTTCTTATTCTTTAGGGTGTGTAGAGTGATAGGCCAAAGTCAGGGTTTAGGAAGACTTCCCAGATGACTTTGAAGAGGCTGGGAGGGAGTGTGGAGGCAGGGAAGCTGGGGGGTCAGCCGCCTCTTCCAGGCAGGGGTGGAGAAAGCTGGGGTGAGGGCAGCTGTCTGACAAGAGCTCAAAACAATCCCTCGTTTGGTTCAGATTTCTGCGTAACATTGCTTTTTAGCACTTAGGTTATGTAATTGTAAAGAAAGAGTAAATGTTAGGTGGTCATGGGCATTGAGGGCTGATGAGACAGCCCTGCTGTTCATTTCTGCACCCTGCCCCCCACCATCCAATACTGTCCCCACCTGAGATCAGAAGAAGGAACAGAGGGACCCTCATCTACGTGACAGGTCTGCCCAAGTCGGAGAGACTGGAAGCACCTCACAGTTCACTATAAAGTAAGACCACAGTCTCCTTGAGTTGAGTACTGACTAAAATCAGTAACTCTGAGCTTCACTGAGAAGCAAGAGCGTGTCTGTCCTAGAACGAACCAGTAACAGACTTAGTCTGAGTTAGACCAATTCTACCTAGCCCAAAAGCTCGGTCTATGATGATGCTAATATTTTTTTAGTGACAATATTGTGATTTTCTACTATATGCTGAGCTAATTTTATTTATCTATATATACGTTTGTAGACTTAAAACAGTGTATATTTCATTGGTAAACAAAATATTCAAAAGATTCATATCAATTTTCAGAGTGTTTACAAAACAAGAAGTTGACACAAAAATAAGGAAATGAATGAAGTATAAAATGTGAACACCCAAATATACAAAGTGGCGATAGCTATGTGGAAAAAGAATCAAGTCTTACAAGGATTCAAAAAAAAAAAAGAAAAGAAAAAAAAGAAGACCATTTTCTCACACACCATGTTGGTCAAGACAATAGAGACTGAAAATATCCTGACATCAGCTTTAGCCCCTTTGAACACTTCTAGAATTATAAACGATTACAACATTGTCAGAGATAATTGGCAAACTATTTTAAAAGCCTTAAAAATGTGCTTGGCATTTACCCCATCTCTGAAGCATAGCAGAATTCCAAGAGGAGTAGGCAGTGAAACAGGAAGATATTTACTCCCATCTCAATGGCGCTCCTCGCTGGGTTTCTGGCTCCGACAGCTGCGAAGAACATGGTGCCACTGGGAAAGAAGGATCAAGTTTGGGGTGGAAGGAAATGTGATGTACTCACTGGGTACAGCTACATCAAGCTAGCAGGGCCTCACATATGGTATTTTGAACTGTGTGTTGGAAGAAAAGAGAAATATGAGTGATTGGGGAGTAGTGGTGAAGAAATGGAGGGAACAAACATTGGCACGTTTTTGGTGGGAAATGAGAAGTAGTAATGGGAGGAATATAAGAAAGCCAAGGGTTATTTTTTTAAGGATAGGACACTCTTAAACATTTTACATGCTGATGAAGAGACAAAGAAGGCAAGGTTGAATACAGAGCAGAAAGAAGATACTTGCTGGATCAAGGCTGCTGAGCACTGAAGAGGTGGCATAGATGAGTCTGCAGGATGGCTACATGGGGAGGAACTTGACTTAGGCCAGGAGCACCTGCTCCCATTCGACAGTAGAAAGAAATGGTGTATAAAATAAAAGCAACTCTGTATTGAATTGATGATATCTGACATAGATCCAGTAATGGCTAAATTCCCAGTGATGGTAGAAAGAAGAGCCTCTGTAGAAATGGATGTAGAGTCTGAGGAGAAGGAAAAACACCCCAAATAATCCAGAGAATGGAAAAGTGAGTTTGTTATAGTATAGAGATTCAAATGGCCTGGAAGGGAATAAAATCTCATTTTATTCTGGGATGTTTATTTAATTTAATTTATTTATTTAGAGAGGGGGGAGGGGCAGAGGGAAAGGGAGAGAGAATCTTAAGCAGGCCTCACGCCCAGTGCAGAGCCTGATGTGGGGCTCGACGCAGGGCTTGATCTCACAACCTCGAGGTCATGACCTGAGCCAAAATCAAGGGTCAGATGCTTAACCACCCAGGTGCCCCGATGTTTGTTTTATTTATTTTATTTATTTTTTCTTTTTTTGGTATTTGTTTTTCATCTGTTTTCAATTTTTAAAAAATGTTTATGTTCAGTTAGCCAACATCATTAGTTTTTGATGTTTATTGTAATCTAAAGATATCTTCTGCTAAATATTTGCCTTCTTTGCTGTAAAATGCACCATTTATTTAAATTCACAATTTTAGCAATGATTTTGAAAGAATATAGAAAAACTGTCCTCTGAATATAATATGGCCTCTGTATCCACCACATACTATTTTTGTAAGAATCTAATAGAGTTAGATTTCTGTCCTGACGCGTAAAGCCCAGGGGTTTCATAAGACAGACACATACGAGACCAAAAAAATGAGCAAAAGAACAAAGTCATGATGATATAATTCAACCCTTACCTTTGATTTGGAGGAAAAGCTTTCAGTCATTTCTATTTCACATTCTTCCGTATTTATAAAGGGCAGAGAGAAAGATGTTTAAAAGAATAAGGAAAAAGCTAACTTTAGAAAAGCATTACTCATACTTTTATGAGCACGTATTCTCTATTTTATGTCTTACTAGAAATAATCTCAGTGGTTGATTTCTGATCTTTTAATTTAGTTGCTGATGAATTGGAAACTCATTTCAACTGTCTTATACTGTGGATATCGTTCCTGGGGAAGTGAATTTATAAGTGAATGATGCTACTATTGTTATAAATATGAGTCACACTCTTCTCATTTATAAATTGAATTCTGAAGCATTTTACT
This sequence comes from Ursus arctos, assembly GCF_023065955.2. Classification (NCBI taxonomy): domain Eukaryota; kingdom Metazoa; phylum Chordata; class Mammalia; order Carnivora; family Ursidae; genus Ursus; species Ursus arctos. The sequence continues at coordinate 6,928,984 of NW_026622819.1, read as the reverse complement.
TAACATACCCAGAGTACTCTAACTTGACTGCCTTATAAACCCAGCACTAGGCCAGTCACGTGGGGGGTCTCCGCTATAAGGCTCACACGCACCGCGATCCTCTGCAGGTCCTGCTGCTTCCTGTTCACCCCCTCCCTCCTTCCCTCAGCACCACAGGAAAGATAAAATTCAGCATGGGGAAAACACAAGCAAACTTGCAGGCTGGAGTTTAACAAAAGGAGAGATTTCGGTGCAGCAGGGTTTCCAGCCTGGTACAAATACCGTGCCTTTTGGAAAAGGACACTAGATATTACTCTGGCAACCAAGGGTCTCAAATTTTCATTAGCTGCTCATTTTCAAAGACATCTTTTTTGTTTTTTTAAACTGGAGTATACCATATGTACAGAAATCACAAGTATTCAGTTTAATGAATTGTCACAAAGTGAACACAGCTGTGTAAACATCCCCCACATCCAGACAAAGCGCATTGCGGCACCCCAGGGACCACCCTCTGCCCTCCCTAGCGCTGACGCCTTTTCTCTTCCCAGAGTTGGAAAACACGACCTTCACCTCCCATACCATAGCGAAGCTTTGATGATTTTTGAAACTTTTATAAGGAAAATGGTAAAGGATGTGTTCTCCTGTGCTTTGCCTATGTGCGAATGAGACTCATTCATGTTGGTTTATGTCCATTCTTCGCTGTATAGTTTTCCAACTGTATGAATAAATAAACTATACTTTGTTTAGACCTTCTACTGTTGATGACCACTTGGGTTGTTTTCAGGTGTTGGTTTGTTTTCTCCTTTTACAAATAATATTGCTAGAACAGTCTTACACGCATCTCTTGGTGCCCCTGTGCACACAGGGCTGATGGGTATAAATCTAAGTTGTAAGCTTGTCAGGTGATGGTACATGCATCTATCATCAAGTTTTTCTCTAATCAATAGAGAGAGCAGGCTTCTCAGCCTCAGCACAATTACCATTTGGGCTTAATTTTGTTGTCGTTGTTTTAGGGGACTATTATTTGCAATGTAGAAGGTTTAGCAGGATCCTTGGCCTCTACCCAGTAGATAGCAGAAGCAACCACACTCCTTCCAACAGGGTCAGCCTCAGATGTCTACAGAAATTTGTATCTTCTGGGAGGCAAAAATCATCCCTGGTCGAGAACCACTACTCTAGAGTTTGCAACATGAATCTGTGATTTCGACTTTTACTATGTCAAGGAACTTAGAACAATTTCCTCCCATTTACCTTCCTTTTCTCTTTTGTGCTATTGTTGCAACATATTTCAATACTCTAGATATTTAAAACTCAATAAAACACTGTCATGGTTTTAGAAAATTAATATTTATTTAGAATTTTTCCCACGTATTTATTCTTTCTGTTGCTCTATTCTTACTGGTGTCTCTGTGATACATAGATCTTCAGGGTAATTTTATTTAGTATGCAGCTTACAAATTCTACCCGTTTTTGTTTGTCTAAAAATTTCTTTATTTTGCCTTTTAAAAAGGAATGGTCTTTTGGGTGGATGTGGAGTTCTGGTTTGGCATTTATTTGATTTCAGCAAGTTGAAGATTATATTTTCCAGTCGTCTGGCTTGCATTGTTTCTGTTGACAAGTCTTCTGTGAGACTTTTTGTCCTCATTGAAGGTTTTATGTATTTTTTTCCACTGGCAGCTCTTGCAATTTTCTATTTGTCTTAAATTTTTAAAACTTTCATGTCAGTGTGTGTGTTTCCTCCATAATTGTTTTCTTAGTATGTATTTTACATTGTGAATCTGTAGTTTGATTGTTCTCATCAGATTTTGAAAGTTCCTGTCATTTCTGTCTTTCTAGCATTGCCTTTTCCCCATTATCTTTCTTTGTTACTTTCTGAGACTCTAATTAAATATGTGTTAGGGGTTTTCTATTTATTAGGTACCGTGTATCTCTTACACTCTTAACTTTGTTTACCTCATTTTTAAAATTATTTTTTACCTGTCTTCCAGCATAATAACTCTCTTTTCAGCTCTCAATATCCTGTTGTCAAATCAATCTATTATGCTCTTAATTATATTTATAGTATTTTTAATTTTCAATTTTTCATTTGATTCATTTTTATGGTTTCAATTTCTCTGTTGATAATGTCCATTTCTGTCATCCAATTTCTTGATCATATTAGTATGTATATGTATATAATTTAAAGTTTGTGTCTGATAACTTTAATATCAATATTTGGATTTTCCATGAGTCTCTGTTTTTCTTTCTCTTTTTTCTTCTGTCATTTGGTCTTATCTCCTGGTATGTTAAGTAACTTTTAATCTAATGCCAGTTGTATTTTAAGACATAAAGATAATTTGCTATCATCCTTAGAGAGGATCTATTTTTATTTCTGATAGGACAATAACTCATCACTAAGCACCAGTTTCCCCTGGAGACATATGTGAATTAAAATTTAGAGCCCAGTGGCTCGGAAGCCAATCATAAATTAAATCTGACCAGGTTGTTTCTCATAGTCCATAGTCTCTCATGTTTCAAAAAAAAAAAAAAATAAATCTGACCAGGGATTGACTGATTAGAGGTTGGGCTTTATTATCTTGACATTTGGTCCATTTCTGTTTGTTCTTAACTCATGTATGTAGCCCTTCAGTATTCCCACTGAATGCCTGGGCTAATTGCCAGGCATTGTCTTCTGTGCTGGGACCATGAACTCCATTCTTAATCTCCTAATGCAATGAGACTTCTGGAAGCTCTGCTCAGCTTCTTCACCTCTCACATTTAGTTACCTGATTGGCTTCAGAACCAGTGTAAACTAACCTTTTAGTTCACAAATGGCTGAAGGGGAAAATAGTGCTTTATAGTGAATTCAATTCTCTGTACTTTGTCTCTGGGATCTTGGCTTATATTGTCTTGGTAGTTCTGCAAAGCCTTCAAACAGGCATTTCCTTATCTTTTGTCATTGTTTCCAGTTGTTCTTGGTGGAAGGGTTGGATTGCAACAAGCTCATCTATAATTATCAGAAGAGTTAAAGTCCACTGATGACTGTTGGAAACAGCCAAGTCAACACAAAGTGAAAATAGGCACTAATATAATTTACATAAATTTGTGATTGTCATGTACCTTTATCCCTTAATCCAACAGAATTTACATGAATCCTCTGCCCCAAAGCACTGTGAGCCAATGGGGCTAAGGGGTGGTGAGGCAGCTCATGTTACTGTGGAAAGAGAGCAGAACTGGGAGTCAGACATCTAGGCTTGAATCTGTCTCTGCCTCTTCCAAGCTTCTAAGCCCTTTAGGAGATCACACAAATTTTCTGTCTGATCTTTCTCATCTGTGAACCAGAGCCAGTAACGACTCTACCTTCTTCATAGTGTTGCGGGGTGGATAAAGAAAAATGAGAGACTGGTGAGGTCTATACCATCCTTCTAGAATTATACATGGGTTATTTTGTATCTTTAGTAGAAGACAAACCACACACAGTATCCCCTTATAATTGTGCTATTCAGCAGAGAAAATAAAACCATGAGAAGAAACAAAATCAGATTTATTTTGGGGGGTAATTTCATATTATCTATAGAACCAAGGCTCCTCAACATACTCTGTTTTACCTCCAGTATTTGAAGTTACCTGAATTTAAAGGGTCCAGAGGGAAGATAAATACGCTTGGCATCATTGAGCCTAAACAGAGTGGCTTAAAATTTGCTTGGTTCCAACCAATCTGAAAACATGGAAGAGAAGCTGAGATAATTCATTCTCTAGTTCTTCCTTTCTCAAGAGTGCCCCTCAGGGTGGGCTAAGCATCCCAACAAAGTCAGCCTTGGGAATTTGGAAGCCTTATTCCTTTCACCTTAGGGGGGTTTCATGAAATTCCTGGTAAGAAGGAAAACCATGAATCTCCACGGAATTTATTGATTCTTAATTATTTGCTGTTTCGGCCACAATTTGAGATCTTAAGACACATGAAACTGATCAGAAACTTGCCTAGTGCTGCTGCTAGTATCAATACATGCATATGAACTGGCTGTCGGGCAGCGTCTTTGGTGGTAGCACGTAGCAGTAGCAGTGCTCCTATTACTGATGTCATAGAGCAAACTATAAGTTATTTTTATGGGCGCCTGGGTGAATGCAAGATACATTACAGCAAGAATCAATCACAGGATAAGTTGAAAAGGAAGGAGTATATGGAAACATTTACTAGGAGAAGATCACCAAGAGGACAAGGAATTACAGATGGCTTAAGCACCTCCTATAAGAGAATAGGATCCTTCCACCCTGTCCAGCTCCCTGGAAGGGAGTACCATGAGCACAGATAAAGCTGGAGGAGGGATTATTGGGTTTCTGTTAATAATGCAGAGGAGATAACAAGCTTAAATGTGGTGATGACTAAAACCTGAAGACATTTATCGCAGACTTTGCTCGCTGGCCAATTTACTTTAAAATCCTGCATGATTTATGCATATAATTTATGCATCTATAGAGGAAAGTTCTCTTTCCTCACTCCATTCCTTGGCAAACTAATCATAATGCTATTATTAGTGTATCAAGATTACATAGAAATATCATCCTACAAAACCCTTATTTTCAAAATGGTTATGAAAACCTGCCATTTCTTGTAATGTTTTTCCCCTAAAAGTGAATAATTAACAAAAGAAAATAAGATAAAAATACAAATAGAGGTGTGGGTAATATAACTATGGGATATTTAACATATTGGAAGACAACATGTGAACCCCTCTACAAAATAAATGTAGGGAAACTAGAAAAATAGAAGTGGCCATTGAAAATGTATGAAAATCCTGCTGAAGTGTAAATTACAAAACCTTATAAACTAAAAATTATTACTATAGAGTTATGCTGACAGTAATTCATGTTTGAATCAATGAAATGATAATATTGAGTACAATAATTACCAATAACCTCTCTTAGCATCACCCAATACTTTGCTTGTATTTGTTTTTGAAAAATTGTCGGAATTTTGTTATTTTTTCCTATGAGGAAAATGGAGAGTTATCCAATCATTTCAAATATATTTGCAAATGATTGCCAAAGGCATTAGTCCAGCAGAATCTTTTCTTTGCAAAGATTCATGTTATTTCCTCTTGCTTATTCCTTATTTTCTTTTTCCCTCATTATAGGGAGGTGACCCGTGCCGCCTGGCTGTTATTTAAGCAAACCAACCTGGCCATTCTACCTTGAAATTAATCTCTACTCCACCTACTTCCTTCCCTTTCTCTGGGTCCAGTCTTTCCTCCTCACATCTCTGTGGCCAGAATGCTATTCATCCCCCTCCCTCCCAGCAGTGAGATGCTGTTCTCCCTCCTCCCCTCCCAACAGTGAGATGCTGTCCTCCCTTCTCCCCTCCCAGCAGTGAGATGCTGTCCTCCCTCTCTCTCACACTGGTATCCAGGAAGCCGTCCTCACTGATCCACCTTTACCCACATGCTCCCCTCCTGTGACCTCTGCGCAGAGCAGCTGAGTGACTTTGCCACCCTGTGACTGGATCCTGCCATTCCCCTATTGTGAGCCCTTCATGGATTCCCATTGCAAGTGTGCTAAAATAAATAATCCCTCAAGGCCACGGATGAATGGGCCCAGCCCTCTCACTGCCCCCAAACTCTTGACACTCCCTCTTCTGTTGTTCCCTCTACCTATATTGCCCCTGCCTGCCCCCACCTGCTTCCCTTCCATGCATCCTGCCCATCTCGGGGTAAACATCATCCTGGCTGAGACTCCCTGAGCCTGGCTATTCCTTTTCATAACTGCCTAGAGTTTTCATTTATAAGACTTATCACAATGTACAGCTAAAAATTTGTTTCTTTTCTTGTTTGGTCAATGACCGAGGGTTCTCTGAAGGCAGGGTAATGTTCTTTTTGTTTATACAGGTGGCCGTCCTGCCTGTCCCCCAGTCCAGAGTAGAGTCTGCTAAACAGTGGGTTGACAGAACACACGACAGAATGCATATCAGTGATGATATCCCAGATTCCTCAAGAGAACCCATAGAAAATTATGAAAAGTCAAAGTATTTTTACAGTTTGCTGCCTACTTTTCATTTACATTAAAATTTCTCTTTGATTCTCAGAATAAAATCAATATCTTTCATGTGCATACATGTGTGTGTATTTAAAAGTGCTTTCGTTCATTGCATCTTACAAATATCTGTGGGAAAAGAAATGGACAATTATGCCCATTTCATTGATGTGTTGTGGGTCCATGTGCAGGAATTTTCTTTACCGCAATGACCTGCAAGTGAGTAAATACTGCTGATTGTTTAGTTCATTCTTTGCCTCCAACATCAATACCATATTCTCAGTGCCTGAATACAGGAGGAAGTGGGGTCACCCACGAAGCCTCCACAATGTCTGAGAGCCTAGAAGTCTACAACATTCAAAAAACAGAAAAAAAAAAAAAGGAAAAGAAAAAGAGTGGTTGCTCTGCTGGGCACTCTGAATACTGTATTATGTTTCGTTCCCTCACCAATGCAAAGAAGCAAGTAATCTCCTCCTTTTAGAGATGAGAAGAACCAAGTCAGAGGAATGACTGACATTGCCTATAGTCATGCGTGTTAGGGTTAGAACGGGAAGACGGGTGTCCATGACTTAGTCCAAAGCCAATACTTACTCCTTTTTTTTAAAAAAAAAATTAATACTGTATTTTATTTATCTGTTTATTTATTCATATGTAATACATCCAAAATATTGTCATTTCAACATGGAATCAGTATAAAAAATTATATGAGCTATTTTATACTCTTCTTTCATATTTGGTCTTTACATCTCATGTGTATTTTATGCTTTTGTGCACATTTCTTTTTGAACTAGGACATTTCAAGTGTTCAATAGCTACATATGCATGGCGACTTCCTTACAGGACAGTGTGGGTCTGTTGTGCAAGAGAATTCATACAAACTTCTAAACTGTTATAAGCAACATAATGTCAGGCCTATGATAGTAAGCTTTTCATGCATATAAATCATTGAGTTGAACCAAATGCGTTCATAGTGAATCAAAGAATGATTACAAAAAACACTTGATTTCCACATGTCCTGTAGCTATGCCCCTAGATTTTTTTAGCGGTTCTTACTGGTTTATCTGTATATTAATGAAGATAACATATTTTACTTGAGAGAGAATGATCGGTTTTGATACGCAGTAAAACAAGCTTGAATTAGGCAATCAGATCACATCTTTGGTTGACTTGTTTTTATCTTTTTATATATATGCAATGTCTGGCCTTCAAAGAACTGCTGACCTTGCAGGGACCGGACAAAATGTAATAATCTGATAAGTTAACAAATTCAGAAAACGCTTCCATAAATATTATTGCTTTTTTAATGTTTTAAGAGTATATATTTGTTACTGGTTTCTTCTGTTGTTATATTGAATTTGCATCAAAAGAGTGAAATGACTCTTTACTCCAATATTTTCCCATATTAATCAAAAAAGCAATATCGCTGGTTGCAATGTCTTGTCGTTTGGTATGGCGCCTTTAAATACCAATGACATGGCTATCAGGAGATCATCTGATGATATACCACTTTATTGGGAAAATTTTCTCAATCAATCCAGTTCAGGAATAGTTCTAGGTGTCAAGTATCAGAGGGGCATGTCCGTTTATAACAATGGCACGTGTGATAACAATTCTGTAACAAAGGACTCACACAGGGCGGTGATGGATCAGAAGCTGGGGCACTCATTCGGGCTGTAAGCCAGGCTCCTGATGAACTCATACAGCTGCTGCATTTTAACTGCAGGGGGGAGGGGGGAGGGCAGGAGCTGGGGAGGGAGACAGCCAGGCAGAGGATTCACCAAGTCTGTTCAGACCATGGGGGTGCTGGGAACTTAGGCTGGAAGAGAGATGGGCACCAGATTACAGGGAGCCTGGCGTGTCCTGTGGAAGGTGCCAAACATTCAAGTTTGAGAACCACAACTGTAAGAAAATGCCTCTGCTTTGGTCCACTCCAGCCACTGAAATGCCACTGAGAGAAAGCACTGATTACGTTTCTCTCTGTTTCAGGTGCTCTTGTCAGAACATTGCATTTCATTGTCCTACATCCCCGTGAATTAAGTACTGCTGTTTTCCTGACATGAAGGGAGGGAACTGGCAGTTGGTACAACTTGTCCAAGTCACAGAAGGGTTAATGGCAGAGCCAGGACGCCAGCCAGTGTAGATACCTCTTATCCCAACATTCATGCTTTCGTCTGCCAGGACACCTAAGTCCCTGGTCAGTGTGGTTCCCTCAGGCTGGACTGAAGTCACATTACATGGTAAGAACCAGTTTCTCTCAGGCAAAGTTTACACTGCACTGGGCAATCGTATTCACCTTGAAATGGCTCCATATAAAAAAGAAGCTATTGGTTATGATGGAATTCTATTCCCTCCTCACTATGATGCTGGTGAGAACCCTTAGCCAAATTGAATTAAAAAATTGTCTCTATTCTGGTCGTCTGACTGGGGTTTGGTTTCCACGGACCCTCTTCTGTTTCCGCTGTGAGAGTATGTTACCCAAATTTTGGATTTCCAAATTTTGGAAATCCAATGTTTGGATTTCAAGCCCACTTCATACTCCTAAAAAGTTAATGGATCCTCCCAATCAGCTTTTGTTAATGAGCCTGGTATCTACTGATAGTTGCCAGGTTATGAATGTAGCACAAATAATCACATTTGTTAATATAACTATCAATCTTCTAAGAATGTTTTTTAAACATTGGGAAATGATCAAGTTCACGATGGCAGACACAAAGTTTTCCAAAATTCTAATTTTCACTTGAAAGCTCAAATTCTATCCTTGGAAACAAATATTGTCAGCTGTTTCTTTTGGAGCAAATGTCTCATTTTATTTATTTTAAAGAAAATATCTGCCAAATATCTATGTTTGAATAGCCATAGTTGGTCTGTCAGTTATTTCTTCAAATATAAAAGGTGTTCTGTGGAAAAAATAGCTACCATGTAATTGAGTTTGTAATTAAAATAATAACACAAGTGATTTTTCTTGAGATAACCATTGCATTTCTCATTTTAACACCCAAAACATTTTTAAAGAAGATATATACTAAAGGGCTGAGATTTGGTAATATTAATAATTTTGACTTCTTCATTTAGGACATTCTTGAGTATAACCTTCTACATTCAGTGGGACCGTGCAGCAGGGAGAAATACACTATCCGCTAGCACGGTCGCCCGCCCTGCTCTGATGTGCGTGTGTGCTTTCACATCCTCAGTGAAAATCCCAACACATTTTTTTCTGAGATAACCTATGAGGTTAAAAAAGTCATGCAATACTTTGAATATCTTAGCGCCATGTAAGTTGCATGTCGAGAATTTGCGTACTAGGGAATCCCGCAGTAGAGAGTTCCCTTCGAGTTCTCTTAACGCACGCACACAAAGAACTGTATTCCGTTTAACTGTCTCCCCAGACAAGCCCTATCTGCCATACCCAGAAACGTCATATGACCTAAACTCCTCAGCTTCTGCTTCAATGAGTCAATGACCCAACTGAACATAGGGTATCATAAGAGCAAGATGGAATCACGTGTTTGATCTAAACTTGACATTTGCTGGGGTGCAGTCGAGGGAGTCCTCAACTTTATTTTATGATCTATTTTTATTCAATTTGCTCTCCTCCTGAGTGCATTTTCTGCTAATTCATTATACCACACTAGTGCTCTGAACAACTGAAACTCTTTGGCAAATATATATATGAAACTCTCACTTTTCTTCCTAGATGGCAGGGAGTCATTTCTGATACCACCTCATTAAGCCAAGTCTCAGGTCCTCTGCTCCTCCTGTTGCTGACTTGTGCCTTTTTTTCATTGAGAAATCCTGAAGACGAAGGGCAACATCCATGCACAATCCTTAGCGCTGTGCCTGGTGTATGCTCAGCGTGTAATTTTTATGCACCGTTACTGCCTCTTTTTCGTGAAAATATAAAGATGGCTGCTCTCATCTCTCCATGGAGTCAGCAAAGCTTCGTGACTTCTACAGAACGGGTCTCATGTTTTGTGTGTCTTAGCTCTGCAGCCCTGGACATGTGTGTAGCTGTTCTTCCTGTTACCCGGTATCATGCAACGTAGATTAATATTTAAGTATATAAACTCCAATGTCATACATCTTGCTTTATTGTATTCAGAATTTATATGAAGCTATAAATGTCACCTCTGAAGAATCACAGTGTTCCAAAAATCTATTAAAACATTTATGGCATAATATCCAAATTGTCTAGTGTTTTTCTCCATTTATGAGAAGTGTTCTTCAATGTATGCAACTGAAAGGCATTTAAATCAAGAATTCAATTATAAATGTTTAATAGTAATAATATATGGATGAGACAATTGCTTGTCAGCTTGATTTGTAAACCATTCTGAGGCCCAGTTTCTAGCCACATCGAGACTTTGATTGCATCTCACTAAACCAGGACTCCTGAACTTGGCTAAGTTACAAATCATTATATTCTTGGGTTGAAAGACTTTCATTGCTGCCAACAAATGCATTCTATATAGAAGGTAATTTCAACTAGAAAATAGATTTTCCTATAATAGTGTCCTCTCGCAACATCCAGAATAAATTTAGTTGTTCTATGATAAATGTTGAAGTAAATTTTATTAAATTGGCCAATTTCCTGTCCCATTTTCCATAGTTTCAAATTCACTAAACGAATATTTCTTTTGTTCCTTTCCAACAATGAGAAAGAATCTCTCATGTAAAGGCATGCATGTATGCTGGCCAAGAAATGTATTGGCAGACACTAAGAGCCGACATACGGTGAAGAAGGGGGCATTTTACCAGGTGAGTGGTTTGACCGAGAAGCATTTCATCAAAACCCTTCCCTCTGATGGGCCACCTGTCAATTCATTCTGAGCCACAGGCGCTGGGCATCCTTCTGTTGCCTCCAAGCTACCGAGGAGAAGAATGATAAAGACCTTGACAGGAAGAAAGGAGGACATCCTTTGCCTGTCCCAACAAAAGATACTCTCCCCGATCCCATGTGCCAAGTTCTTCCAAAAGATCTAGTTTGAACCCAGCCAACCAGGAGTAGTGTACACTCTCTGTGTGACTGGGAAAAGCACTTATCTCTTCCAATTTCTTCTTTTCAGGAGCCACTTAGAGGGCCGTTGGGGAGGTTTAATGGGAGAAGGAAGTGTCTGGGGATTACAATTCTTTTCCATTCCCCTCCTGAGTCTCTCCTACACTCTCTATCTCCCCCTGTGGGGAAAGATGGAACTGCTCCCCAGTCTGTTTTATGCTGGACAAACCCCAGGAAGGCCCTTCTGCCTGGTGTTCTGTAGGCTTTGCGATACATAAAAGACAGAAGCCCTGATGGAAAACACAGATACAGAAAGCACATTTTTTCATGGCAGACGTGACTTCTGGCGCCTCCTGTTCCAGCACAGAGCATCCTGTCTAGTCCAGGTGGCTGCAGCCAGGCAGTGTGGGTGTGTCCAGGGAGGCACTGGGAAAAGAGAACCCAACCACAGATTCCCATGACACTGAATTCTCATTTCATCCTTACGGCAGTGCTGTGCAGGGTGGTCCCATCATGCTCATGTCACAGAGGAGCAGCAAGGGTCAGGATCCTAAACAGCTTTTCACCCGCATGGTGACTCCTCTCTGCTTCTTTCAACATGGACAGCTTGTGAGCAGCAGAAAGTAAAACAACACTGCTTCTCTGTGTTTTCATCATTTCCTGTCTATGGCCCCTGCTCACAGCAGGTACAGAGGATCGAACCACACTGCCTCAACACTCCAGCTATTCTGGTACGCCATGAAGGGAAATGCTGCTGGGCACAGGAAGCTGGAAACAGTAAGGAGAGTTGAAGATCCAGAATCATGTACATTCTTTTTTCCATTTAAACAATGGCTGGATCACTCTTTTCTAGCAGAAGCATATGTCTTTTTTTTTCACGGATTTTCCAGAGAGCAGTGAAGTATGCATATATGGCTGCGTGTCTTATTCCAACACAAAAAACACAAATCAAAAGTGATTCATTAATATTTAGCTTAAGGAAATTTGAAAGGAGAAAGCCCCTTTTCAGCCTAGTATGCGGTTTGATTTAAATGTGAATTCCAAAAGACAGCATCATAACTAGACTAAAGTCATAACCCTTTACTCTGTTTAAACTTTGAGTGGTTGACCCAGTGAAAATCTATCACCAGCAACATTTTAATTTAAACATATTGGGGTAAATTCAGCTCTCTGGTAGACCTTTGTGCTTCTATTGTAGTTCAAAGTTCTCACACATCTTTCATGTAAATTATTCCAGTCCAAATTCTCAATAAATGCGTGAAATAGTGAGGGCAGCTGTTGAGTTTGTGTTGTGTTCAATAAAGACAATGAGCCTCCTGAAGGAAAATTACTTTTTTAAGGTCATGTGGCCAGTCACTTTTCAAGCGGGATTTAGAGTCCAGGTTAATATTTTCCTACTAAACTATGTTGTACAGACTAGGTAATGTAATTAAAAGTGGAAGTAGCCAGCTTACTTTTTAATTAATTATAAATTTCTGAGTGTTCTGGAGGAATAATGTTGCTAATTAAAAATATAAGCTGATTTTTCTACATTCCACATGTAAGTGAAACGTTATGCTATCTCTCTCTGTGACTTCTTTCACTTCCTCTCAGTCCATTCATGCTGCAAACAGAACAAACAAAAAATAGAAACAGACCCATAAATACGGAGAACAAACTAATGGTTTTGGGGGACAGCGGGCAAGACAGGTGGAGAGGAGTGGGAGGTACAGGCTTCTGGTTATGAGAAGAATAAGTCATGTGGGTAAGAGGTACCGTATAGGCCAATTAGTCAAGAGTATTGTGTAGCGTTTTATGGTGACAGATGGTAGCGGCGCTTATGGTGGAAAGAGCGTGATGTATGGAGTTGTCCAATCACTATGCTGTCCACCTGAAAGTAATGTAACATTGTGTGTCAACTGTACGTCAACCAAAAATACACTAAATGAAGTAAAATGTAAACTGAAAGAAATCAAGCCATATCACATGGGATATAGAAAACATAAGGTATTATCTTCAATCTCCATTGTTTTGTAAACCTATTTGCTGTCAATGGTGGACAGCTGTGGTATTTTGCTTATACCAGGAGGTGCCCACTTCCAGATCTTTCCATCCCGTGTCCCTGTTTGAGTGCCTTGGGGTAGGTCATCTGTTACCTGCTCCCTAGTGGAGAATCCATGTCATTGCACAGTGCAGGGCAGTGATGTCCGTGAGCACCCGCCACCTGCAGGGCTGTGTTCTAAGAGCTTCAGGTGGGTTCACTCATTTGATTCTCGCCCACAACAAACCTAGGAGGTACATACTGTAATCACCACATTTTAGAGATAGCGGTATGAGACTCATCAATATTAATTAAGGAACTTGCCCAAGTCACTCCATTAGTAAGAGCTTGGTTTTAAGCCAGGTGCTCTAGATCCCCAGGCTATCCCATTTCCTGGGATGCTATCCAGCCTTGCCATCACAATAAAATGATGATGCCCGCAAATGCCAGGAGTTACAAAAAAATTCAGTTTCTCTTCATCATTTTGAAAATAGTTTCCGAATATGTTCTGAAGTCAATGAACAATTTTGATTTTAGAATTTCATTTTGTGGCTCATAAAATACAGAGATCCAAATTAAGAAAAGTATTGTTTTCTTCAATTCTGTCATGTTTAACAAAGAATGTCTTGATCAATTACCAAAGCAGAGAGAGAGAGAAAGAGAAAGAATGAAAGAGAGAATGAATTAATTTGTCCAGTCTCTGGGAATAAATAAGGAATGAAAACATTAGTGACTAGACACACCCCAAATACCTGCGGAAACTGTGTGAGAGAGGATATTATATTGTTCTTCCCTGCTCTCAAGAGACCTAGTGTGTAGTCATCTAGAAAACAGACCCGTGAAGTTGAGCCACAGCGTGGGACCGCAGGAGTGAGCACAGACAGCCAAGGAGGAAGAGCAGGACTCACAGAGAATGCTCAGCTTTGCAGGCAAACCCAATGGACAGCTGCTGGGGGTGGGAGGAAACTTCTGGAAGGAACAGGCTGGAAACTGGGTTGCCAGGGTCCCTGAGCCAGAGAAGAGGGAGAGCCTGCCAGGAAGGGAGAGTGGTGAGGGCAGAAGCATGGTTGGAGGTGGTAACCCACAGTGAGTAGAAAATGGTATCCAGAGATGGTTCTGGAGAGAGCGGAGTTGAAGGCAAAGCTGGAGTTGAAGGCAAAGCTAAAGGTTAAACTGGAGCCAAGTTGAGGACCGACCTAACTACTGGACTGAGTGGCTGTTAGTTTTGGAAGTTTGTGAGCAGAAAAGAAGGCGAACACAAAGAGCAATTGCACACCTACTGTGAGACAGTCGTGGTACTCTGTATTATAACTATGATCTTATTCAGCTCCCATAAATCTTGGAATTGACAAGTTTTGTTCCCCATTATATAGAAAAGGCAACTGCAGCTGAAAGATGATCAGTAGCTTAACCCTGGTTCTTGCCAACTAGGAAGAGCCGTGTATTTTGAGCTGCATTGTTCCCTGACTTTATTTTTTTTTTTCCTGCTGGAAGTTGAGAGGTTTCATCCTTGAATTTGGGAAGATATGTGTTAGTTCAATATGTTTGTTAGAAACATGATCAGACAAGGATCAGCCGATTGGGAAGCTGAAGTTTAAGCACATTTTTAAAAAGCGATTTTGCTGATATACAACGTGAAAGAGGCCAATGAAAATGCCGAGTTATTTCATTTCCTCTTACTTCTGTCAGGGAGCTCCCCTAGCTGGCTTCCAAATGGAATGCATTTTAATCACAGCCACTGGCTGATTGTTAATAGTGTTTTAAGAGAAGGAATTGGAAACCAAAATTCTGTTCTAGAATTAATTCAAACTTGTGTGAAAACTTACATTCCATAATGAATCAGACCAAGCATGATAAATTTAATTATAATTGACTTTGTGTGAGTATTGACATTCATTTGCATGTTCACCAAGTCTCATGGAATTTTTCTTACCTATGAATGTTAACACTGAGGAAGGGTCAAAGCACAGACAGGGGAAATAATGAATTTGCCTGTAGTGAAAAGTCAAGCTAGTCTCAGGGAGCAGGTCTCCTATTTAGAGCAAACTTCCCGGACTCGGTCCATTGGGCCCTTCTGTTTATCAATGTACATTGTCCGCTTAATTAGAACAACCTGATTCTCTCAAGTTGGAGGGCCTGTGAAACATGTTGGGGTGTGTCAACTGTTAAAAAGCAAAAGTCACCACTAACTGCTCAGCAAGAAAGTCAGAAAGCCCCCAGGCTCCTTCCCAGGAGGGTCAAGGAGCTGCTGGCCTTGGTGTTGATGGGTCCCCTGGCTCGGAGGAGTTACAGGGCACCCAGGCTTTCTGTCTCTCCAGTCCCTGGGCCACAGTCCAGCTCCTGCCAGGGTCGGGTCCCTGAGGATGGAATCACTAGGCTCTTTCACACCCGCAGATGGAAAGGGCTGCTCCTGGGCATTCCCCAGGAGAACAACAGGAACTGCCTCTGAAGCTAGCAGCAAACCTGTCCCTATATTTCACTGGTCTAGGGGTGCCACTTTTCCACTCCAGATCCCAACAGTGGCAATGGGAATGGGCTGAACCTGATTGACTTGGATTAGTCAGGGGGCATGTCTGCAAAGGGGGATGAGCTATTGAATTAATTTAAAAAAAAATCTGGAACAACATAAGGACTATGGAAGAACTTATTCAATGAGAGAATGATGAATGAATGGATGATGGTTAGAATAAGTTTCTGACAAATCACCTGAATATAATGACCGCCTGAACAAAATTAAAGTTCTGGTAAAAAGGACTAAATGAAGAAATAGATGCCTGATATGAAGTACATTAAATGCATTTACATGTACCCATCTCTATATGCATGAGACCAACTGAGTTACCATAAAGAAAGAGCACTAACTAGTGCTCTTTATTTAATCACTGGTGGTGGTGGTATTCAGGGAGCTGGGGCTTCACCAGGGAATAATAAAGCAGAACCAGCCCTGACTCCTACCTTATGATTTAAAGGCTTCCATTTGGGTTCTAAAGGTCTGAGGTTTGGAGGGTAGGCAGTGGGGGAATAGCTTCAGTGCTTCTGGTCCATTAAGGGCCATGATCCTGGATTTTTCTAGAAGTAAGATGCCTGCTTAGCTTTGAGGCAGAGAAGTAACCCTGATTCAGGAAGGGAAAGGTGGCCATCCTGAACTTGGGACATGAACTGAGCAAGCTGGGATGTATTGAGGTGACAGACGCTGTGATGTGTGGGAGAACTCTGAAGGCTGTGAGGAAAACCCATGCTTGGGGAAGAGTGAAGGAGCAAATAGACTCCATCTGTGCCCATATCTTCAAGAAGCCATCGTGGACTTAGCATCTGTCAGCAAGCCTCGCTTACAGTAACACAAACTGGAGATTCTGTGGAACCTGTACAGGGAAGGATCAGGGACAAAGAACACTAATAGTCACTAATAGTGATATGGCAATAAGCAGCAGGCTGAGCATATTTCACTTAAGTGAAATAGAGAAATGTGACATTTTCTGTCATTCCATGTTTGCAGGGCAAAATGCACATGGGGTTGGTTTTCTTCTTGGTCTAATAGACTGATGCCCAGGCACTGGAAAGAGAAAAATGAAGGTGTTCAGTGATTAAGTGTGCACACTCCCAACACTGCCTTCTGACAGCTGACCATCATTTTCCCAATATTCTCTCCACCCCCTTCTCCCTGCTCCTTCTGCAGTTCCTATTATGCGTATGTTGCTCTGTTTGACGCTGTCCCACAGGTTTCTACAGTTCTGTTGATTCCAATTCATTTTTTTTCTTTCTGTGCCTCAATCAAACTCTCCTCGAGTGTGCCCCTTCTTTCTTCTGCCTGTTCAAGTCTTCTGCTAAGTCCTTCTAGTGAATTTTTAAAATTTTGGTTCTTGTTGAATTTCAACTTGAGAATTTTCGTTCAAAGTTTTCATCTCATTATTGACCTTCTGTATTTGGTGAGACATATCCCCATTCTTTCCTCTATTACTTTATTTTTTTAAGAAGACTTTACTTATTTGCTTGACAGAGAACACAAACAGGGGGAGCAGGAGAGGGGAAAGTGGGCTCCCTGCTGATCTTGATCCCAGGACCCTGGTATCATGACCTTAGCTGAAGGCAGATGCTTAACCAACTGAGCGACCCAGGTGTCCCTCCTTTATTTCTACAGACACAGTTTCCTTAAGTCCTTTAAAAATATGTACAATGGCTGCTTTAAAGTGTTTGTTGAGAAAGGCCAGTGTCTGGGCTTGCTCAGGGGTGGCTTCTCTTGGTTGCTGTTTTTCCTGTGTGTGGACAGTACTTTCTTGGTTCTGTCCATGCCATTTTTGTTTAAACTAGGATGTTTCAGATAATATAATTTGGCAACTCTAGAAATCAGTTTCTCACTCCTTTCAAGGTTTGTTGTTGTTGCTGTTTGTTGTGGTATTGTTTGTTTATTGACTTTCAAATCTACTTCTGTAAAGTCTGTCTCTTTCTTCGAGTCTTCATTCCATCAGCTCAGTGGTCAGCTAAGGATTGTAGAGAGATTTCCATAA